>NW_027473325.1:646086-969129 GCF_050947335.1 Megachile rotundata
GTGTGATGGTGTGACTGTGTGATTGTGTGAATGTGTGATTGTGTGATCGTGTGATTGTGTGATCGTGTGATTGTGTGATCGTGTGATCGTGTGATCGTGTGATTGTGTGATTGTGTGATTGTGTGATTGTGTGATTGTGTGAGTGTGTGATTGTGTGATTGAGTGATTGTGTGCTTGTGTGATTGTGTGGTTGTGTGATTGTGTGATTAGGTGATTGTGTGATTAGGTGATTGTGTGATTGTATGATTGTGTGATTGTGTGATCGTGTGATTGTGTGATCGTGTGATTGTGTGATTGTGTGATTGTGTGAATGTGTGATTGTGTGATTGTGTGATTGTGTGATTGTGTGATTGTGTGATTGTGTGATTGTGTGATTGTGTGATTGTGTGATTGTGTGATTGTGTGATTGTGTAATTGTGATTGTGCGATTGTGATTGTGTGATTGTGTGATTGTGTGATTGCGTGATTGTGTGATTGTGTGATTGTGAGATTGTGTGATTGTGTACTTGTGTGATTGAGTGATTGTGATTGTGTGATTGTGATTGCATGATAGTGATTGTGTGATTGTGGTTGTGTGATTGTGACTGTGTGATTGTGTGAGTGTGTGATTGTGTGATTGTGTGATTGTGTGATTGTGTGGTTGTGTGATTGTGTGGTTGTGTGATTGTGTGATTGTGTGATTGTGTGATTGTGTGATTGTGTGAGTGTGTGATTGTGTGATTGAGTGATTGTGTGCTTGTGTGATTGTGTGGTTGTGTGATTGTGTGATTAGGTGATTGTGTGATTGTGTGAATGTGTGATTGTGTGATTGTGTGATTGTGTGATTGTGTGATTGTGTGGTTGTGTGATTGTGTGATTGTGTGATTGTGTAATTGTGATTGTGCGATTGTGATTGTGTGATTGTGTGATTGTGTGATTGTGTGATTGTGTGATTGTGAGATTGTGTGATTGTGTGATTGTGTGATTGTGTGATTGTGTGATCGTGTGGTTGTGTGATTGTGTGGTTGTGTGATTGTGTGATTGTGTGATTGCGTGATTGTGTGATTGTGTGATTGTGAGATTGTGTGATTGTGTGATTGTGTGATTGTGTGATTGTGTGATTGTGTGATTGTGATTGTGTGATCGTGTGATTGTGATTGTGTGATTGTCATTGTGTGATTGTGTGATTGTGTGATTGTGATTGTGTGATTGTGATTGTGTGATTGTGAATGTGTGATCGTGATTGTGCGATTGCGTGCTTGTGACTGTGTGATTGTGTGACTGTGTGATTGTGTGACTGTGTGATTGTGTGATTGTGATTGCGTGATTGTGATTGTGGGATTGTGATTTTGTGATTGTGATTGTGTGATTGTGATTGTGTTATTGTCATTGTGTGATTGTGATTGTGTGATTGTGTGATTGTGTGAGTGTGTGATTGTGTGATTGAGTGATTGCGTGCTTGTGTGATTGTGTGATTGCGTGATTGTGTGATTGTGTGATTGAGTGATTGTGTGATTGTGTAATTGTGATTGTGGGATTGTATGATTGTGTGATTGTGCGATTGTGCGATTGTGCGATTGTGCGATTGTGTGATTGTGTGATTGTGATTGTGTGATTGTGATTGTGTGATTGTGATTGTATGATTGTGATTGTGTGATTGTGATTGTGTGATTGTGATTGTGTGATTGTGATTGTGTGATTGTGATTGTGTGATTGTGATTGTGTGATTGTGATTGTGTGATTGTGATTGTGTGATTGTGATTGTGTGATTGTGTGATTGTGTGATCGTGTGATTGTGTGATCGTGTGATCGTGTGATCGTGTGATTGTGTGATTGTGTGATTGTGTGATTGTGTGAGTGTGTGATTAGGTGATTGTGTGATTGCGTGATTGTGTGATTCTGTGATTGTGTGATTGTGTGATTGTGTGATTGTGTGATTGTGTGATTGTGTGATTGTGTGATTGTGTGATTGTGTGATTGTGTGATTGTGTAATTGTGTAATTGTGATTGTGCGATTGTGATTGTGTGATTGTGTGATTATGTGATTGTGTGATTGCGTGATTGTGTGATTGTGTGATTGTGTGCTTGTGTGATTGTGTGATTGTGGTTGTGTGATTGTGATTGTGTGATTGTGACTGTGTGATTGTGTGAGTGTGTGATTGTGTGATTGAGTGACTGTGTGCTTGTGTGATTGTGAGGTTGTGAGATTGTGTGATTGTGTGATTAGGTGATTGTGTGATTGTGTGATTGTGTGATTTTGTGATTGTGTGATGGTGTGATGGTGTGACTGTGTGATTGTGTGAATGTGTGATTGTGTGATCGTGTGATTGTGTGATCGTGTGATTGTGTGATCGTGTGATCGTGTGATCGTGTGATTGTGTGATTGTGTGATTGTGTGATTGTGTGATTGTGTGAGTGTGTGATTGTGTGATTGAGTGATTGTGTGCTTGTGTGATTGTGTGGTTGTGTGATTGTGTGATTAGGTGATTGTGTGATTAGGTGATTGTGTGATTGTATGATTGTGTGATTGTGTGATTGTGTGATTGTGTGATTGTGTGATTGTGTGGTTGTGTGATTGTGTGATTGTGTGATTGTGTAATTGTGATTGTGCGATTGTGATTGTGTGATTGTGTGATTGTGTGATTGTGTGATTGTGAGATTGTGTGATTGTGTGATTGAGTGATTGAATGATTATGTGATTGTGTGATTGTGTGATTGTGTGAATGTGTGATTGTGCGATTGTGTGATTGTGTGATTGTGTGATTGTGTGATTGTGTGATTGTGTGATTGTGTGATTGTGTGATTGTGTGATTGTGTAATTGTGATTGTGCGATTGTGATTGTGTGATTGTGTGATTGTGTGATTGCGTGATTGTGTGATTGTGTGATTGTGAGATTGTGTGATTGTGTACTTGTGTGATTGAGTGATTGTGATTGTGTGATTGTGATTGCATGATAGTGATTGTGTGATTGTGATTGTGTGATTGTGACTGTGTGATTGTGTGAGTGTGTGATTGTGTGATTGTGTGATTGTGTGATTGTGTGGTTGTGTGATTGTGTGGTTGTGTGATTGTGTGATTGTGTGATTGTGTGATTGTGTGATTGTGTGATTGTGTGATAGTGTGATTGTGTGATTGTGTGATTGTGTGATTATGTGATTGTGTGATTGTGCGATTGTGATAGTGTGATTGTGTGACTGTGTGATTGTGTGATTGTGTGATTGTGAGATTGTGTGATTGTGTGCTTGTGTGATTGTGTGATTGTGATTGTGTGATTGTGATTGCATGATAGTGATTGTGTAATTGTGATTGTGTGATTGCGACTGTGTGATTGTGTGAGTGTGTGATTGTGTGACTGTGTGATTGTGTGATTGTGTGGTTGTGTGATTGTGTGGTTGTGTGATTGTGTGGTTGTGTGATTGTGCGATTGTGTGATTGTGTGATTGTGTGATTGTGTGATTGTGTAATTGTTATTGTGCGATTGTGATTGTGTGATTGTGTGATTATGTGATTGTGTGATTGTGTGATTGTGTGATTGTGTGATTGTGTGATTGTGTGATTGTGTGATTGTGTGATTGTGTGATTGTGTGATTGTGTGCTTGTGTGATTGTGTGATTGTGATTGTGTGATTGTGATTGTGTGATTGTGATTGTGTGATTGTGATTGTGTGATTGTGACTGTGTGATTGTGTGAGTGTGTGGTTGTGTGATTGTGTGATTGTGGGATTGTGTGATTGTGTGATTGCGTGATTGTGTGATTGTGTGATTGTGTGATTGTGTGATTGTGTGATTGAGTGATTGTGTGACTGTGTGATTGTGTGAATGTGTGATTGAGTGATTGTGTGGTTGTGTGATTGTGTGATTAGGTGATTGTGTGATTGTGTGATTGTGTGATTGTGTGATTGTGTGAATGTGTGAGTGTGTGATTGTGTGATTGAGTGATTGTGTGGTTGTGTGATTGTGTGATTAGGTGATTGTGTGATTGCGTGATTGTGTGATTGTGTGATTGTGTGATTGTGTGATTGTGTGATTGTGTGATTGTGTGATTGTGTGATTGTGTGATTATGTGATTGTGTGATTGTGTGATTGTGTGATTGTGTGATCGTGTGATTGTGTGATTGTGTGGTTGTGTGATTGTGTGATTGTGGGATTGTGTGATTGTGTGATTGTGTGATTGTGTGATTGTGTGATTGTGTGATTGTGTGATTGAGTGATTGTGTGATTGCGTGATTGTGTGATTGTGTGATTGTGTGATTGTGTGATTGGGTGATTTTGTGATTGTGTGATTGTGTGATAGTGTGATTGTGTGATTCTGTGATTGTGTGATTGTGTGATTGTGTGATTGTGTGATTGTGTGGTTGTGTGATTGTGTGATTGTGTGATTGTGTGATTGTGTGATTGTGTGATTGTGTGATTGTGTGATTGTGTGACTAGGTGATTGTGTGATTGTGTGATTGTGTGATCGTGTGATCGTGTGATAGTGTGATTGTGTGATTGTGTGATTGTGTGATTGTGTGATTGTGTGAGTGTGTGATTGTGTGATTGAGTGATTGTGTGATTGTGTGGTTGTGTGACTGTGTGATTAGGTCATTGTGTGATTGTGTGATTGTGTGATTGTGTGACTGTGTGATGGTGTGATGGTGTGATTGTGTGATCGTGTGAATGTGTGATTGTGTGATTGTGTGATTGTGTGATTGTGTGGTTGTGTGATTGTGTGATTGTGGGATTGTGTGATTGTGTGATTGCGTGATTGTGTGATTGTGTGATTGTGTGATTGTGTGATTGTGTGATTGAGTGATTGTGTGACTGTGTGATTGTGTGAATGTGTGATTGAGTGATTGTGTGGTTGTGTGATTGTGTGATTAGGTGATTGTGTGATTGTGTGATTGTGTGATTGTGTGATTGTGTGAATGTGTGAGTGTGTGATTGTGTGATTGAGTGATTGTGTGGTTGTGTGATTGTGTGATTAGGTGATTGTGTGATTGCGTGATTGTGTGATTGTGTGATTGTGTGATTGTGTGATTGTGTGATTGTGTGATTGTGTGATTGTGTGATTGTGTGATTATGTGATTGTGTGATTGTGTGATTGTGTGATCGTGTGATTGTGTGATTGTGTGGTTGTGTGATTGTGTGATTGTGGGATTGTGTGATTGTGTGATTGTGTGATAGTGTGATTGTGTGATTCTGTGATTGTGTGATTGTGTGATTGTGTGATTGTGTGATTGTGAGATTGTGTGATTGTGTGATTGTGTGATTGTGTAATTGTGATTGTGCGATTGTGTGATTGTGTGATTGTGTGATTGTGTGATTGTGTGGTTGTGTGATTGTGTGATTGTGTGATTGTGTGACTGTGTGATTGTGTGATCGTGTGATTGTGTGATTGTGCGATTGTGTGATTGTGTGATTGTGTGATTGTGTGATTGTGTGATTGTGTGATTGTGTGATTGTGTGATTGTGTGATTGAGTGATTGTGTGATTGTGTAATTGCGATTGTGTGATTGTGTGATTGTGCGATTGTGTGATTGTGTGATTGTGTGATTGTGTGATTGTGATTGTGTGATTGTGATAGTATGATTGTGATTGTGTGATTGTGATTGTGTGATTGTGATTGTGTGATTGTGTGATTGTGTGATTGTGTGATTGTGTGATTGTGTGATTGTGTGCTTGTGTGATTGTGTGATTGTGTGATTGTGTGATTGTGTTATTGTGTGATTGTGTGATTGTGTGATTGTGTGATTGTGTGATTGTGTGATTTTGTGATTGTGTTATTGTGTGATTGTGTGATTGTGTGATTGTGATAGTGCGGTTGTGATTGTGTGATTGTGTGATTGTGTGATTGTGTGAATGTGTGATTGTGTGATTGTGTGATTGTGTGATTGTGTGATTGTGTGATTGTGTAATTGTGATTGTGCGATTGTGATTGTGTGATTGTGCGATTGTGTGATTGTGTGATTGTGTGATTGTGTGATTGTGTGATTGTGTGATTGTGTGATTAGGTGATTGTGTGATTGCGAGATTATGTGATTGTGTGCTTGGGTGATTGTGTGATTGTGATTGTGTGACTGTGATTGCATGATAGTGATTGTGTGATTGTGATTGTGTGATTGTGACTGTGTGATTGTGTGATTGTGTGATTGTGTGATTGTGTGATTGTGTGATTGTGTAATTGTGATTGTGCGATTGTGTGATTGTGTGATTGTGTGATTGTGTGATTGTGAGATTGGGTGATTGTATGCTTGTGTGATTGTGTGATTGTGATTGTGTGATTGTGTGATTGTGTGATTGTGTGATTGTGTGGTTGTGTGACTGTGTGATTAGGTCATTGTGTGATTGTGTGATTGTGTGATTGTGTGATTGTGTGATTGTGTGATTGTGTGATTGGGTGATTTTGTGATTGTGTGATTGTGTGATAGTGTGATTGTGTGATTCTGTGATTCTGTGATTGTGTGATTGTGTGATTGTGTGATTGTGTGATTGTGTGATTGTGTGATTGTGTGAGTGTGTGATTGTGTGATTGAGTGATTGTGTGGTTGTGTGATTGTGTGATTAGGTGATTGTGTGATTGCGTGATTGTGTGATTGTGTGATTGTGTGATTGTGTGATTGTGTGATTGTGTGATTGTGTGATTGCGTGATTGTGTGATTGTGTGACTGTGTGATGGTGTGATGGTGTGATTGTGTGATCGTGTGAATGTGTGATTGTGTGATTGTGTGATTGTGTGATTGTGTGGTTGTGTGATTGTGTGATTGTGTGATTGTGTGATTGTGTGATTGTGTGATTGTGTGATTGTGTGATTGTGTGACTAGGTGATTGTGTGATTGTGTGACTGTGTGATTGTGTGATTGTGTGATTGTGTGGTTGTGTGATTGTGTGGTTGTGTGATTGTGTGATTGTGTGATTGTGTGATTGTGTGATTGTGTGATTGTGTGATTGTGTGACTAGGTGATTGTGTGATTGCGTGATTGTGTGATTGTGTGATTGTGTGATTGTGTGATTGTGTGATTGTGTGATTATGTGATTGTGTGATTGTGTGATTGTGTGATTGTGTGATTGTGTGATTGTGTGATTGTATGATTGTGTGATTGTCATTGTGCGATTGTGATTGTGTGATTGTGTGATTGTGTGATTGTGTGATTGTGAGATTGTGTGATTGTGTGATTGTGTGATTGTGTGATTGTGTGCTTGTGTGATTGTGTGATTGTGATTGTGTGATTGTGATTGTGTGATTGTGATTGTGTGATTGTGATTGTGTGACTGTGACTGTGTGATTGTGTGATTGCGTGATTGTGTGATTGTGTGATTGTGTGATTGTGTGATTGTGTGATTGTGTGATTGTGTGATTGTGTGATTGTGTAATTGTTATTGTGCGATTGTGATTGGGTGATTGTGTGATTGTGTGATTGTGTGATTGTGTGATTGTGTGATTGTGTGATTGTGTGATTGTGTGGCTGTGTGATTGTGTGATTGTGTGATTGTGTAATTGTGATTGTGCGATTGTGATGTGTGATTGTGTGATTGTGTGATTGTGTGATTGTGTGATTGCGAGATTATGTGATTGTGTGCTTGGGTGATTGTGTGATTGTGATTGTGTGACTGTGATTGCATGATAGTGATTGTGTGATTGTGATTGTGTGATTGTGACTGTGTGATTGTGTGATTGTGTGATTGTGTGATTGTGTGATTGTGTAATTGTGATTGTGCGATTGTGTGATTGTGTGATTGTGTGATTGTGTGATTGTGAGATTGGGTGATTGTATGCTTGTGTGATTGTGTGATTGTGATTGTGTGATTGTGTGATTGTGTGATTGTGTGACTGCGTGATTGTGTGATTGTGTGATTGTGTAATTGTGATTGTGCGATTGTGTGATTGTGTGATTGTGTGGTTGTGTGATTGTGTGGTTGTGTGATTGTGTGATTGTGTGATTGTGTGATTGTGTGATTGTGTGATTGTGTGATTGTGTGATTGTGTGACTAGGTGATTGTGTGATTGTGTGACTGTGTGATTGTGTGATTGTGTGATTGTGTGGTTGTGTGATTGTGTGGTTGTGTGATTGTGTGATTGTGTGATTGTGTGATTGTGTGATTGTGTGATTGTGTGACTAGGTGATTGTGTGATTGCGTGATTGTGTGATTGTGTGATTGTGTGATTGTGTGATTGTGTGATTGTGTGATTATGTGATTGTGTGATTGTGTGATTGTATGATTGTGTGATTGTGATTCTGCGATTGTGATTGTGTGATTGTGTGATTGTGTGATTGTGTGATTGTGTGATTGTGAGATTGTGTGATTGTGTGATTGTGTGATTGTGTGCTTGTGTGATTGTGTGATTGTGATTGTGTGATTGTGATTGTGTGATTGTGATTGTGTGATTGTGATTGTGTGATTGTGATTGTGTGATTGTGATTGTGTGATTGTGATTGTGTGATTGTGATTGTGTGACTGTGACTGTGTGATTGTGTGATTGCGTGATTGTGTGATTGTGTGATTGTGTGATTGTGTGATTGTGTGATTGTGTGATTGTGTGATTGTGTGATTGTGTGATTGTGTGATTGTGTGATTGTGTGATTGTGTGATTGTGTAATTGTTATTGTGCGATTGTGATTGGGTGATTGTGTGATTGTGTGATTGTGTGATTGTGTGATTGTGTGATTGTGTGGCTGTGTGATTGCGTGATTGTGTGATTGTGATTGTGCGATTGTGATGTGTGATTGTGTGATTGTGTGATTGTGAGATTGTGTGATTGTGTGACTGTGTGATTGTGTGATTGTGTGGTTGTGTGATTGTGTGGTTGTGTGATTGTGTGATTGTGTGATTGCGTGATTGTGTGATTGTGTGATTGTGAGATTATGTGATTGTGTGAGTGTGTGATTGTGTGATTGTGTGATTGTGTGGTTGTGAGATTGTGTGATTGTGTGATTGTGTGATTGTGTGATTGTGTGATTGTGATTGTGTGATTCTGATTGTGTGATTGTGATTGTGTGATTGTGATTGTGTGATTGTGATTGTGTGATTGTGATTGTGTGATCGTGATTGTGCGATTGCGTGCTTGTGACTGTGTGATTGTGTGACTGTGTGATTGTGTGATTGTGATTGCGTGATTGTGATTGTGGGATTGTGATTGTGTGATTGTGATTGTGTGATTGTGATTGTGTGATTGTGATTGTGTGATTGTGTTATTGTGTGGTTGTGTGATTGTGTGATTGTGATTGTGCGATTGTGATTGTGTGATTGTGTGATTGTGTGATTGTGTGATTGTGTGATTGTGTGATTGTGTGGTTGTGAGATTGTGTGATTGTGTGATTGCGTGATTGTGTGATTGTGAGATTGTGTGATTGTGTGATTGTGTGATTGTGTGATTGTGTGATTGTGATTGTGTGATTCTGATTGTGTGATTGTGATTGTGTGATTGTGATTGTGTGATTGTGATTGTGTGATTGTGATTGTGTGATCGTGATTGTGCGATTGCGTGCTTCTGACTGTGTGATTGTGTGACTGTGTGACTGTGTGATTGTGATTGCGGGATTGTGATTGTGGGATTGTGATTGTGTGATTGTGATTGTGTGATTGTGATTGTGTGATTGTGATTGTGTGATTGTGATTGTGTGATTGTGATTGTGTGATTGTGATTGTGTGATTGTGATTGTGTGATTGTGATTGTGTGATTGTGTTATTGTGTGGTTGTGTGATTGTGTGATTGTGATTGTGCGATTGTGATTGTGTGATTGTGTGATTGTGTGATTGTGTGATTGTGTGATTGCGAGATTATGTGATTGTGTGCTTGTGTGATTGTGTGATTGTGATTGTGTGACTGTGATTGCATGATAGTGATTGTGTGATTGTGATTGTGTGATTGTGACTGTGTGATTGTGTGATTGTGTGATTGTGTGATTGTGTAATTGTGATTGTGCGATTGTGTGATTGTGTGATTGTGTGATTGTGACTGTGTGATTCTGTGATTGTGTGATTGTGTGATTGTGTGATTGTGTAATTGTGATTGTGCGATTGTGATTGGGTGATTGTGTGATTGTGTGATTGTGTGATTGTGTGATTGTGTGATTGTGTGATTGTATGATTGTGTGATTGTGATTGTGCGATTGTGATTGTGTGATTGTGTGATTGTGTGATTGTGTAATTGTTATTGTGCGATTGTGATTGGGTGATTGTGTGATTGTGTGATAGTGTGATTGTGTGATTGTGTGATTGTGTGATTGTGTGGCTGTGTGATTGCGTGATTGTGTGATTGTGTAATTGTGATTGTGCGATTGTGATGTGTGATTGTGTGATTGTGTGATTGTGAGATTGTGTGATTGTGTGACTGTGTGATTGTGTGATTGTGTGGTTGTGTGATTGTGTGGTTGTGTGGTTGTGTGATTGTGTGATTAGGTGATTGTGTGATTGCGTGATTGTGTGATTGTGTGACTGTGTGATGGTGTGATGGTGTGATTGTGTGATCGTGTGAATGTGTGATTGTGTGATTGTGTGATTGTGTGATCGTGTGATCGTGTGATAGTGTGATTGTGTGATTGTGTGATTGTGTGATTGTGTGATTGTGTGAGTGTGTGATTGTGTGATTGAGTGATTGTGTGATTGTGTGGTTGTGTGACTGTGTGATTAGGTCATTGTGTGATTGTGTGATTCTGTGATTCTGTGATTGTGTGATTGTGTGATTGTGTGATTGTGTGATTGTGTGATTGTGTGAGTGTGTGATTGTGTGATTGAGTGATTGTGTGGTTGTGTGATTGTGTGATTAGGTGATTGTGTGATTGCGTGATTGTGTGATTGTGTGATTGTGTGATTGTGTGATTGTGTGATTGCGTGATTGTGTGATTGTGTGACTGTGTGATGGTGTGATGGTGTGATTGTGTGATCGTGTGAATGTGTGATTGTGTGATTGTGTGATTGTGTGATTGTGTGGTTGTGTGATTGTGTGATTGTGGGATTGTGTGATTGTGTGATTGTGTGATTGTGTGATTGCGTGATTGTGTGATTGTGTGATTGAGTGATTGTGTGACTGTGTGATTGTGTGAATGTGTGATTGTGTGACCGTGATTTTGTGATTGTGTGATTGTGTGATTGGGTGATTTTGTGATTGTGTGATTGTGTGATAGTGTGATTGTGTGATTCTGTGATTCTGTGATTGTGAGATTGTGTGATTGTGTGCTTGTGTGATTGTGTGATTGTGATTGTGTGATTATGTGATTGTGTGATTGTGTGACTGTGTGATTGTGTGATTGTGTGGTTGTGTGATTGTGTGATTAGGTGATTGTGTGATTGCGTGATTGTGTGATTGTGTGACTGTGTGATGGTGTGATGGTGTGATTGTGTGATCGTGTGAATGTGTGATTGTGTGATTGTGTGATTGTGTGATCGTGTGATCGTGTGATAGTGTGATTGTGTGATTGTGTGATTGTGTGATTGTGTGATTGTGTGAGTGTGTAATTGTGTGATTGAGTGATTGTGTGATTGTGTGGTTGTGTGACTGTGTGATTAGGTCATTGTGTGATTGTGTGATTGTGTGATTGTGTGATTGTGTGATTGTGTGATTGTGTGATTGGGTGATTTTGTGATTGTGTGATTGTGTGATAGTGTGATTGTGTGATTCTGTGATTCTGTGATTGTGTGATTGTGTGATTGTGTGATTGTGTGATTGTGTGATTGAGTGATTGTGTGATTGTGTGATTGTGTGAATGTGTGATTGTGTGACCGTGATTGTGTGATTTTGTGATTGTGTGATTGTGAGATTGTGTGATTGTGCGATTGTGTGATTGTGTGATTGTGTGATTGTGTGATTGTGTGATTGTATGATTGTGTGATTGTGTGATTGTGTGATCGTGTGATTGTGTGATTGTGTGGTTGTGTGGTTGTGTGATTGTGTGATTGTGGGATTGTGTGATTGTGTGATTGTGTGATTGTGTGATTGTGTGATTGTGTGATTGTGTGATTGTGTGATTGTGTGATTGTGTGATTGAGTGATTGTGTGATTGTGTGATTGTGTGAATGTGTGATTGTGTGACCGTGATTTTGTGATTGTGTGATTGTGTGATTGGGTGATTTTGTGATTGTGTGATTGTGTGATAGTGTGATTGTGTGATTCTGTGATTGTGTGAATGTGTGATTGTGTGATTGTGTGATTGTGTGATTGTGTGAGTGTGTGATTGTGTGATTGAGTGATTGTGTGGTTGTGTGATTGTGTGATTAGGTGATTGTGTGATTGTGTGATTGTATGATTGTGTGATTGTGTGATTGTGTGATCGTGTGATTGTGTGATTGTGTGGTTGTGTGATTGTGTGATTGTGGGATTGTGTGATTGTGTGATTGTGTGATTGTGTGATTGTGTGATTGTGTGATTGTGTGATTGTGTGATTGTGTGATTGTGTGATTGAGTGATTGTGTGATTGTGTGATTGAGTGATTGTGTGATTGTGTGATTGTGTGAATGTGTGATTGTGTGACCGTGATTGTGTGATTGTGTGATTGTGTGATTGTGTGATTGTGAGATTGTGTGATTGTGCGATTGTGTGATTGTGTGATTGTGTGATTGTGTGATTGTATGATTGTGTGATTGTGTGATTGTGTGATCGTGTGATTGTGTGATTGTGTGGTTGTGTGATTGTGTGATTGTGGGATTGTGTGATTGTGTGATTGTGTGATTGTGTGATTGTGTGATTGTGTGATTGTGTGATTGTGTGATTGTGTGATTGTGTGATTGAGTGATTGTGTGATTGTGTGATTGTGTGAATGTGTGACTGTGTGACCGTGATTTTGTGATTGTGTGATTGTGTGATTGGGTGATTTTGTGATTGTGTGATTGTGTGATAGTGTGATTGTGTGATTCTGTGATTGTGTGAATGTGTGATTGTGTGATTGTGTGATTGTGTGATTGTGTGAGTGTGTGATTGTGTGATTGAGTGATTGTGTGGTTGTGTGATTGTGTGATTAGGTGATTGTGTGATTGCGAGATTGTGTGATTGTGTGATTGTGTGATTGTGTGATTGTGTGATTGTGTGATTGTGTGATTGTGTGATTGTGTGATTGTGTGATTGTGTGATTGTGTGATTGTGTGATTGTGTGATTGTGTGATTGTGTGATTATTTGATTGTGTGATTGTGTGATTATTTGATTGTGTGATTGTGTGATTGTGTAATCGTGTGATTGTGTGATTGTGTGGTTGTGTGATTGTGTGATTGTGTGATTGTGTGATTGTGTGATTGTGTGATTGTGTGATTGAGTGATTGTGTGATTGTGTGATTGTGTGAATGTGTGATTGTGTGACCGTGATTTTGTGATTGTGTGATTGTGTGATTGGGTGATTTTGTGATTGTGTGATTGTGTGCTAGTGTGATTGTGTGATTCTGTGATTGTGTGATTGTGTGATTGTGTGATTGTGTGATTGTGTGATTGTGTGATTGTGTGATTGTGTGATTGTGTGATTGTGTGATTGTGTGATTGTGTGATTGTGTGATTGTGTGATTGTGTGATTGTGTGATTGTGTGATTGTGTGATTGTGTGATTGTGACTGTGCGATTGTGTGAGTGTGTGATTGTGTGATTGAGTGATTGTGTGCTTGTGTGATTGTGTGGTTGTGTGGTTTTGTGATTGTGAGATTGTGTGAGTGTGTGCTCGTGTGATTGTCTGATTGTGATTGTGTGATTGGGATTGTGTGATTGTGATTGTGTGATTGTGATTGTGTGATTGTGATTGTGTGATTGTGATTGTGTGACTGTGATTGTGTGATTGTGTGAGTGTGTGATTGTGTGATTGAGTGATTGTGTGCTTGTGTGATTGTGTGGTTGTGAGATTGTGTGATTGTGTGATTAGGTGATTGTGTGATTGTGTGATTGTGTGATTGTGTGATTGTGTGATTGTGTGATTGAGTGATTGTGTGATTTTGTGATTGTGTGAATGTGTGATTGTGTGACCGAGATTTTGTGATTGTGTGATTGTGTGATTGTGTGATTTTGTGATTGTGTGATCGTGTGATTGTGTGATTGTGTGATTGTGTGATTGTGTGATTGTGTGATTGTGTGATTGTGTGATTGGGTGATTGTATGATTGTGTGATTGTGTGATTGTGTGATTGTGTGATTGTGTGATTGTGTGATTGTGTGATTGTGTGATTGTGTGATTGTGTGATTGTGGGATTGTGTGGTTGTGCGATCGTGATTGTGTGATCGTGATTGTGTGATCGTGATTGTGCGATTGCGTGCTTGTGACTGTGTGATTGTGTGATTGTGACTGTGTGATTGTGTGAGTGTGTGATTGTGTGAGTGTGTGATTGTGTGATTGAGCGATTGTGTGAATGTGTGATTGTGTGGTTGTGTGATTGTGTGATTGTGTGATTGTGTGATTGTGTGATTGTGTGATTGTGTGATTGTGTGATTGTGTGATCGTGTGATTGTGTGATTGTGCGATTGTGTGATTGTGTGATTGTGTGATTGTGTGATTGTGTGTTTGTGTGATTGTGTGATTGTGTGATTGTGTGATCGTGTGATTGTGTGATTGTGTGATTTTGTGATTGTGTGATTGTGTGATTGTGTGATTGTGTGATTGTGTGATTGTGTGATTGTGTGATTGTGTGATTGTGTGATTGTGTGATTGTGTGATTATGTGATTGTGTAATTGTGATTGTGCGATTGTGATTGTGTGATTGTGAGATTGTGTGATTGTGTACTTGTGTGATTGTGTGATTGTTATTGTGTGATTGTGATTGCATGATAGTGATTGTGTGATTGTGATTGTGTGATTGTGACTGTGTGATTGTGTGAGTGTGTGATTGTGTGATTGTGTGATTGTGCGATTGTGTGATTGCGTGATTGTGTGATTGTGTGGTTGTGTGATTGTGTGATTGTGTGATTGTGTGATTGTGTGATTCTGTGATTGTGAGATTGTGTGATTGTGTACTTGTGTGATTGTGTGATTGTGATTGTGTGATTGTGATTGCATGATACTGATTGTGTGATTGTGATTATGTGATTGTGACTGTGTGATTGTGTGAGTGTGTGATTGTGTGATTGTGTGATTGTGTGATTGTGTGGTTGTGTGATTGTGTGGTTGTGTGATTGTGTGATTGTGTGATTGTGTGATTGTGTGATTGTGTGATTGTGTGATTGTGTGATTGTGTGACTGTGTGATTGTGTGATTGTGTGGTTGTGTGATTGTGTGGTTGTGTGATTGTGTGATTGTGTGATTGTGTGATTGTGTGATTGTGTGACTAGGTGATTGTGTGATTGTGTGACTGTGTGATTGTGTGATTGTGTGATTGTGTGGTTGTGTGATTGTGTGGTTGTGTGATTGTGTGATTGTGTGATTGTGTGATTGTGTGACTAGGTGATTGTGTGATTGCGTGATTGTGTGATTGTGTGATTGTGTGATTGTGTGATTGTGTGATTATGTGATTGTGTGATTGTGTGATTGTGTGATTGTGTGATTGTGTGATTGTATGATTGTGTGATTGTGATTGTGCGATTGTGATTGTGTGATTGTGTGATTGTGTGATTGTGAGATTGTGTGATTGTGTGATTGTGTGATTGTGTGCTTGTGTGATTGTGTGATTGTGATTGTGTGACTGTGATTGTGTGATTGTGATTGTGTGATTGTGATTGTGTGATTGTGATTGTGTGATTGTGATTGTGTGATTGTGATTGTGTGATTGTGAGATTGTGTGATTGTGTGATTGTGTGATTGTGTGATTGTGTGGTTGTGTGATTGTGTGGTTGTGTGATTGTGTGATTGTGTGATTGCGTGATTGTGTGATTGTGTGATTGTGAGATTATGTGATTGTGTGAGTGTGTGATTGTGTGATTGTGTGATTGTGTGGTTGTGAGATTGTGTGATTGTGTGGTTGTGTGATTGTGTGATTGTGTGATTGTGTGATTGTGTGATTGTGTGATTGTGTGACTAGGTGATTGTGTGATTGCGTGATTGTGTGATTGTGTGATTGTGTGATTGTGTGATTGTGTGATTGTGTGATTGTGTGATTGTGTGATTGTGTGATTGTGTGATTGTGTGATTGTGATTGTGCGATTGTGATTGTGCGATTGTGTGATTGTGTGATTGTGTGATTGTGAGATTGTGTGATTGTGTGATTGTGTGATTGTGTGCTTGTGTGATTGTGTGATTGTGATTGTGTGATTGTGATTGTGTGATTGTGATTGTGTGACTGTGACTGTGTGATTGTGTGATTGCGTGATTGTGTGATTGTGTGATTGTGTGATTGTGTGATTGTGTGATTGTGTGATTGTGTGATTGTGTGATTGTGTGATTGTGTGATTGTGTAATTGTTATTGTGCGATTGTGATTGTGTGATTGTGTGATTGTGTGATTGTGTGATTGTGTGATTGTGTGATTGTGTGATTGTGTGATTGTGTGATTGTGTGATTGGGTGATTGTATGATTGTGTGATTGTGTGATTGTGTGATTGTGTGATTGTGTGATTGTGTGATTGTGTGATTGTGTGATTGTGTGATTGTGTGATTGTGTGATTGTGTGATTGTGTGATTGTGTGATTGTGGGATTGTGTGGTTGTGCGATCGTGATTGTGTGATCGTGATTGTGTGATCGTGATTGTGCGATTGCGTGCTTGTGACTGTGTGATTGTGTGATTGTGACTGTGTGATTGTGTGAGTGTGTGATTGTGTGATTGTGTGATCGTGTGATTGTGTGATTGTGCGATTGTGTGATTGTGTGATTGTGTGATTGTGTGATTGTGTGATTGTGTGATTGTGTGATTGTGTGATTGTGTGATTGTGTGATTGTGTGATCGTGTGATTGTGTGATTGTGTGATTTTGTGATTGTGTGATTGTGTGATTGTGTGATTGTGTGATTGTGTGATTGTGTGATTGTGTGATTGTGTGATTGTGTGATTGTGTGATTGTGTGATTGTGTGATTATGTGATTGTGTAATTGTGATTGTGCGATTGTGATTGTGTGATTGTGAGATTGTGTGATTGTGTACTTGTGTGATTGTGTGATTGTTATTGTGTGATTGTGATTGCATGATAGTGATTGTGTGATTGTGATTGTGTGATTGTGACTGTGTGATTGTGTGAGTGTGTGATTGTGTGATTGTGTGATTGTGCGATTGTGTGATTGCGTGATTGTGTGATTGTGTGGTTGTGTGATTGTGTGATTGTGTGATTGTGTGATTCTGTGATTGAGTGATTGTGTGACTGTGTGATTGTGTGAATGTGTGATTGTGTGACCGTGATTTTGTGATTGTGTGATTGTGTGATTGGGTGATTTTGTGATCGTGTGATTGTGTGATAGTGTGATTGTGTGATTCTGTGATTCTGTGATTGTGAGATTGTGTGATTGTGTGCTTGTGTGATTGTGTGATTGTGATTGTGTGATTATGTGATTGTGTGATTGTGTGACTGTGTGATTGTGTGATTGTGTGGTTGTGTGATTGTGTGATTAGGTGATTGTGTGATTGCGTGATTGTGTGATTGTGTGACTGTGTGATGGTGTGATGGTGTGATTGTGTGATCGTGTGAATGTGTGATTGTGTGATTGTGTGATTGTGTGATCGTGTGATCGTGTGATAGTGTGATTGTGTGATTGTGTGATTGTGTGATTGTGTGATTGTGTGAGTGTGTAATTGTGTGATTGAGTGATTGTGTGATTGTGTGGTTGTGTGACTGTGTGATTAGGTCATTGTGTGATTGTGTGATTGTGTGATTGTGTGATTGTGTGATTGTGTGATTGTGTGATTGGGTGATTTTGTGATTGTGTGATTGTGTGATAGTGTGATTGTGTGATTCTGTGATTCTGTGATTGTGTGATTGTGTGATTGTGTGATTGTGTGATTGTGTGATTGAGTGATTGTGTGATTGTGTGATTGTGTGAATGTGTGATTGTGTGACCGTGATTGTGTGATTTTGTGATTGTGTGATTGTGAGATTGTGTGATTGTGCGATTGTGTGATTGTGTGATTGTGTGATTGTGTGATTGTGTGATTGTATGATTGTGTGATTGTGTGATTGTGTGATCGTGTGATTGTGTGATTGTGTGGTTGTGTGGTTGTGTGATTGTGTGATTGTGGGATTGTGTGATTGTGTGATTGTGTGATTGTGTGATTGTGTGATTGTGTGATTGTGTGATTGTGTGATTGTGTGATTGTGTGATTGAGTGATTGTGTGATTGTGTGATTGTGTGAATGTGTGATTGTGTGACCGTGATTTTGTGATTGTGTGATTGTGTGATTGTGTGATTGGGTGATTTTGTGATTGTGTGATTGTGTGATAGTGTGATTGTGTGATTCTGTGATTGTGTGAATGTGTGATTGTGTGATTGTGTGATTGTGTGATTGTGTGAGTGTGTGATTGTGTGATTGAGTGATTGTGTGGTTGTGTGATTGTGTGATTAGGTGATTGTGTGATTGTGTGATTGTATGATTGTGTGATTGTGTGATTGTGTGATCGTGTGATTGTGTGATTGTGTGGTTGTGTGATTGTGTGATTGTGGGATTGTGTGATTGTGTGATTGTGTGATTGTGTGATTGTGTGATTGTGTGATTGTGTGATTGTGTGATTGTGTGATTGTGTGATTGAGTGATTGTGTGATTGTGTGATTGAGTGATTGTGTGATTGTGTGATTGTGTGAATGTGTGATTGTGTGACCGTGATTGTGTGATTGTGTGATTGTGTGATTGTGTGATTGTGAGATTGTGTGATTGTGCGATTGTGTGATTGTGTGATTGTGTGATTGTGTGATTGTGTGATTGTATGATTGTGTGATTGTGTGATTGTGTGATCGTGTGATTGTGTGATTGTGTGGTTGTGTGATTGTGTGATTGTGGGATTGTGTGATTGTGTGATTGTGTGATTGTGTGATTGTGTGATTGTGTGATTGTGTGATTGTGTGATTGTGTGATTGTGTGATTGAGTGATTGTGTGATTGTGTGATTGTGTGAATGTGTGACTGTGTGACCGTGATTTTGTGATTGTGTGATTGTGTGATTGGGTGATTTTGTGATTGTGTGATTGTGTGATAGTGTGATTGTGTGATTCTGTGATTGTGTGAATGTGTGATTGTGTGATTGTGTGATTGTGTGATTGTGTGAGTGTGTGATTGTGTGATTGAGTGATTGTGTGGTTGTGTGATTGTGTGATTAGGTGATTGTGTGATTGCGAGATTGTGTGATTGTGTGATTGTGTGATTGTGTGATTGTGTGATTGTGTGATTGTGTGATTGTGTGATTGTGTGATTGTGTGATTGTGTGATTGTGTGATTGTGTGATTGTGTGATTGTGTGATTATTTGATTGTGTGATTGTGTGATTATTTGATTGTGTGATTGTGTGATTGTGTAATCGTGTGATTGTGTGATTGTGTGGTTGTGTGATTGTGTGATTGTGTGATTGTGTGATTGTGTGATTGTGTGATTGTGTGATTGAGTGATTGTGTGATTGTGTGATTGTGTGAATGTGTGATTGTGTGACCGTGATTTTGTGATTGTGTGATTGTGTGATTGGGTGATTTTGTGATTGTGTGATTGTGTGATTGTGTGATTGTGTGATTGTGTGATTGTGTGATTGTGTGATTGTGTGATTGTGTGATTGTGTGATTGTGTGATTGTGTGATTGTGTGATTGTGTGATTGTGTGATTGTGTGATTGTGTGATTGTGTGATTGTGTGATTGTGTGATTGAGTGATTGTGTGATTTTGTGATTGTGTGAATGTGTGATTGTGTGACCGAGATTTTGTGATTGTGTGATTGTGTGATTGTGTGATTTTGTGATTGTGTGATCGTGTGATTGTGTGATTGTGTGATTGTGTGATTGTGTGATTGTGTGATTGTGTGATTGTGTGATTGGGTGATTGTATGATTGTGTGATTGTGTGATTGTGTGATTGTGTGATTGTGTGATTGTGTGATTGTGTGATTGTGTGATTGTGTGATTGTGTGATTGTGGGATTGTGTGGTTGTGCGATCGTGATTGTGTGATCGTGATTGTGTGATCGTGATTGTGCGATTGCGTGCTTGTGACTGTGTGATTGTGTGATTGTGACTGTGTGATTGTGTGAGTGTGTGATTGTGTGAGTGTGTGATTGTGTGATTGAGCGATTGTGTGAATGTGTGATTGTGTGGTTGTGTGATTGTGTGATTGTGTGATTGTGTGATTGTGTGATTGTGTGATTGTGTGATTGTGTGATTGTGTGATCGTGTGATTGTGTGATTGTGCGATTGTGTGATTGTGTGATTGTGTGATTGTGTGATTGTGTGTTTGTGTGATTGTGTGATTGTGTGATTGTGTGATCGTGTGATTGTGTGATTGTGTGATTTTGTGATTGTGTGATTGTGTGATTGTGTGATTGTGTGATTGTGTGATTGTGTGATTGTGTGATTGTGTGATTGTGTGATTGTGTGATTGTGTGATTATGTGATTGTGTAATTGTGATTGTGCGATTGTGATTGTGTGATTGTGAGATTGTGTGATTGTGTACTTGTGTGATTGTGTGATTGTTATTGTGTGATTGTGATTGCATGATAGTGATTGTGTGATTGTGATTGTGTGATTGTGACTGTGTGATTGTGTGAGTGTGTGATTGTGTGATTGTGTGATTGTGCGATTGTGTGATTGCGTGATTGTGTGATTGTGTGGTTGTGTGATTGTGTGATTGTGTGATTGTGTGATTGTGTGATTCTGTGATTGTGAGATTGTGTGATTGTGTACTTGTGTGATTGTGTGATTGTGATTGTGTGATTGTGATTGCATGATACTGATTGTGTGATTGTGATTATGTGATTGTGACTGTGTGATTGTGTGAGTGTGTGATTGTGTGATTGTGTGATTGTGTGATTGTGTGGTTGTGTGATTGTGTGGTTGTGTGATTGTGTGATTGTGTGATTGTGTGATTGTGTGATTGTGTGATTGTGTGATTGTGTGATTGTGTGATTGTGTGATTGTGTGATTGTGTGATTGTGTGATTGTGTGATTGTGTAATTGTTATTGTGCGATTGTGATTGGGTGATTGTGTGATTGTGTGATTGTGTGATTGTGTGATTGTGTGATTGTGTGGCTGTGTGATTGCGTGATTGTGTGATTGTGATTGTGCGATTGTGATGTGTGATTGTGTGATTGTGTGATTGTGAGATTGTGTGATTGTGTGACTGTGTGATTGTGTGATTGTGTGGTTGTGTGATTGTGTGGTTGTGTGATTGTGTGATTGTGTGATTGCGTGATTGTGTGATTGTGTGATTGTGAGATTATGTGATTGTGTGAGTGTGTGATTGTGTGATTGTGTGATTGTGTGGTTGTGAGATTGTGTGATTGTGTGATTGTGTGATTGTGTGATTGTGTGATTGTGATTGTGTGATTCTGATTGTGTGATTGTGATTGTGTGATTGTGATTGTGTGATTGTGATTGTGTGATTGTGATTGTGTGATCGTGATTGTGCGATTGCGTGCTTGTGACTGTGTGATTGTGTGACTGTGTGATTGTGTGATTGTGATTGCGTGATTGTGATTGTGGGATTGTGATTGTGTGATTGTGATTGTGTGATTGTGATTGTGTGATTGTGATTGTGTGATTGTGTTATTGTGTGGTTGTGTGATTGTGTGATTGTGATTGTGCGATTGTGATTGTGTGATTGTGTGATTGTGTGATTGTGTGATTGTGTGATTGTGTGATTGTGTGGTTGTGAGATTGTGTGATTGTGTGATTGCGTGATTGTGTGATTGTGAGATTGTGTGATTGTGTGATTGTGTGATTGTGTGATTGTGTGATTGTGATTGTGTGATTCTGATTGTGTGATTGTGATTGTGTGATTGTGATTGTGTGATTGTGATTGTGTGATTGTGATTGTGTGATCGTGATTGTGCGATTGCGTGCTTCTGACTGTGTGATTGTGTGACTGTGTGACTGTGTGATTGTGATTGCGGGATTGTGATTGTGGGATTGTGATTGTGTGATTGTGATTGTGTGATTGTGATTGTGTGATTGTGATTGTGTGATTGTGATTGTGTGATTGTGATTGTGTGATTGTGATTGTGTGATTGTGATTGTGTGATTGTGATTGTGTGATTGTGTTATTGTGTGGTTGTGTGATTGTGTGATTGTGATTGTGCGATTGTGATTGTGTGATTGTGTGATTGTGTGATTGTGTGATTGTGTGATTGCGAGATTATGTGATTGTGTGCTTGTGTGATTGTGTGATTGTGATTGTGTGACTGTGATTGCATGATAGTGATTGTGTGATTGTGATTGTGTGATTGTGACTGTGTGATTGTGTGATTGTGTGATTGTGTGATTGTGTAATTGTGATTGTGCGATTGTGTGATTGTGTGATTGTGTGATTGTGACTGTGTGATTCTGTGATTGTGTGATTGTGTGATTGTGTGATTGTGTAATTGTGATTGTGCGATTGTGATTGGGTGATTGTGTGATTGTGTGATTGTGTGATTGTGTGATTGTGTGATTGTGTGATTGTATGATTGTGTGATTGTGATTGTGCGATTGTGATTGTGTGATTGTGTGATTGTGTGATTGTGTAATTGTTATTGTGCGATTGTGATTGGGTGATTGTGTGATTGTGTGATAGTGTGATTGTGTGATTGTGTGATTGTGTGATTGTGTGGCTGTGTGATTGCGTGATTGTGTGATTGTGTAATTGTGATTGTGCGATTGTGATGTGTGATTGTGTGATTGTGTGATTGTGAGATTGTGTGATTGTGTGACTGTGTGATTGTGTGATTGTGTGGTTGTGTGATTGTGTGGTTGTGTGGTTGTGTGATTGTGTGATTAGGTGATTGTGTGATTGCGTGATTGTGTGATTGTGTGACTGTGTGATGGTGTGATGGTGTGATTGTGTGATCGTGTGAATGTGTGATTGTGTGATTGTGTGATTGTGTGATCGTGTGATCGTGTGATAGTGTGATTGTGTGATTGTGTGATTGTGTGATTGTGTGATTGTGTGAGTGTGTGATTGTGTGATTGAGTGATTGTGTGATTGTGTGGTTGTGTGACTGTGTGATTAGGTCATTGTGTGATTGTGTGATTCTGTGATTCTGTGATTGTGTGATTGTGTGATTGTGTGATTGTGTGATTGTGTGATTGTGTGAGTGTGTGATTGTGTGATTGAGTGATTGTGTGGTTGTGTGATTGTGTGATTAGGTGATTGTGTGATTGCGTGATTGTGTGATTGTGTGATTGTGTGATTGTGTGATTGTGTGATTGCGTGATTGTGTGATTGTGTGACTGTGTGATGGTGTGATGGTGTGATTGTGTGATCGTGTGAATGTGTGATTGTGTGATTGTGTGATTGTGTGATTGTGTGGTTGTGTGATTGTGTGATTGTGGGATTGTGTGATTGTGTGATTGTGTGATTGTGTGATTGCGTGATTGTGTGATTGTGTGATTGAGTGATTGTGTGACTGTGTGATTGTGTGAATGTGTGATTGTGTGACCGTGATTTTGTGATTGTGTGATTGTGTGATTGGGTGATTTTGTGATTGTGTGATTGTGTGATAGTGTGATTGTGTGATTCTGTGATTCTGTGATTGTGAGATTGTGTGATTGTGTGCTTGTGTGATTGTGTGATTGTGATTGTGTGATTATGTGATTGTGTGATTGTGTGACTGTGTGATTGTGTGATTGTGTGGTTGTGTGATTGTGTGATTAGGTGATTGTGTGATTGCGTGATTGTGTGATTGTGTGACTGTGTGATGGTGTGATGGTGTGATTGTGTGATCGTGTGAATGTGTGATTGTGTGATTGTGTGATTGTGTGATCGTGTGATCGTGTGATAGTGTGATTGTGTGATTGTGTGATTGTGTGATTGTGTGATTGTGTGAGTGTGTAATTGTGTGATTGAGTGATTGTGTGATTGTGTGGTTGTGTGACTGTGTGATTAGGTCATTGTGTGATTGTGTGATTGTGTGATTGTGTGATTGTGTGATTGTGTGATTGTGTGATTGGGTGATTTTGTGATTGTGTGATTGTGTGATAGTGTGATTGTGTGATTCTGTGATTCTGTGATTGTGTGATTGTGTGATTGTGTGATTGTGTGATTGTGTGATTGAGTGATTGTGTGATTGTGTGATTGTGTGAATGTGTGATTGTGTGACCGTGATTGTGTGATTTTGTGATTGTGTGATTGTGAGATTGTGTGATTGTGCGATTGTGTGATTGTGTGATTGTGTGATTGTGTGATTGTGTGATTGTATGATTGTGTGATTGTGTGATTGTGTGATCGTGTGATTGTGTGATTGTGTGGTTGTGTGGTTGTGTGATTGTGTGATTGTGGGATTGTGTGATTGTGTGATTGTGTGATTGTGTGATTGTGTGATTGTGTGATTGTGTGATTGTGTGATTGTGTGATTGTGTGATTGAGTGATTGTGTGATTGTGTGATTGTGTGAATGTGTGATTGTGTGACCGTGATTTTGTGATTGTGTGATTGTGTGATTGGGTGATTTTGTGATTGTGTGATTGTGTGATAGTGTGATTGTGTGATTCTGTGATTGTGTGAATGTGTGATTGTGTGATTGTGTGATTGTGTGATTGTGTGAGTGTGTGATTGTGTGATTGAGTGATTGTGTGGTTGTGTGATTGTGTGATTAGGTGATTGTGTGATTGTGTGATTGTATGATTGTGTGATTGTGTGATTGTGTGATCGTGTGATTGTGTGATTGTGTGGTTGTGTGATTGTGTGATTGTGGGATTGTGTGATTGTGTGATTGTGTGATTGTGTGATTGTGTGATTGTGTGATTGTGTGATTGTGTGATTGTGTGATTGTGTGATTGAGTGATTGTGTGATTGTGTGATTGAGTGATTGTGTGATTGTGTGATTGTGTGAATGTGTGATTGTGTGACCGTGATTGTGTGATTGTGTGATTGTGTGATTGTGTGATTGTGAGATTGTGTGATTGTGCGATTGTGTGATTGTGTGATTGTGTGATTGTGTGATTGTATGATTGTGTGATTGTGTGATTGTGTGATCGTGTGATTGTGTGATTGTGTGGTTGTGTGATTGTGTGATTGTGGGATTGTGTGATTGTGTGATTGTGTGATTGTGTGATTGTGTGATTGTGTGATTGTGTGATTGTGTGATTGTGTGATTGTGTGATTGAGTGATTGTGTGATTGTGTGATTGTGTGAATGTGTGACTGTGTGACCGTGATTTTGTGATTGTGTGATTGTGTGATTGGGTGATTTTGTGATTGTGTGATTGTGTGATAGTGTGATTGTGTGATTCTGTGATTGTGTGAATGTGTGATTGTGTGATTGTGTGATTGTGTGATTGTGTGAGTGTGTGATTGTGTGATTGAGTGATTGTGTGGTTGTGTGATTGTGTGATTAGGTGATTGTGTGATTGCGAGATTGTGTGATTGTGTGATTGTGTGATTGTGTGATTGTGTGATTGTGTGATTGTGTGATTGTGTGATTGTGTGATTGTGTGATTGTGTGATTGTGTGATTGTGTGATTGTGTGATTGTGTGATTGTGTGATTATTTGATTGTGTGATTGTGTGATTATTTGATTGTGTGATTGTGTGATTGTGTAATCGTGTGATTGTGTGATTGTGTGGTTGTGTGATTGTGTGATTGTGTGATTGTGTGATTGTGTGATTGTGTGATTGTGTGATTGAGTGATTGTGTGATTGTGTGATTGTGTGAATGTGTGATTGTGTGACCGTGATTTTGTGATTGTGTGATTGTGTGATTGGGTGATTTTGTGATTGTGTGATTGTGTGCTAGTGTGATTGTGTGATTCTGTGATTGTGTGATTGTGTGATTGTGTGATTGTGTGATTGTGTGATTGTGTGATTGTGTGATTGTGTGATTGTGTGATTGTGTGATTGTGTGATTGTGTGATTGTGTGATTGTGTGATTGTGTGATTGTGTGATTGTGTGATTGTGTGATTGTGTGATTGTGACTGTGCGATTGTGTGAGTGTGTGATTGTGTGATTGAGTGATTGTGTGCTTGTGTGATTGTGTGGTTGTGTGGTTTTGTGATTGTGAGATTGTGTGAGTGTGTGCTCGTGTGATTGTCTGATTGTGATTGTGTGATTGGGATTGTGTGATTGTGATTGTGTGATTGTGATTGTGTGATTGTGATTGTGTGATTGTGATTGTGTGACTGTGATTGTGTGATTGTGTGAGTGTGTGATTGTGTGATTGAGTGATTGTGTGCTTGTGTGATTGTGTGGTTGTGAGATTGTGTGATTGTGTGATTAGGTGATTGTGTGATTGTGTGATTGTGTGATTGTGTGATTGTGTGATTGTGTGATTGAGTGATTGTGTGATTTTGTGATTGTGTGAATGTGTGATTGTGTGACCGAGATTTTGTGATTGTGTGATTGTGTGATTGTGTGATTTTGTGATTGTGTGATCGTGTGATTGTGTGATTGTGTGATTGTGTGATTGTGTGATTGTGTGATTGTGTGATTGTGTGATTGGGTGATTGTATGATTGTGTGATTGTGTGATTGTGTGATTGTGTGATTGTGTGATTGTGTGATTGTGTGATTGTGTGATTGTGTGATTGTGTGATTGTGGGATTGTGTGGTTGTGCGATCGTGATTGTGTGATCGTGATTGTGTGATCGTGATTGTGCGATTGCGTGCTTGTGACTGTGTGATTGTGTGATTGTGACTGTGTGATTGTGTGAGTGTGTGATTGTGTGAGTGTGTGATTGTGTGATTGAGCGATTGTGTGAATGTGTGATTGTGTGGTTGTGTGATTGTGTGATTGTGTGATTGTGTGATTGTGTGATTGTGTGATTGTGTGATTGTGTGATTGTGTGATCGTGTGATTGTGTGATTGTGCGATTGTGTGATTGTGTGATTGTGTGATTGTGTGATTGTGTGTTTGTGTGATTGTGTGATTGTGTGATTGTGTGATCGTGTGATTGTGTGATTGTGTGATTTTGTGATTGTGTGATTGTGTGATTGTGTGATTGTGTGATTGTGTGATTGTGTGATTGTGTGATTGTGTGATTGTGTGATTGTGTGATTGTGTGATTATGTGATTGTGTAATTGTGATTGTGCGATTGTGATTGTGTGATTGTGAGATTGTGTGATTGTGTACTTGTGTGATTGTGTGATTGTTATTGTGTGATTGTGATTGCATGATAGTGATTGTGTGATTGTGATTGTGTGATTGTGACTGTGTGATTGTGTGAGTGTGTGATTGTGTGATTGTGTGATTGTGCGATTGTGTGATTGCGTGATTGTGTGATTGTGTGGTTGTGTGATTGTGTGATTGTGTGATTGTGTGATTGTGTGATTCTGTGATTGTGAGATTGTGTGATTGTGTACTTGTGTGATTGTGTGATTGTGATTGTGTGATTGTGATTGCATGATACTGATTGTGTGATTGTGATTATGTGATTGTGACTGTGTGATTGTGTGAGTGTGTGATTGTGTGATTGTGTGATTGTGTGATTGTGTGGTTGTGTGATTGTGTGGTTGTGTGATTGTGTGATTGTGTGATTGTGTGATTGTGTGATTGTGTGATTGTGTGATTGTGTGATTGTGTGACTGTGTGATTGTGTGATTGTGTGGTTGTGTGATTGTGTGGTTGTGTGATTGTGTGATTGTGTGATTGTGTGATTGTGTGATTGTGTGACTAGGTGATTGTGTGATTGTGTGACTGTGTGATTGTGTGATTGTGTGATTGTGTGGTTGTGTGATTGTGTGGTTGTGTGATTGTGTGATTGTGTGATTGTGTGATTGTGTGACTAGGTGATTGTGTGATTGCGTGATTGTGTGATTGTGTGATTGTGTGATTGTGTGATTGTGTGATTATGTGATTGTGTGATTGTGTGATTGTGTGATTGTGTGATTGTGTGATTGTATGATTGTGTGATTGTGATTGTGCGATTGTGATTGTGTGATTGTGTGATTGTGTGATTGTGAGATTGTGTGATTGTGTGATTGTGTGATTGTGTGCTTGTGTGATTGTGTGATTGTGATTGTGTGACTGTGATTGTGTGATTGTGATTGTGTGATTGTGATTGTGTGATTGTGATTGTGTGATTGTGATTGTGTGATTGTGATTGTGTGATTGTGAGATTGTGTGATTGTGTGATTGTGTGATTGTGTGATTGTGTGGTTGTGTGATTGTGTGGTTGTGTGATTGTGTGATTGTGTGATTGCGTGATTGTGTGATTGTGTGATTGTGAGATTATGTGATTGTGTGAGTGTGTGATTGTGTGATTGTGTGATTGTGTGGTTGTGAGATTGTGTGATTGTGTGGTTGTGTGATTGTGTGATTGTGTGATTGTGTGATTGTGTGATTGTGTGATTGTGTGACTAGGTGATTGTGTGATTGCGTGATTGTGTGATTGTGTGATTGTGTGATTGTGTGATTGTGTGATTGTGTGATTGTGTGATTGTGTGATTGTGTGATTGTGTGATTGTGTGATTGTGATTGTGCGATTGTGATTGTGCGATTGTGTGATTGTGTGATTGTGTGATTGTGAGATTGTGTGATTGTGTGATTGTGTGATTGTGTGCTTGTGTGATTGTGTGATTGTGATTGTGTGATTGTGATTGTGTGATTGTGATTGTGTGACTGTGACTGTGTGATTGTGTGATTGCGTGATTGTGTGATTGTGTGATTGTGTGATTGTGTGATTGTGTGATTGTGTGATTGTGTGATTGTGTGATTGTGTGATTGTGTGATTGTGTAATTGTTATTGTGCGATTGTGATTGTGTGATTGTGTGATTGTGTGATTGTGTGATTGTGTGATTGTGTGATTGTGTGATTGTGTGATTGTGTGATTGTGTGATTGGGTGATTGTATGATTGTGTGATTGTGTGATTGTGTGATTGTGTGATTGTGTGATTGTGTGATTGTGTGATTGTGTGATTGTGTGATTGTGTGATTGTGTGATTGTGTGATTGTGTGATTGTGTGATTGTGGGATTGTGTGGTTGTGCGATCGTGATTGTGTGATCGTGATTGTGTGATCGTGATTGTGCGATTGCGTGCTTGTGACTGTGTGATTGTGTGATTGTGACTGTGTGATTGTGTGAGTGTGTGATTGTGTGATTGTGTGATCGTGTGATTGTGTGATTGTGCGATTGTGTGATTGTGTGATTGTGTGATTGTGTGATTGTGTGATTGTGTGATTGTGTGATTGTGTGATTGTGTGATTGTGTGATTGTGTGATCGTGTGATTGTGTGATTGTGTGATTTTGTGATTGTGTGATTGTGTGATTGTGTGATTGTGTGATTGTGTGATTGTGTGATTGTGTGATTGTGTGATTGTGTGATTGTGTGATTGTGTGATTGTGTGATTATGTGATTGTGTAATTGTGATTGTGCGATTGTGATTGTGTGATTGTGAGATTGTGTGATTGTGTACTTGTGTGATTGTGTGATTGTTATTGTGTGATTGTGATTGCATGATAGTGATTGTGTGATTGTGATTGTGTGATTGTGACTGTGTGATTGTGTGAGTGTGTGATTGTGTGATTGTGTGATTGTGCGATTGTGTGATTGCGTGATTGTGTGATTGTGTGGTTGTGTGATTGTGTGATTGTGTGATTGTGTGATTCTGTGATTGAGTGATTGTGTGACTGTGTGATTGTGTGAATGTGTGATTGTGTGACCGTGATTTTGTGATTGTGTGATTGTGTGATTGGGTGATTTTGTGATCGTGTGATTGTGTGATAGTGTGATTGTGTGATTCTGTGATTCTGTGATTGTGAGATTGTGTGATTGTGTGCTTGTGTGATTGTGTGATTGTGATTGTGTGATTATGTGATTGTGTGATTGTGTGACTGTGTGATTGTGTGATTGTGTGGTTGTGTGATTGTGTGATTAGGTGATTGTGTGATTGCGTGATTGTGTGATTGTGTGACTGTGTGATGGTGTGATGGTGTGATTGTGTGATCGTGTGAATGTGTGATTGTGTGATTGTGTGATTGTGTGATCGTGTGATCGTGTGATAGTGTGATTGTGTGATTGTGTGATTGTGTGATTGTGTGATTGTGTGAGTGTGTAATTGTGTGATTGAGTGATTGTGTGATTGTGTGGTTGTGTGACTGTGTGATTAGGTCATTGTGTGATTGTGTGATTGTGTGATTGTGTGATTGTGTGATTGTGTGATTGTGTGATTGGGTGATTTTGTGATTGTGTGATTGTGTGATAGTGTGATTGTGTGATTCTGTGATTCTGTGATTGTGTGATTGTGTGATTGTGTGATTGTGTGATTGTGTGATTGAGTGATTGTGTGATTGTGTGATTGTGTGAATGTGTGATTGTGTGACCGTGATTGTGTGATTTTGTGATTGTGTGATTGTGAGATTGTGTGATTGTGCGATTGTGTGATTGTGTGATTGTGTGATTGTGTGATTGTGTGATTGTATGATTGTGTGATTGTGTGATTGTGTGATCGTGTGATTGTGTGATTGTGTGGTTGTGTGGTTGTGTGATTGTGTGATTGTGGGATTGTGTGATTGTGTGATTGTGTGATTGTGTGATTGTGTGATTGTGTGATTGTGTGATTGTGTGATTGTGTGATTGTGTGATTGAGTGATTGTGTGATTGTGTGATTGTGTGAATGTGTGATTGTGTGACCGTGATTTTGTGATTGTGTGATTGTGTGATTGTGTGATTGGGTGATTTTGTGATTGTGTGATTGTGTGATAGTGTGATTGTGTGATTCTGTGATTGTGTGAATGTGTGATTGTGTGATTGTGTGATTGTGTGATTGTGTGAGTGTGTGATTGTGTGATTGAGTGATTGTGTGGTTGTGTGATTGTGTGATTAGGTGATTGTGTGATTGTGTGATTGTATGATTGTGTGATTGTGTGATTGTGTGATCGTGTGATTGTGTGATTGTGTGGTTGTGTGATTGTGTGATTGTGGGATTGTGTGATTGTGTGATTGTGTGATTGTGTGATTGTGTGATTGTGTGATTGTGTGATTGTGTGATTGTGTGATTGTGTGATTGAGTGATTGTGTGATTGTGTGATTGAGTGATTGTGTGATTGTGTGATTGTGTGAATGTGTGATTGTGTGACCGTGATTGTGTGATTGTGTGATTGTGTGATTGTGTGATTGTGAGATTGTGTGATTGTGCGATTGTGTGATTGTGTGATTGTGTGATTGTGTGATTGTGTGATTGTATGATTGTGTGATTGTGTGATTGTGTGATCGTGTGATTGTGTGATTGTGTGGTTGTGTGATTGTGTGATTGTGGGATTGTGTGATTGTGTGATTGTGTGATTGTGTGATTGTGTGATTGTGTGATTGTGTGATTGTGTGATTGTGTGATTGTGTGATTGAGTGATTGTGTGATTGTGTGATTGTGTGAATGTGTGACTGTGTGACCGTGATTTTGTGATTGTGTGATTGTGTGATTGGGTGATTTTGTGATTGTGTGATTGTGTGATAGTGTGATTGTGTGATTCTGTGATTGTGTGAATGTGTGATTGTGTGATTGTGTGATTGTGTGATTGTGTGAGTGTGTGATTGTGTGATTGAGTGATTGTGTGGTTGTGTGATTGTGTGATTAGGTGATTGTGTGATTGCGAGATTGTGTGATTGTGTGATTGTGTGATTGTGTGATTGTGTGATTGTGTGATTGTGTGATTGTGTGATTGTGTGATTGTGTGATTGTGTGATTGTGTGATTGTGTGATTGTGTGATTGTGTGATTATTTGATTGTGTGATTGTGTGATTATTTGATTGTGTGATTGTGTGATTGTGTAATCGTGTGATTGTGTGATTGTGTGGTTGTGTGATTGTGTGATTGTGTGATTGTGTGATTGTGTGATTGTGTGATTGTGTGATTGAGTGATTGTGTGATTGTGTGATTGTGTGAATGTGTGATTGTGTGACCGTGATTTTGTGATTGTGTGATTGTGTGATTGGGTGATTTTGTGATTGTGTGATTGTGTGATTGTGTGATTGTGTGATTGTGTGATTGTGTGATTGTGTGATTGTGTGATTGTGTGATTGTGTGATTGTGTGATTGTGTGATTGTGTGATTGTGTGATTGTGTGATTGTGTGATTGTGTGATTGTGTGATTGTGTGATTGTGTGATTGAGTGATTGTGTGATTTTGTGATTGTGTGAATGTGTGATTGTGTGACCGAGATTTTGTGATTGTGTGATTGTGTGATTGTGTGATTTTGTGATTGTGTGATCGTGTGATTGTGTGATTGTGTGATTGTGTGATTGTGTGATTGTGTGATTGTGTGATTGTGTGATTGGGTGATTGTATGATTGTGTGATTGTGTGATTGTGTGATTGTGTGATTGTGTGATTGTGTGATTGTGTGATTGTGTGATTGTGTGATTGTGTGATTGTGGGATTGTGTGGTTGTGCGATCGTGATTGTGTGATCGTGATTGTGTGATCGTGATTGTGCGATTGCGTGCTTGTGACTGTGTGATTGTGTGATTGTGACTGTGTGATTGTGTGAGTGTGTGATTGTGTGAGTGTGTGATTGTGTGATTGAGCGATTGTGTGAATGTGTGATTGTGTGGTTGTGTGATTGTGTGATTGTGTGATTGTGTGATTGTGTGATTGTGTGATTGTGTGATTGTGTGATTGTGTGATCGTGTGATTGTGTGATTGTGCGATTGTGTGATTGTGTGATTGTGTGATTGTGTGATTGTGTGTTTGTGTGATTGTGTGATTGTGTGATTGTGTGATCGTGTGATTGTGTGATTGTGTGATTTTGTGATTGTGTGATTGTGTGATTGTGTGATTGTGTGATTGTGTGATTGTGTGATTGTGTGATTGTGTGATTGTGTGATTGTGTGATTGTGTGATTATGTGATTGTGTAATTGTGATTGTGCGATTGTGATTGTGTGATTGTGAGATTGTGTGATTGTGTACTTGTGTGATTGTGTGATTGTTATTGTGTGATTGTGATTGCATGATAGTGATTGTGTGATTGTGATTGTGTGATTGTGACTGTGTGATTGTGTGAGTGTGTGATTGTGTGATTGTGTGATTGTGCGATTGTGTGATTGCGTGATTGTGTGATTGTGTGGTTGTGTGATTGTGTGATTGTGTGATTGTGTGATTGTGTGATTCTGTGATTGTGAGATTGTGTGATTGTGTACTTGTGTGATTGTGTGATTGTGATTGTGTGATTGTGATTGCATGATACTGATTGTGTGATTGTGATTATGTGATTGTGACTGTGTGATTGTGTGAGTGTGTGATTGTGTGATTGTGTGATTGTGTGATTGTGTGGTTGTGTGATTGTGTGGTTGTGTGATTGTGTGATTGTGTGATTGTGTGATTGTGTGATTGTGTGATTGTGTGATTGTGTGATTGTGTGACTGTGTGATTGTGTGATTGTGTGGTTGTGTGATTGTGTGGTTGTGTGATTGTGTGATTGTGTGATTGTGTGATTGTGTGATTGTGTGATTGTGTGACTAGGTGATTGTGTGATTGTGTGACTGTGTGATTGTGTGATTGTGTGATTGTGTGGTTGTGTGATTGTGTGGTTGTGTGATTGTGTGATTGTGTGATTGTGTGATTGTGTGACTAGGTGATTGTGTGATTGCGTGATTGTGTGATTGTGTGATTGTGTGATTGTGTGATTGTGTGATTATGTGATTGTGTGATTGTGTGATTGTGTGATTGTGTGATTGTGTGATTGTATGATTGTGTGATTGTGATTGTGCGATTGTGATTGTGTGATTGTGTGATTGTGTGATTGTGAGATTGTGTGATTGTGTGATTGTGTGATTGTGTGCTTGTGTGATTGTGTGATTGTGATTGTGTGACTGTGATTGTGTGATTGTGATTGTGTGATTGTGATTGTGTGATTGTGATTGTGTGATTGTGATTGTGTGATTGTGATTGTGTGATTGTGAGATTGTGTGATTGTGTGATTGTGTGATTGTGTGATTGTGTGGTTGTGTGATTGTGTGGTTGTGTGATTGTGTGATTGTGTGATTGCGTGATTGTGTGATTGTGTGATTGTGAGATTATGTGATTGTGTGAGTGTGTGATTGTGTGATTGTGTGATTGTGTGGTTGTGAGATTGTGTGATTGTGTGGTTGTGTGATTGTGTGATTGTGTGATTGTGTGATTGTGTGATTGTGTGACTAGGTGATTGTGTGATTGCGTGATTGTGTGATTGTGTGATTGTGTGATTGTGTGATTGTGTGATTGTGTGATTGTGTGATTGTGTGATTGTGTGATTGTGTGATTGTGTGATTGTGATTGTGCGATTGTGATTGTGCGATTGTGTGATTGTGTGATTGTGTGATTGTGAGATTGTGTGATTGTGTGATTGTGTGATTGTGTGCTTGTGTGATTGTGTGATTGTGATTGTGTGATTGTGATTGTGTGATTGTGATTGTGTGACTGTGACTGTGTGATTGTGTGATTGCGTGATTGTGTGATTGTGTGATTGTGTGATTGTGTGATTGTGTGATTGTGTGATTGTGTGATTGTGTGATTGTGTGATTGTGTGATTGTGTAATTGTTATTGTGCGATTGTGATTGTGTGATTGTGTGATTGTGTGATTGTGTGATTGTGTGATTGTGTGATTGTGTGATTGTGTGATTGTGTGATTGTGTGATTGTGTGATTGTGTGATTGGGTGATTGTATGATTGTGTGATTGTGTGATTGTGTGATTGTGTGATTGTGTGATTGTGTGATTGTGTGATTGTGTGATTGTGTGATTGTGTGATTGTGTGATTGTGTGATTGTGTGATTGTGTGATTGTGGGATTGTGTGGTTGTGCGATCGTGATTGTGTGATCGTGATTGTGTGATCGTGATTGTGCGATTGCGTGCTTGTGACTGTGTGATTGTGTGATTGTGACTGTGTGATTGTGTGAGTGTGTGATTGTGTGATTGTGTGATCGTGTGATTGTGTGATTGTGCGATTGTGTGATTGTGTGATTGTGTGATTGTGTGATTGTGTGATTGTGTGATTGTGTGATTGTGTGATTGTGTGATTGTGTGATTGTGTGATCGTGTGATTGTGTGATTGTGTGATTTTGTGATTGTGTGATTGTGTGATTGTGTGATTGTGTGATTGTGTGATTGTGTGATTGTGTGATTGTGTGATTGTGTGATTGTGTGATTGTGTGATTGTGTGATTATGTGATTGTGTAATTGTGATTGTGCGATTGTGATTGTGTGATTGTGAGATTGTGTGATTGTGTACTTGTGTGATTGTGTGATTGTTATTGTGTGATTGTGATTGCATGATAGTGATTGTGTGATTGTGATTGTGTGATTGTGACTGTGTGATTGTGTGAGTGTGTGATTGTGTGATTGTGTGATTGTGCGATTGTGTGATTGCGTGATTGTGTGATTGTGTGGTTGTGTGATTGTGTGATTGTGTGATTGTGTGATTCTGTGATTGTGAGATTGTGTGATTGTGTGACTGTGTGATTGTGTGATTGTGTGGTTGTGTGATTGTGTGGTTGTGTGATTGTGTGATTGTGTGATTGTGTGATTGTGTGATTGTGATTGTGTGATTGTGAGATTGTGTGATTGTGTGATTGTGTGATTGTGTGATTGTGTGGTTGTGTGATTGTGTGGTTGTGTGATTGTGTGATTGTGTGATTGCGTGATTGTGTGATTGTGTGATTGTGAGATTATGTGATTGTGTGAGTGTGTGATTATGTGATTGTGTGATTGTGTGGTTGTGAGATTGTGTGATTGTGTGGTTGTGTGATTGTGTGATTGTGTGATTGTGTGATTGTGTGATTGTGTGATTGTGTGACTAGGTGATTGTGTGATTGCGTGATTGTGTGATTGTGTGATTGTGTGATTGTGTGATTGTGTGATTGTGTGATTGTGTGATTGTGTGATTGTGTGATTGTGTGATTGTGTGATTGTGTGATTGTGTGATTGTGTGATTGTGTGATTGTGTGATTGTGTGATTGTGTGATTGTGTGATTGTGATTGTGCGATTGTGTGATTGTGTGATTGTGTGATTGTGAGATTGTGTGATTGTGTGATTGTGTGATTGTGTGCTTGTGTGATTGTGTGATTGTGATTGTGTGATTGTGATTGTGTGATTGTGATTGTGTGACTGTGACTGTGTGGTTGTGTGATTGCGTGATTGTGTGATTGTGTGATTGTGTGATTGTGTGATTGTGTGATTGTGTGATTGTGTGATTGTGTGATTGTGTGATTGTGTGATTGTGTAATTGTTATTGTGCGATTGTGATTGTGTGATTGTGTGATTGTGTGATTGTGTGATTGTGTGATTGTGTGGTTGTGTGATTGTGTAATTGTGATTGTGCGATTGTGATTGTGTGATTGTGTGATTGTGTGATTGTGAGATTGTGTGATTGTGTGATTGTGTGATTGTGTGATTGTGTGGTTGTGTGATTGTGTGGTTGTGTGATTGTGTGATTGTGTGATTGCGTGATTGTGTGATTGTGTGATTGTGAGATTATGTGATTGTGTGAGTGTGTGATTGTGTGATTGTGTGATTGTGTGGTTGTGAGATTGTGTGATTGTGTGATTGCGTGATTGTGCGATTGTGAGATTGTGTGATTGTGTGATTGTGTGATTGTGTGATTGTGTGATTGTGATTGTGTGATTGTGATTGTGTGATTGTGATTGTGTGATTGTGATTGTGTGATTGTGATTGTGTGATTGTGATTGTGTGATTGTGTGATTGTGTGATTGTGTGATTGTGTGATTATGTGATTGTGTGATTGTGTGATTGTGTGATCGTGTGATTGTGTGATTGTGTGGTTGTGTGATTGTGTGATTGTGGGATTGTGTGATTGTGTGATTGTGTGATTGTGTGATTGTGTGATTGTGTGATTGAGTGATTGTGTGATTGTGTGGTTGTGTGAATGTGTGATTGTGTGACCGTGATTGTGTGATTGTGTGATTGTGTGATTGTGTGATTGTGTGATTGTGTGATTGTGTGATTGTGACTGTGCGATTGTGTGAGTGTGTGATTGTGTGATTGAGTGATTGTGTGCTTGTGTGATTGTGTGGTTGTGTGGTTTTGTGATTGTGAGATTGTGTGAATGTGTGCTTGTGTGATTGTCTGATTGTGATTGTGTGATTGTGATTGTGTGATTGTGATTGTGTGATTGTGATTGTGTGATTGTGATTGTGTGATTGTGTGAGTGTGTGATTGTGTGATTGAGTGATTGTGTGATTGTGTGATTGTGTGAATGTGTGATTGTGTGACCGAGATTTTGTGATTGTGTGATTGTGTGATTGTGTGATTTTGTGATTGTGTGATCGTGTGATTGTGTGATTGTGTGATTGTGTGATTGTGTGATTGTGTGATTGTGTGATTGTGTGGTTGTATGATTGTGTGATTGTGTGATTGTGTGATTGTGTGATTGTGTGATTGTGTGATTGTGTGATTGTGTGATTGTGTGATTTTGTGATTGTGTGATCGTGTGATTGTGTGATTGTGTGATTGTGTGATTGTGTGATTGTGTGATTGTGTGATTGTGTGATTGTATGATTGTGTGATTGTGTGATTGTGTGATTGTGTGATTGTGTGATTGTGTGATTGTTTGATTGTGTGATTGTGTGATTGTGTGATTGTGTGATTGTGTGATTGTGGGATTGTGTGGTTCTGCGATCGTGATTGTGTGATCGTGATTGTGCGATTGCGTGCTTGTGACTGTGTGATTGTGTGATTGTGACTGTGAGATTGTGTGAGTGTGTGATTGTGTGATTGAGCGATTGTGTGATTGTGTGATTGTGTGGTTGTGTGATTGTGTGATTGTGTGATTGTGTGATTGTGTGAATGTGTGATTGTGTGACCGTGATTTTGTGATTGTGTGATTGTGCGATTGGGTGATTTTGTGATTGTGTGATTGTGTGATTTTGTGATTGTGTGATGGTGTGATGGTGTGATTGTGTGATTGTGTGAATGTGTGATTGTGTGATCGTGTGATCGTGTGATTGTGTGATCGTGTGATCGTGTGATCGTGTGATTGTGTGATTGTGTGATTGTGTGATTGTGTGATTGTGTGATTGTGTGATTGTGTGATTGAGTGATTGTGTGCTTGTGTGATTGTGTGGTTGTGTGATTGTGTGATTAGGTGATTGTGTGATTGTGTGATTGTGCGATTGTGTGATTGTGTGATTGTGTGATTGTGTGATTGTGTGAATGTGTGATTGTGTGATTGTGTGATTGTGTGATTGTGTGATTGTGTGATTGTGTGATTGAGTGATTGTGTGCTTGTGTGATTGTGTGGTTGTGTGATTGTGTGATTAGGTGATTGTGTGATTGTGTGATTGTGCGATTGTGTGATTGTGTGATTGTGTGATTGTGTGATTGTGTGATTGTGTGATTGTGTGATTGTATGATTGTGTGATTGTGTGATTGTGTGATTGTGTGATTGTGTGATTGTGTGATTGTGTGATTGTGTGATTGTGTGATTGTGTGATTGTGGGATTGTGTGGTTGTGCGATCGTGATTGTGTGATCGTGATTGTGCGATTGCGTGCTTGTGACTGTGTGATTGTGTGATTGTGACTGTGTGATTGTGTGAGTGTGTGATTGTGTGATTGAGCGATTGTGTGATTGTGTGATTGTGTGGTTATGTGATTGTGTGATTGTGTGATTGTGTGATTGTGTGATCGTGTGATTGTGTGATTGTGCGATTGTGTGATTGTGTGATTGTGTGATTGTGTGATTGTGTGATTGTGTGATTGTGTGATTGTGTGATCGTGTGATTGTGTGATTGTGTGGTTGTGTGATTGTGTGATTGTGGGATTGTGTGATTGTGTGATTGTGTGATTGTGTGATTGTGTGATTGTGTGATTGTGTGATTGTGTGATTGAGTGATTGTGTGATTGTGTGATTGTGTGAATGTGTGATTGTGTGACCGTGATTTTGTGATTGTGTGATTGTGTGATTGGGTGATTTTGTGATTGTGTGATTCTGTGATTGTGTGATTGTGTGATTGTGTGATTGTGTGATTGTGTGATTGTGTGATTGTGTGATTGAGTGATTGTGTGATTGTGTAATTGTGATTGTGTGATTGTGTGATTGTGCGATTGTGTGATTGTGTGATTGTGTGATTGTGTGATTGTGATTGTATGATTGTGACAGTATGATTGTGATTGTGTGATTGCGATTGTGTGATTGTGACTGTGTGATTGTGTGAGTGTGTGATTGTGTGATTGAGCGATTGTGTGATTGTGTGATTGTGTGGTTGTGTGATTGTGTGATTGTGTGATTGTGTGATTGTGTGATTGTGTGATCGTGTGATTGTGTGATTGTGCGATTGTGTGATTGTGTGATTGTGTGATTGTGTGATTGTGTGATTGTGTGATTGTGTGATTGTGTGATTGTGTGATTGTGTGATCGTGTGATTGTGTGATTGTGTGGTTGTGTGATTGTGTGATTGTGGGATTGTGTGATTGTGTGATTGTGTGATTGTGTGATTGTGTGATTGTGTGATTGTGTGATTGTGTGATTGAGTGATTGTGTGATTGTGTGATTGTGTGAATGTGTGATTGTGTGACCGTGATTTTGTGATTGTGTGATTGTGTGATTGGGTGATTTTGTGATTGTGTGATTCTGTGATTGTGTGATTGTGTGATTGTGTGATTGTGTGATTGTGACTGTGTGATTGTGTGAGTGTGTGATTGTGTGATTGAGCGATTGTGTGATTGTGTGATTGTGTGGTTGTGTGATTGTGTGAATGTGTGATTGTGTGACCGTGATTTTGTGATTGTGTGATTGTGTGATTGGGTGATTTTGTGATTGTGTGATTGTGTGATAGTGTGATTGTGTGATTCTGTGATTGTGTGAATGTGTGATTGTGTGATTGTGTGATTGTGTGATTGTGTGAGTGTGTGATTGTGTGATTGAGTGATTGTGTGGTTGTGTGATTGTGTGATTAGGTGATTGTGTGATTGTGTGATTGTATGATTGTGTGATTGTGTGATTGTGTGATCGTGTGATTGTGTGATTGTGTGGTTGTGTGATTGTGTGATTGTGGGATTGTGTGATTGTGTGATTGTGTGATTGTGTGATTGTGTGATTGTGTGATTGTGTGATTGTGTGATTGTGTGATTGTGTGATTGAGTGATTGTGTGATTGTGTGATTGAGTGATTGTGTGATTGTGTGATTGTGTGAATGTGTGATTGTGTGACCGTGATTGTGTGATTGTGTGATTGTGTGATTGTGTGATTGTGAGATTGTGTGATTGTGCGATTGTGTGATTGTGTGATTGTGTGATTGTGTGATTGTATGATTGTGTGATTGTGTGATTGTGTGATCGTGTGATTGTGTGATTGTGTGGTTGTGTGATTGTGTGATTGTGGGATTGTGTGATTGTGTGATTGTGTGATTGTGTGATTGTGTGATTGTGTGATTGTGTGATTGTGTGATTGTGTGATTGAGTGATTGTGTGATTGTGTGATTGTGTGAATGTGTGACTGTGTGACCGTGATTTTGTGATTGTGTGATTGTGTGATTGGGTGATTTTGTGATTGTGTGATTGTGTGATAGTGTGATTGTGTGATTCTGTGATTGTGTGAATGTGTGATTGTGTGATTGTGTGATTGTGTGATTGTGTGAGTGTGTGATTGTGTGATTGAGTGATTGTGTGGTTGTGTGATTGTGTGATTAGGTGATTGTGTGATTGCGAGATTGTGTGATTGTGTGATTGTGTGATTGTGTGATTGTGTGATTGTGTGATTGTGTGATTGTGTGATTGTGTGATTGTGTGATTGTGTGATTGTGTGATTGTGTGATTGTGTGATTGTGTGATTATTTGATTGTGTGATTGTGTGATTATTTGATTGTGTGATTGTGTGATTGTGTAATCGTGTGATTGTGTGATTGTGTGGTTGTGTGATTGTGTGATTGTGTGATTGTGTGATTGTGTGATTGTGTGATTGTGTGATTGAGTGATTGTGTGATTGTGTGATTGTGTGAATGTGTGATTGTGTGACCGTGATTTTGTGATTGTGTGATTGTGTGATTGGGTGATTTTGTGATTGTGTGATTGTGTGCTAGTGTGATTGTGTGATTCTGTGATTGTGTGATTGTGTGATTGTGTGATTGTGTGATTGTGTGATTGTGTGATTGTGTGATTGTGTGATTGTGTGATTGTGTGATTGTGTGATTGTGTGATTGTGTGATTGTGTGATTGTGTGATTGTGTGATTGTGTGATTGTGTGATTGTGTGATTGTGTGATTGTGTGATTGTGACTGTGCGATTGTGTGAGTGTGTGATTGTGTGATTGAGTGATTGTGTGCTTGTGTGATTGTGTGGTTGTGTGGTTTTGTGATTGTGAGATTGTGTGAGTGTGTGCTCGTGTGATTGTCTGATTGTGATTGTGTGATTGGGATTGTGTGATTGTGATTGTGTGATTGTGATTGTGTGATTGTGATTGTGTGATTGTGATTGTGTGACTGTGATTGTGTGATTGTGTGAGTGTGTGATTGTGTGATTGAGTGATTGTGTGCTTGTGTGATTGTGTGGTTGTGAGATTGTGTGATTGTGTGATTAGGTGATTGTGTGATTGTGTGATTGTGTGATTGTGTGATTGTGTGATTGTGTGATTGAGTGATTGTGTGATTTTGTGATTGTGTGAATGTGTGATTGTGTGACCGAGATTTTGTGATTGTGTGATTGTGTGATTGTGTGATTGGGTGATTTTGTGATTGTATGATTGTGTGATAGTGTGATTGTGTGATTGTGTGATTCTGTGATTGTGTGATTGTGTGATTGTGTGATTGTGTGATTGTGTGATTGTGTGATTGTGTGAGTGTGTGATTGTGTGATTGAGTGATTGTGTGGTTGTGTGATTGTGTGATTAGGTGATTGTGTGATTGCGTGATTGTGTGATTGTGTGATTGTGTGATTGTGTGATTGTGTGATTGTGTGATTGTGTGATTGTGTGATTGTGTGATTGCGTGATTGTGTGATTGTGTGACTGTGTGATGGTGTGATGGTGTGATTGTGTGATCGTGTGAATGTGTGATTGTGTGATTGTGTGATTGTGTGATTGTGTGGTTGTGTGATTGTGTGATTGTGGGATTGTGTGATTGTGTGATTGTGTGATTGTGTGATTGTGTGATTGTGTGATTGTGTGATTGTGTGATTGTGTGATTGTGTGATTGAGTGATTGTGTGACTGTGTGATTGTGTGAATGTGTGATTGTGTGACCGTGATTTTGTGATTGTGTGATTGTGTGATTGGGTGATTTTGTGATTGTGTGATTGTGTGATAGTGTGATTGTGTGATTCTGTGATTCTGTGATTGTGAGATTGTGTGATTGTGTGCTTGTGTGATTGTGTGATTGTGATTGTGTGATTATGTGATTGTGTGATTGTGTGACTGTGTGATTGTGTGATTGTGTGGTTGTGTGATTGTGTGATTAGGTGATTGTGTGATTGCGTGATTGTGTGATTGTGTGACTGTGTGATGGTGTGATGGTGTGATTGTGTGATCGTGTGATCGTGTGAATGTGTGATTGTGTGATTGTGTGATTGTGTGATCGTGTGATCGTGTGATAGTGTGATTGTGTGATTGTGTGATTGTGTGATTGTGTGATTGTGTGATTGTGTGAGTGTGTGATTGTGTGATTGAGTGATTGTGTGATTGTGTGGTTGTGTGACTGTGTGATTAGGTCATTGTGTGATTGTGTGATTGTGTGATTGTGTGACTGTGTGATGGTGTGATGGTGTGATTGTGTGATCGTGTGAATGTGTGATTGTGTGATTGTGTGATTGTGTGATTGTGTGGTTGTGTGATTGTGTGATTGTGGGATTGTGTGATTGTGTGATTGCGTGATTGTGTGATTGTGTGATTGTGTGATTGTGTGATTGTGTGATTGAGTGATTGTGTGACTGTGTGATTGTGTGAATGTGTGATTGAGTGATTGTGTGGTTGTGTGATTGTGTGATTAGGTGATTGTGTGATTGTGTGATTGTGTGATTGTGTGATTGTGTGAATGTGTGAGTGTGTGATTGTGTGATTGAGTGATTGTGTGGTTGTGTGATTGTGTGATTAGGTGATTGTGTGATTGCGTGATTGTGTGATTGTGTGATTGTGTGATTGTGTGATTGTGTGATTGTGTGATTGTGTGATTGTGTGATTGTGTGATTATGTGATTGTGTGATTGTGTGATTGTGTGATTGTGTGATCGTGTGATTGTGTGATTGTGTGGTTGTGTGATTGTGTGATTGTGGGATTGTGTGATTGTGTGATTGTGTGATTGTGTGATTGTGTGATTGTGTGATTGTGTGATTGAGTGATTGTGTGATTGCGTGATTGTGTGATTGTGTGATTGTGTGATTGTGTGATTGGGTGATTTTGTGATTGTGTGATTGTGTGATAGTGTGATTGTGTGATTCTGTGATTGTGTGATTGTGTGATTGTGTGATTGTGTGATTGTGTGGTTGTGTGATTGTGTGATTGTGTGATTGTGTGATTGTGTGATTGTGTGATTGTGTGATTGTGTGATTGTGTGACTAGGTGATTGTGTGATTGTGTGATTGTGTGATCGTGTGATCGTGTGATAGTGTGATTGTGTGATTGTGTGATTGTGTGATTGTGTGATTGTGTGAGTGTGTGATTGTGTGATTGAGTGATTGTGTGATTGTGTGGTTGTGTGACTGTGTGATTAGGTCATTGTGTGATTGTGTGATTGTGTGATTGTGTGACTGTGTGATGGTGTGATGGTGTGATTGTGTGATCGTGTGAATGTGTGATTGTGTGATTGTGTGATTGTGTGATTGTGTGGTTGTGTGATTGTGTGATTGTGGGATTGTGTGATTGTGTGATTGCGTGATTGTGTGATTGTGTGATTGTGTGATTGTGTGATTGTGTGATTGAGTGATTGTGTGACTGTGTGATTGTGTGAATGTGTGATTGAGTGATTGTGTGGTTGTGTGATTGTGTGATTAGGTGATTGTGTGATTGTGTGATTGTGTGATTGTGTGATTGTGTGAATGTGTGAGTGTGTGATTGTGTGATTGAGTGATTGTGTGGTTGTGTGATTGTGTGATTAGGTGATTGTGTGATTGCGTGATTGTGTGATTGTGTGATTGTGTGATTGTGTGATTGTGTGATTGTGTGATTGTGTGATTGTGTGATTGTGTGATTATGTGATTGTGTGATTGTGTGATTGTGTGATCGTGTGATTGTGTGATTGTGTGGTTGTGTGATTGTGTGATTGTGGGATTGTGTGATTGTGTGATTGTGTGATAGTGTGATTGTGTGATTCTGTGATTGTGTGATTGTGTGATTGTGTGATTGTGTGATTGTGAGATTGTGTGATTGTGTGATTGTGTGATTGTGTAATTGTGATTGTGCGATTGTGTGATTGTGTGATTGTGTGATTGTGTGATTGTGTGGTTGTGTGATTGTGTGATTGTGTGATTGTGTGACTGTGTGATTGTGTGATCGTGTGATTGTGTGATTGTGCGATTGTGTGATTGTGTGATTGTGTGATTGTGTGATTGTGTGATTGTGTGATTGTGTGATTGTGTGATTGTGTGATTGAGTGATTGTGTGATTGTGTAATTGCGATTGTGTGATTGTGTGATTGTGCGATTGTGTGATTGTGTGATTGTGTGATTGTGTGATTGTGATTGTGTGATTGTGATAGTATGATTGTGATTGTGTGATTGTGATTGTGTGATTGTGATTGTGTGATTGTGTGATTGTGTGATTGTGTGATTGTGTGATTGTGTGATTGTGTGCTTGTGTGATTGTGTGATTGTGTGATTGTGTGATTGTGTTATTGTGTGATTGTGTGATTGTGTGATTGTGTGATTGTGTGATTGTGTGATTTTGTGATTGTGTTATTGTGTGATTGTGTGATTGTGTGATTGTGATAGTGCGGTTGTGATTGTGTGATTGTGTGATTGTGTGATTGTGTGAATGTGTGATTGTGTGATTGTGTGATTGTGTGATTGTGTGATTGTGTGATTGTGTAATTGTGATTGTGCGATTGTGATTGTGTGATTGTGCGATTGTGTGATTGTGTGATTGTGTGATTGTGTGATTGTGTGATTGTGTGATTGTGTGATTAGGTGATTGTGTGATTGCGAGATTATGTGATTGTGTGCTTGGGTGATTGTGTGATTGTGATTGTGTGACTGTGATTGCATGATAGTGATTGTGTGATTGTGATTGTGTGATTGTGACTGTGTGATTGTGTGATTGTGTGATTGTGTGATTGTGTGATTGTGTGATTGTGTAATTGTGATTGTGCGATTGTGTGATTGTGTGATTGTGTGATTGTGTGATTGTGAGATTGGGTGATTGTATGCTTGTGTGATTGTGTGATTGTGATTGTGTGATTGTGTGATTGTGTGATTGTGTGATTGTGTGGTTGTGTGACTGTGTGATTAGGTCATTGTGTGATTGTGTGATTGTGTGATTGTGTGATTGTGTGATTGTGTGATTGTGTGATTGGGTGATTTTGTGATTGTGTGATTGTGTGATAGTGTGATTGTGTGATTCTGTGATTCTGTGATTGTGTGATTGTGTGATTGTGTGATTGTGTGATTGTGTGATTGTGTGATTGTGTGAGTGTGTGATTGTGTGATTGAGTGATTGTGTGGTTGTGTGATTGTGTGATTAGGTGATTGTGTGATTGCGTGATTGTGTGATTGTGTGATTGTGTGATTGTGTGATTGTGTGATTGTGTGATTGTGTGATTGCGTGATTGTGTGATTGTGTGACTGTGTGATGGTGTGATGGTGTGATTGTGTGATCGTGTGAATGTGTGATTGTGTGATTGTGTGATTGTGTGATTGTGTGGTTGTGTGATTGTGTGATTGTGTGATTGTGTGATTGTGTGATTGTGTGATTGTGTGATTGTGTGATTGTGTGACTAGGTGATTGTGTGATTGTGTGACTGTGTGATTGTGTGATTGTGTGATTGTGTGGTTGTGTGATTGTGTGGTTGTGTGATTGTGTGATTGTGTGATTGTGTGATTGTGTGATTGTGTGATTGTGTGATTGTGTGACTAGGTGATTGTGTGATTGCGTGATTGTGTGATTGTGTGATTGTGTGATTGTGTGATTGTGTGATTGTGTGATTATGTGATTGTGTGATTGTGTGATTGTGTGATTGTGTGATTGTGTGATTGTGTGATTGTATGATTGTGTGATTGTCATTGTGCGATTGTGATTGTGTGATTGTGTGATTGTGTGATTGTGTGATTGTGAGATTGTGTGATTGTGTGATTGTGTGATTGTGTGATTGTGTGCTTGTGTGATTGTGTGATTGTGATTGTGTGATTGTGATTGTGTGATTGTGATTGTGTGATTGTGATTGTGTGACTGTGACTGTGTGATTGTGTGATTGCGTGATTGTGTGATTGTGTGATTGTGTGATTGTGTGATTGTGTGATTGTGTGATTGTGTGATTGTGTGATTGTGTAATTGTTATTGTGCGATTGTGATTGGGTGATTGTGTGATTGTGTGATTGTGTGATTGTGTGATTGTGTGATTGTGTGATTGTGTGATTGTGTGGCTGTGTGATTGTGTGATTGTGTGATTGTGTAATTGTGATTGTGCGATTGTGATGTGTGATTGTGTGATTGTGTGATTGTGTGATTGTGTGATTGCGAGATTATGTGATTGTGTGCTTGGGTGATTGTGTGATTGTGATTGTGTGACTGTGATTGCATGATAGTGATTGTGTGATTGTGATTGTGTGATTGTGACTGTGTGATTGTGTGATTGTGTGATTGTGTGATTGTGTGATTGTGTAATTGTGATTGTGCGATTGTGTGATTGTGTGATTGTGTGATTGTGTGATTGTGAGATTGGGTGATTGTATGCTTGTGTGATTGTGTGATTGTGATTGTGTGATTGTGTGATTGTGTGATTGTGTGACTGCGTGATTGTGTGATTGTGTGATTGTGTAATTGTGATTGTGCGATTGTGTGATTGTGTGATTGTGTGGTTGTGTGATTGTGTGGTTGTGTGATTGTGTGATTGTGTGATTGTGTGATTGTGTGATTGTGTGATTGTGTGATTGTGTGATTGTGTGACTAGGTGATTGTGTGATTGTGTGACTGTGTGATTGTGTGATTGTGTGATTGTGTGGTTGTGTGATTGTGTGGTTGTGTGATTGTGTGATTGTGTGATTGTGTGATTGTGTGATTGTGTGATTGTGTGACTAGGTGATTGTGTGATTGCGTGATTGTGTGATTGTGTGATTGTGTGATTGTGTGATTGTGTGATTGTGTGATTATGTGATTGTGTGATTGTGTGATTGTATGATTGTGTGATTGTGATTCTGCGATTGTGATTGTGTGATTGTGTGATTGTGTGATTGTGTGATTGTGTGATTGTGAGATTGTGTGATTGTGTGATTGTGTGATTGTGTGCTTGTGTGATTGTGTGATTGTGATTGTGTGATTGTGATTGTGTGATTGTGATTGTGTGATTGTGATTGTGTGATTGTGATTGTGTGATTGTGATTGTGTGATTGTGATTGTGTGATTGTGATTGTGTGACTGTGACTGTGTGATTGTGTGATTGCGTGATTGTGTGATTGTGTGATTGTGTGATTGTGTGATTGTGTGATTGTGTGATTGTGTGATTGTGTGATTGTGTGATTGTGTGATTGTGTGATTGTGTGATTGTGTGATTGTGTAATTGTTATTGTGCGATTGTGATTGGGTGATTGTGTGATTGTGTGATTGTGTGATTGTGTGATTGTGTGATTGTGTGGCTGTGTGATTGCGTGATTGTGTGATTGTGATTGTGCGATTGTGATGTGTGATTGTGTGATTGTGTGATTGTGAGATTGTGTGATTGTGTGACTGTGTGATTGTGTGATTGTGTGGTTGTGTGATTGTGTGGTTGTGTGATTGTGTGATTGTGTGATTGCGTGATTGTGTGATTGTGTGATTGTGAGATTATGTGATTGTGTGAGTGTGTGATTGTGTGATTGTGTGATTGTGTGGTTGTGAGATTGTGTGATTGTGTGATTGTGTGATTGTGTGATTGTGTGATTGTGATTGTGTGATTCTGATTGTGTGATTGTGATTGTGTGATTGTGATTGTGTGATTGTGATTGTGTGATTGTGATTGTGTGATCGTGATTGTGCGATTGCGTGCTTGTGACTGTGTGATTGTGTGACTGTGTGATTGTGTGATTGTGATTGCGTGATTGTGATTGTGGGATTGTGATTGTGTGATTGTGATTGTGTGATTGTGATTGTGTGATTGTGATTGTGTGATTGTGTTATTGTGTGGTTGTGTGATTGTGTGATTGTGATTGTGCGATTGTGATTGTGTGATTGTGTGATTGTGTGATTGTGTGATTGTGTGATTGTGTGATTGTGTGGTTGTGAGATTGTGTGATTGTGTGATTGCGTGATTGTGTGATTGTGAGATTGTGTGATTGTGTGATTGTGTGATTGTGTGATTGTGTGATTGTGATTGTGTGATTCTGATTGTGTGATTGTGATTGTGTGATTGTGATTGTGTGATTGTGATTGTGTGATTGTGATTGTGTGATCGTGATTGTGCGATTGCGTGCTTCTGACTGTGTGATTGTGTGACTGTGTGACTGTGTGATTGTGATTGCGTGATTGTGATTGTGGGATTGTGATTGTGTGATTGTGATTGTGTGATTGTGATTGTGTGATTGTGATTGTGTGATTGTGATTGTGTGATTGTGATTGTGTGATTGTGATTGTGTGATTGTGATTGTGTGTTTGTGATTGTGTGATTGTGTTATTGTGTGGTTGTGTGATTGTGTGATTGTGATTGTGCGATTGTGATTGTGTGATTGTGTGATTGTGTGATTGTGTGATTGTGTGATTGCGAGATTATGTGATTGTGTGCTTGTGTGATTGTGTGATTGTGATTGTGTGACTGTGATTGCATGATAGTGATTGTGTGATTGTGATTGTGTGATTGTGACTGTGTGATTGTGTGATTGTGTGATTGTGTGATTGTGTAATTGTGATTGTGCGATTGTGTGATTGTGTGATTGTGTGATTGTGACTGTGTGATTCTGTGATTGTGTGATTGTGTGATTGTGTGATTGTGTAATTGTGATTGTGCGATTGTGATTGGGTGATTGTGTGATTGTGTGATTGTGTGATTGTGTGATTGTGTGATTGTGTGATTGTATGATTGTGTGATTGTGATTGTGCGATTGTGATTGTGTGATTGTGTGATTGTGTGATTGTGTAATTGTTATTGTGCGATTGTGATTGGGTGATTGTGTGATTGTGTGATAGTGTGATTGTGTGATTGTGTGATTGTGTGATTGTGTGGCTGTGTGATTGCGTGATTGTGTGATTGTGTAATTGTGATTGTGCGATTGTGATGTGTGATTGTGTGATTGTGTGATTGTGAGATTGTGTGATTGTGTGACTGTGTGATTGTGTGATTGTGTGGTTGTGTGATTGTGTGGTTGTGTGGTTGTGTGATTGTGTGATTAGGTGATTGTGTGATTGCGTGATTGTGTGATTGTGTGACTGTGTGATGGTGTGATGGTGTGATTGTGTGATCGTGTGAATGTGTGATTGTGTGATTGTGTGATTGTGTGATCGTGTGATCGTGTGATAGTGTGATTGTGTGATTGTGTGATTGTGTGATTGTGTGATTGTGTGAGTGTGTGATTGTGTGATTGAGTGATTGTGTGATTGTGTGGTTGTGTGACTGTGTGATTAGGTCATTGTGTGATTGTGTGATTCTGTGATTCTGTGATTGTGTGATTGTGTGATTGTGTGATTGTGTGATTGTGTGATTGTGTGAGTGTGTGATTGTGTGATTGAGTGATTGTGTGGTTGTGTGATTGTGTGATTAGGTGATTGTGTGATTGCGTGATTGTGTGATTGTGTGATTGTGTGATTGTGTGATTGTGTGATTGCGTGATTGTGTGATTGTGTGACTGTGTGATGGTGTGATGGTGTGATTGTGTGATCGTGTGAATGTGTGATTGTGTGATTGTGTGATTGTGTGATTGTGTGGTTGTGTGATTGTGTGATTGTGGGATTGTGTGATTGTGTGATTGTGTGATTGTGTGATTGCGTGATTGTGTGATTGTGTGATTGAGTGATTGTGTGACTGTGTGATTGTGTGAATGTGTGATTGTGTGACCGTGATTTTGTGATTGTGTGATTGTGTGATTGGGTGATTTTGTGATTGTGTGATTGTGTGATAGTGTGATTGTGTGATTCTGTGATTCTGTGATTGTGAGATTGTGTGATTGTGTGCTTGTGTGATTGTGTGATTGTGATTGTGTGATTATGTGATTGTGTGATTGTGTGACTGTGTGATTGTGTGATTGTGTGGTTGTGTGATTGTGTGATTAGGTGATTGTGTGATTGCGTGATTGTGTGATTGTGTGACTGTGTGATGGTGTGATGGTGTGATTGTGTGATCGTGTGAATGTGTGATTGTGTGATTGTGTGATTGTGTGATCGTGTGATCGTGTGATAGTGTGATTGTGTGATTGTGTGATTGTGTGATTGTGTGATTGTGTGAGTGTGTAATTGTGTGATTGAGTGATTGTGTGATTGTGTGGTTGTGTGACTGTGTGATTAGGTCATTGTGTGATTGTGTGATTGTGTGATTGTGTGATTGTGTGATTGTGTGATTGTGTGATTGGGTGATTTTGTGATTGTGTGATTGTGTGATAGTGTGATTGTGTGATTCTGTGATTCTGTGATTGTGTGATTGTGTGATTGTGTGATTGTGTGATTGTGTGATTGAGTGATTGTGTGATTGTGTGATTGTGTGAATGTGTGATTGTGTGACCGTGATTGTGTGATTTTGTGATTGTGTGATTGTGAGATTGTGTGATTGTGCGATTGTGTGATTGTGTGATTGTGTGATTGTGTGATTGTGTGATTGTATGATTGTGTGATTGTGTGATTGTGTGATCGTGTGATTGTGTGATTGTGTGGTTGTGTGGTTGTGTGATTGTGTGATTGTGGGATTGTGTGATTGTGTGATTGTGTGATTGTGTGATTGTGTGATTGTGTGATTGTGTGATTGTGTGATTGTGTGATTGTGTGATTGAGTGATTGTGTGATTGTGTGATTGTGTGAATGTGTGATTGTGTGACCGTGATTTTGTGATTGTGTGATTGTGTGATTGGGTGATTTTGTGATTGTGTGATTGTGTGATAGTGTGATTGTGTGATTCTGTGATTGTGTGAATGTGTGATTGTGTGATTGTGTGATTGTGTGATTGTGTGAGTGTGTGATTGTGTGATTGAGTGATTGTGTGGTTGTGTGATTGTGTGATTAGGTGATTGTGTGATTGTGTGATTGTATGATTGTGTGATTGTGTGATTGTGTGATCGTGTGATTGTGTGATTGTGTGGTTGTGTGATTGTGTGATTGTGGGATTGTGTGATTGTGTGATTGTGTGATTGTGTGATTGTGTGATTGTGTGATTGTGTGATTGTGTGATTGTGTGATTGTGTGATTGAGTGATTGTGTGATTGTGTGATTGAGTGATTGTGTGATTGCGAGATTGTGTGATTGTGTGATTGTGTGATTGTGTGATTGTGTGATTGTGTGATTGTGTGATTGTGTGATTGTGTGATTGTGTGATTGTGTGATTGTGTGATTGTGTGATTGTGTGATTGTGTGATTATTTGATTGTGTGATTGTGTGATTGTGTGATTGTGTGGTTGTGTGATTGTGTGATTGTGGGATTGTGTGATTGTGTGATTGTGTGATTGTGTGATTGTGTGATTGTGTGATTGTGTGATTGTGTGATTGTGTGATTGTGTGATTGAGTGATTGTGTGATTGTGTGATTGTGTGAATGTGTGACTGTGTGACCGTGATTTTGTGATTGTGTGATTGTGTGATTGGGTGATTTTGTGATTGTGTGATTGTGTGATAGTGTGATTGTGTGATTCTGTGATTGTGTGAATGTGTGATTGTGTGATTGTGTGATTGTGTGATTGTGTGAGTGTGTGATTGTGTGATTGAGTGATTGTGTGGTTGTGTGATTGTGTGATTAGGTGATTGTGTGATTGCGAGATTGTGTGATTGTGTGATTGTGTGATTGTGTGATTGTGTGATTGTGTGATTGTGTGATTGTGTGATTGTGTGATTGTGTGATTGTGTGATTGTGTGATTGTGTGATTGTGTGATTGTGTGATTATTTGATTGTGTGATTGTGTGATTATTTGATTGTGTGATTGTGTGATTGTGTAATCGTGTGATTGTGTGATTGTGTGGTTGTGTGATTGTGTGATTGTGTGATTGTGTGATTGTGTGATTGTGTGATTGTGTGATTGAGTGATTGTGTGATTGTGTGATTGTGTGAATGTGTGATTGTGTGACCGTGATTTTGTGATTGTGTGATTGTGTGATTGGGTGATTTTGTGATTGTGTGATTGTGTGCTAGTGTGATTGTGTGATTCTGTGATTGTGTGATTGTGTGATTGTGTGATTGTGTGATTGTGTGATTGTGTGATTGTGTGATTGTGTGATTGTGTGATTGTGTGATTGTGTGATTGTGTGATTGTGTGATTGTGTGATTGTGTGATTGTGTGATTGTGTGATTGTGTGATTGTGTGATTGTGTGATTGTGTGATTGTGTGATTGTGACTGTGCGATTGTGTGAGTGTGTGATTGTGTGATTGAGTGATTGTGTGCTTGTGTGATTGTGTGGTTGTGTGGTTTTGTGATTGTGAGATTGTGTGAGTGTGTGCTCGTGTGATTGTCTGATTGTGATTGTGTGATTGGGATTGTGTGATTGTGATTGTGTGATTGTGATTGTGTGATTGTGATTGTGTGATTGTGATTGTGTGACTGTGATTGTGTGATTGTGTGAGTGTGTGATTGTGTGATTGAGTGATTGTGTGCTTGTGTGATTGTGTGGTTGTGAGATTGTGTGATTGTGTGATTAGGTGATTGTGTGATTGTGTGATTGTGTGATTGTGTGATTGTGTGATTGTGTGATTGAGTGATTGTGTGATTTTGTGATTGTGTGAATGTGTGATTGTGTGACCGAGATTTTGTGATTGTGTGATTGTGTGATTGTGTGATTTTGTGATTGTGTGATCGTGTGATTGTGTGATTGTGTGATTGTGTGATTGTGTGATTGTGTGATTGTGTGATTGTGTGATTGGGTGATTGTATGATTGTGTGATTGTGTGATTGTGTGATTGTGTGATTGTGTGATTGTGTGATTGTGTGATTGTGTGATTGTGTGATTGTGTGATTGTGGGATTGTGTGGTTGTGCGATCGTGATTGTGTGATCATGATTGTGTGATCGTGATTGTGCGATTGCGTGCTTGTGACTGTGTGATTGTGTGATTGTGACTGTGTGATTGTGTGAGTGTGTGATTGTGTGAGTGTGTGATTGTGTGATTGAGCGATTGTGTGAATGTGTGATTGTGTGGTTGTGTGATTGTGTGATTGTGTGATTGTGTGATTGTGTGATTGTGTGATTGTGTGATTGTGTGATTGTGTGATCGTGTGATTGTGTGATTGTGCGATTGTGTGATTGTGTGATTGTGTGATTGTGTGATTGTGTGTTTGTGTGATTGTGTGATTGTGTGATTGTGTGATCGTGTGATTGTGTGATTGTGTGATTTTGTGATTGTGTGATTGTGTGATTGTGTGATTGTGTGATTGTGTGATTGTGTGATTGTGTGATTGTGTGATTGTGTGATTGTGTGATTGTGTGATTATGTGATTGTGTAATTGTGATTGTGCGATTGTGATTGTGTGATTGTGAGATTGTGTGATTGTGTACTTGTGTGATTGTGTGATTGTTATTGTGTGATTGTGATTGCATGATAGTGATTGTGTGATTGTGATTGTGTGATTGTGACTGTGTGATTGTGTGAGTGTGTGATTGTGTGATTGTGTGATTGTGCGATTGTGTGATTGCGTGATTGTGTGATTGTGTGGTTGTGTGATTGTGTGATTGTGTGATTGTGTGATTGTGTGATTCTGTGATTGTGAGATTGTGTGATTGTGTACTTGTGTGATTGTGTGATTGTGATTGTGTGATTGTGATTGCATGATACTGATTGTGTGATTGTGATTATGTGATTGTGACTGTGTGATTGTGTGAGTGTGTGATTGTGTGATTGTGTGATTGTGTGATTGTGTGGTTGTGTGATTGTGTGGTTGTGTGATTGTGTGATTGTGTGATTGTGTGATTGTGTGATTGTGTGATTGTGTGATTGTGTGATTGTGTGACTGTGTGATTGTGTGATTGTGTGGTTGTGTGATTGTGTGGTTGTGTGATTGTGTGATTGTGTGATTGTGTGATTGTGTGATTGTGTGATTGTGTGACTAGGTGATTGTGTGATTGTGTGACTGTGTGATTGTGTGATTGTGTGATTGTGTGGTTGTGTGATTGTGTGGTTGTGTGATTGTGTGATTGTGTGATTGTGTGATTGTGTGACTAGGTGATTGTGTGATTGCGTGATTGTGTGATTGTGTGATTGTGTGATTGTGTGATTGTGTGATTATGTGATTGTGTGATTGTGTGATTGTGTGATTGTGTGATTGTGTGATTGTATGATTGTGTGATTGTGATTGTGCGATTGTGATTGTGTGATTGTGTGATTGTGTGATTGTGAGATTGTGTGATTGTGTGATTGTGTGATTGTGTGCTTGTGTGATTGTGTGATTGTGATTGTGTGACTGTGATTGTGTGATTGTGATTGTGTGATTGTGATTGTGTGATTGTGATTGTGTGATTGTGATTGTGTGATTGTGATTGTGTGATTGTGAGATTGTGTGATTGTGTGATTGTGTGATTGTGTGATTGTGTGGTTGTGTGATTGTGTGGTTGTGTGATTGTGTGATTGTGTGATTGCGTGATTGTGTGATTGTGTGATTGTGAGATTATGTGATTGTGTGAGTGTGTGATTGTGTGATTGTGTGATTGTGTGGTTGTGAGATTGTGTGATTGTGTGGTTGTGTGATTGTGTGATTGTGTGATTGTGTGATTGTGTGATTGTGTGATTGTGTGACTAGGTGATTGTGTGATTGCGTGATTGTGTGATTGTGTGATTGTGTGATTGTGTGATTGTGTGATTGTGTGATTGTGTGATTGTGTGATTGTGTGATTGTGTGATTGTGTGATTGTGATTGTGCGATTGTGATTGTGCGATTGTGTGATTGTGTGATTGTGTGATTGTGAGATTGTGTGATTGTGTGATTGTGTGATTGTGTGCTTGTGTGATTGTGTGATTGTGATTGTGTGATTGTGATTGTGTGATTGTGATTGTGTGACTGTGACTGTGTGATTGTGTGATTGCGTGATTGTGTGATTGTGTGATTGTGTGATTGTGTGATTGTGTGATTGTGTGATTGTGTGATTGTGTGATTGTGTGATTGTGTGATTGTGTAATTGTTATTGTGCGATTGTGATTGTGTGATTGTGTGATTGTGTGATTGTGTGATTGTGTGATTGTGTGATTGTGTGATTGTGTGATTGTGTGATTGTGTGATTGTGTGATTGGGTGATTGTATGATTGTGTGATTGTGTGATTGTGTGATTGTGTGATTGTGTGATTGTGTGATTGTGTGATTGTGTGATTGTGTGATTGTGTGATTGTGTGATTGTGTGATTGTGGGATTGTGTGGTTGTGCGATCGTGATTGTGTGATCGTGATTGTGTGATCGTGATTGTGCGATTGCGTGCTTGTGACTGTGTGATTGTGTGATTGTGACTGTGTGATTGTGTGAGTGTGTGATTGTGTGATTGTGTGATCGTGTGATTGTGTGATTGTGCGATTGTGTGATTGTGTGATTGTGTGATTGTGTGATTGTGTGATTGTGTGATTGTGTGATTGTGTGATTGTGTGATTGTGTGATTGTGTGATCGTGTGATTGTGTGATTGTGTGATTTTGTGATTGTGTGATTGTGTGATTGTGTGATTGTGTGATTGTGTGATTGTGTGATTGTGTGATTGTGTGATTGTGTGATTGTGTGATTGTGTGATTGTGTGATTATGTGATTGTGTAATTGTGATTGTGCGATTGTGATTGTGTGATTGTGAGATTGTGTGATTGTGTACTTGTGTGATTGTGTGATTGTTATTGTGTGATTGTGATTGCATGATAGTGATTGTGTGATTGTGATTGTGTGATTGTGACTGTGTGATTGTGTGAGTGTGTGATTGTGTGATTGTGTGATTGTGCGATTGTGTGATTGCGTGATTGTGTGATTGTGTGGTTGTGTGATTGTGTGATTGTGTGATTGTGTGATTCTGTGATTGAGTGATTGTGTGACTGTGTGATTGTGTGAATGTGTGATTGTGTGACCGTGATTTTGTGATTGTGTGATTGTGTGATTGGGTGATTTTGTGATTGTGTGATTGTGTGATAGTGTGATTGTGTGATTCTGTGATTCTGTGATTGTGAGATTGTGTGATTGTGTGCTTGTGTGATTGTGTGATTGTGATTGTGTGATTATGTGATTGTGTGATTGTGTGACTGTGTGATTGTGTGATTGTGTGGTTGTGTGATTGTGTGATTAGGTGATTGTGTGATTGCGTGATTGTGTGATTGTGTGACTGTGTGATGGTGTGATGGTGTGATTGTGTGATCGTGTGAATGTGTGATTGTGTGATTGTGTGATTGTGTGATCGTGTGATCGTGTGATAGTGTGATTGTGTGATTGTGTGATTGTGTGATTGTGTGATTGTGTGAGTGTGTAATTGTGTGATTGAGTGATTGTGTGATTGTGTGGTTGTGTGACTGTGTGATTAGGTCATTGTGTGATTGTGTGATTGTGTGATTGTGTGATTGTGTGATTGTGTGATTGTGTGATTGGGTGATTTTGTGATTGTGTGATTGTGTGATAGTGTGATTGTGTGATTCTGTGATTCTGTGATTGTGTGATTGTGTGATTGTGTGATTGTGTGATTGTGTGATTGAGTGATTGTGTGATTGTGTGATTGTGTGAATGTGTGATTGTGTGACCGTGATTGTGTGATTTTGTGATTGTGTGATTGTGAGATTGTGTGATTGTGCGATTGTGTGATTGTGTGATTGTGTGATTGTGTGATTGTGTGATTGTATGATTGTGTGATTGTGTGATTGTGTGATCGTGTGATTGTGTGATTGTGTGGTTGTGTGGTTGTGTGATTGTGTGATTGTGGGATTGTGTGATTGTGTGATTGTGTGATTGTGTGATTGTGTGATTGTGTGATTGTGTGATTGTGTGATTGTGTGATTGTGTGATTGAGTGATTGTGTGATTGTGTGATTGTGTGAATGTGTGATTGTGTGACCGTGATTTTGTGATTGTGTGATTGTGTGATTGGGTGATTTTGTGATTGTGTGATTGTGTGATAGTGTGATTGTGTGATTCTGTGATTGTGTGAATGTGTGATTGTGTGATTGTGTGATTGTGTGATTGTGTGAGTGTGTGATTGTGTGATTGAGTGATTGTGTGGTTGTGTGATTGTGTGATTAGGTGATTGTGTGATTGTGTGATTGTATGATTGTGTGATTGTGTGATTGTGTGATCGTGTGATTGTGTGATTGTGTGGTTGTGTGATTGTGTGATTGTGGGATTGTGTGATTGTGTGATTGTGTGATTGTGTGATTGTGTGATTGTGTGATTGTGTGATTGTGTGATTGTGTGATTGTGTGATTGAGTGATTGTGTGATTGTGTGATTGAGTGATTGTGTGATTGTGTGATTGTGTGAATGTGTGATTGTGTGACCGTGATTGTGTGATTGTGTGATTGTGTGATTGTGTGATTGTGAGATTGTGTGATTGTGCGATTGTGTGATTGTGTGATTGTGTGATTGTGTGATTGTGTGATTGTATGATTGTGTGATTGTGTGATTGTGTGATCGTGTGATTGTGTGATTGTGTGGTTGTGTGATTGTGTGATTGTGGGATTGTGTGATTGTGTGATTGTGTGATTGTGTGATTGTGTGATTGTGTGATTGTGTGATTGTGTGATTGTGTGATTGTGTGATTGAGTGATTGTGTGATTGTGTGATTGTGTGAATGTGTGACTGTGTGACCGTGATTTTGTGATTGTGTGATTGTGTGATTGGGTGATTTTGTGATTGTGTGATTGTGTGATAGTGTGATTGTGTGATTCTGTGATTGTGTGAATGTGTGATTGTGTGATTGTGTGATTGTGTGATTGTGTGAGTGTGTGATTGTGTGATTGAGTGATTGTGTGGTTGTGTGATTGTGTGATTAGGTGATTGTGTGATTGCGAGATTGTGTGATTGTGTGATTGTGTGATTGTGTGATTGTGTGATTGTGTGATTGTGTGATTGTGTGATTGTGTGATTGTGTGATTGTGTGATTGTGTGATTGTGTGATTGTGTGATTGTGTGATTATTTGATTGTGTGATTGTGTGATTATTTGATTGTGTGATTGTGTGATTGTGTAATCGTGTGATTGTGTGATTGTGTGGTTGTGTGATTGTGTGATTGTGTGATTGTGTGATTGTGTGATTGTGTGATTGTGTGATTGAGTGATTGTGTGATTGTGTGATTGTGTGAATGTGTGATTGTGTGACCGTGATTTTGTGATTGTGTGATTGTGTGATTGGGTGATTTTGTGATTGTGTGATTGTGTGATTGTGTGATTGTGTGATTGTGTGATTGTGTGATTGTGTGATTGTGTGATTGTGTGATTGTGTGATTGTGTGATTGTGTGATTGTGTGATTGTGTGATTGTGACTGTGCGATTGTGTGAGTGTGTGATTGTGTGATTGAGTGATTGTGTGCTTGTGTGATTGTGTGGTTGTGTGGTTTTGTGATTGTGAGATTGTGTGAGTGTGTGCTCGTGTGATTGTCTGATTGTGATTGTGTGATTGGGATTGTGTGATTGTGATTGTGTGATTGTGATTGTGTGATTGTGATTGTGTGATTGTGATTGTGTGACTGTGATTGTGTGATTGTGTGAGTGTGTGATTGTGTGATTGAGTGATTGTGTGCTTGTGTGATTGTGTGGTTGTGAGATTGTGTGATTGTGTGATTAGGTGATTGTGTGATTGTGTGATTGTGTGATTGTGTGATTGTGTGATTGTGTGATTGAGTGATTGTGTGATTTTGTGATTGTGTGAATGTGTGATTGTGTGACCGAGATTTTGTGATTGTGTGATTGTGTGATTGTGTGATTTTGTGATTGTGTGATCGTGTGATTGTGTGATTGTGTGATTGTGTGATTGTGTGATTGTGTGATTGTGTGATTGTGTGATTGGGTGATTGTATGATTGTGTGATTGTGTGATTGTGTGATTGTGTGATTGTGTGATTGTGTGATTGTGTGATTGTGTGATTGTGTGATTGTGTGATTGTGGGATTGTGTGGTTGTGCGATCGTGATTGTGTGATCGTGATTGTGTGATCGTGATTGTGCGATTGCGTGCTTGTGACTGTGTGATTGTGTGATTGTGACTGTGTGATTGTGTGAGTGTGTGATTGTGTGAGTGTGTGATTGTGTGATTGAGCGATTGTGTGAATGTGTGATTGTGTGGTTGTGTGATTGTGTGATTGTGTGATTGTGTGATTGTGTGATTGTGTGATTGTGTGATTGTGTGATTGTGTGATCGTGTGATTGTGTGATTGTGCGATTGTGTGATTGTGTGATTGTGTGATTGTGTGATTGTGTGTTTGTGTGATTGTGTGATTGTGTGATTGTGTGATCGTGTGATTGTGTGATTGTGTGATTTTGTGATTGTGTGATTGTGTGATTGTGTGATTGTGTGATTGTGTGATTGTGTGATTGTGTGATTGTGTGATTGTGTGATTGTGTGATTGTGTGATTGTGTGATTATGTGATTGTGTAATTGTGATTGTGCGATTGTGATTGTGTGATTGTGAGATTGTGTGATTGTGTACTTGTGTGATTGTGTGATTGTTATTGTGTGATTGTGATTGCATGATAGTGATTGTGTGATTGTGATTGTGTGATTGTGACTGTGTGATTGTGTGAGTGTGTGATTGTGTGATTGTGTGATTGTGCGATTGTGTGATTGCGTGATTGTGTGATTGTGTGGTTGTGTGATTGTGTGATTGTGTGATTGTGTGATTGTGTGATTCTGTGATTGTGAGATTGTGTGATTGTGTACTTGTGTGATTGTGTGATTGTGATTGTGTGATTGTGATTGCATGATACTGATTGTGTGATTGTGATTATGTGATTGTGACTGTGTGATTGTGTGAGTGTGTGATTGTGTGATTGTGTGATTGTGTGATTGTGTGGTTGTGTGATTGTGTGGTTGTGTGATTGTGTGATTGTGTGATTGTGTGATTGTGTGATTGTGTGATTGTGTGATTGTGTGACTGTGTGATTGTGTGATTGTGTGGTTGTGTGATTGTGTGGTTGTGTGATTGTGTGATTGTGTGATTGTGTGATTGTGTGATTGTGTGATTGTGTGACTAGGTGATTGTGTGATTGTGTGACTGTGTGATTGTGTGATTGTGTGATTGTGTGGTTGTGTGATTGTGTGGTTGTGTGATTGTGTGATTGTGTGATTGTGTGATTGTGTGACTAGGTGATTGTGTGATTGCGTGATTGTGTGATTGTGTGATTGTGTGATTGTGTGATTGTGTGATTATGTGATTGTGTGATTGTGTGATTGTGTGATTGTGTGATTGTGTGATTGTATGATTGTGTGATTGTGATTGTGCGATTGTGATTGTGTGATTGTGTGATTGTGTGATTGTGAGATTGTGTGATTGTGTGATTGTGTGATTGTGTGCTTGTGTGATTGTGTGATTGTGATTGTGTGACTGTGATTGTGTGATTGTGATTGTGTGATTGTGATTGTGTGATTGTGATTGTGTGATTGTGATTGTGTGATTGTGATTGTGTGATTGTGAGATTGTGTGATTGTGTGATTGTGTGATTGTGTGATTGTGTGGTTGTGTGATTGTGTGGTTGTGTGATTGTGTGATTGTGTGATTGCGTGATTGTGTGATTGTGTGATTGTGAGATTATGTGATTGTGTGAGTGTGTGATTGTGTGATTGTGTGATTGTGTGGTTGTGAGATTGTGTGATTGTGTGGTTGTGTGATTGTGTGATTGTGTGATTGTGTGATTGTGTGATTGTGTGATTGTGTGATTGTGTGACTAGGTGATTGTGTGATTGCGTGATTGTGTGATTGTGTGATTGTGTGATTGTGTGATTGTGTGATTGTGTGATTGTGTGATTGTGTGATTGTGTGATTGTGTGATTGTGTGATTGTGTGATTGTGATTGTGCGATTGTGATTGTGCGATTGTGTGATTGTGTGATTGTGTGATTGTGAGATTGTGTGATTGTGTGATTGTGTGATTGTGTGCTTGTGTGATTGTGTGATTGTGATTGTGTGATTGTGATTGTGTGATTGTGATTGTGTGACTGTGACTGTGTGATTGTGTGATTGCGTGATTGTGTGATTGTGTGATTGTGTGATTGTGTGATTGTGTGATTGTGTGATTGTGTGATTGTGTGATTGTGTGATTGTGTGATTGTGTAATTGTTATTGTGCGATTGTGATTGTGTGATTGTGTGATTGTGTGATTGTGTGATTGTGTGATTGTGTGATTGTGTGATTGTGTGATTGTGTGATTGTGTGATTGTGTGATTGGGTGATTGTATGATTGTGTGATTGTGTGATTGTGTGATTGTGTGATTGTGTGATTGTGTGATTGTGTGATTGTGTGATTGTGTGATTGTGTGATTGTGTGATTGTGTGATTGTGTGATTGTGTGATTGTGTGATTGTGGGATTGTGTGGTTGTGCGATCGTGATTGTGTGATCGTGATTGTGTGATCGTGATTGTGCGATTGCGTGCTTGTGACTGTGTGATTGTGTGATTGTGACTGTGTGATTGTGTGAGTGTGTGATTGTGTGATTGTGTGATCGTGTGATTGTGTGATTGTGCGATTGTGTGATTGTGTGATTGTGTGATTGTGTGATTGTGTGATTGTGTGATTGTGTGATTGTGTGATTGTGTGATTGTGTGATTGTGTGATCGTGTGATTGTGTGATTGTGTGATTTTGTGATTGTGTGATTGTGTGATTGTGTGATTGTGTGATTGTGTGATTGTGTGATTGTGTGATTGTGTGATTGTGTGATTGTGTGATTGTGTGATTGTGTGATTATGTGATTGTGTAATTGTGATTGTGCGATTGTGATTGTGTGATTGTGAGATTGTGTGATTGTGTACTTGTGTGATTGTGTGATTGTTATTGTGTGATTGTGATTGCATGATAGTGATTGTGTGATTGTGATTGTGTGATTGTGACTGTGTGATTGTGTGAGTGTGTGATTGTGTGATTGTGTGATTGTGCGATTGTGTGATTGCGTGATTGTGTGATTGTGTGGTTGTGTGATTGTGTGATTGTGTGATTGTGTGATTCTGTGATTGTGAGATTGTGTGATTGTGTGACTGTGTGATTGTGTGATTGTGTGGTTGTGTGATTGTGTGGTTGTGTGATTGTGTGATTGTGTGATTGTGTGATTGTGTGATTGTGTGATTGTGTGATTGTGTGATTGTGTGATTGTGTGATTGTGTGATTGTGTGATTGTGTGATTGTGTGATTGTGTGATTGTGTGATTGTGTGATTGTGTGATTGTGATTGTGCGATTGTGTGATTGTGTGATTGTGTGATTGTGAGATTGTGTGATTGTGTGATTGTGTGATTGTGTGCTTGTGTGATTGTGTGATTGTGATTGTGTGATTGTGATTGTGTGATTGTGATTGTGTGACTGTGACTGTGTGGTTGTGTGATTGCGTGATTGTGTGATTGTGTGATTGTGTGATTGTGTGATTGTGTGATTGTGTGATTGTGTGATTGTGTGATTGTGTGATTGTGTGATTGTGTAATTGTTATTGTGCGATTGTGATTGTGTGATTGTGTGATTGTGTGATTGTGTGATTGTGTGATTGTGTGGTTGTGTGATTGTGTAATTGTGATTGTGCGATTGTGATTGTGTGATTGTGTGATTGTGTGATTGTGAGATTGTGTGATTGTGTGATTGTGTGATTGTGTGATTGTGTGGTTGTGTGATTGTGTGGTTGTGTGATTGTGTGATTGTGTGATTGCGTGATTGTGTGATTGTGTGATTGTGAGATTATGTGATTGTGTGAGTGTGTGATTGTGTGATTGTGTGATTGTGTGGTTGTGAGATTGTGTGATTGTGTGATTGCGTGATTGTGCGATTGTGAGATTGTGTGATTGTGTGATTGTGTGATTGTGTGATTGTGTGATTGTGATTGTGTGATTGTGATTGTGTGATTGTGATTGTGTGATTGTGATTGTGTGATTGTGATTGTGTGATTGTGATTGTGTGATTGTGTGATTGTGTGATTGTGTGATTGTGTGATTATGTGATTGTGTGATTGTGTGATTGTGTGATCGTGTGATTGTGTGATTGTGTGGTTGTGTGATTGTGTGATTGTGGGATTGTGTGATTGTGTGATTGTGTGATTGTGTGATTGTGTGATTGTGTGATTGAGTGATTGTGTGATTGTGTGGTTGTGTGAATGTGTGATTGTGTGACCGTGATTGTGTGATTGTGTGATTGTGTGATTGTGTGATTGTGTGATTGTGTGATTGTGTGATTGTGACTGTGCGATTGTGTGAGTGTGTGATTGTGTGATTGAGTGATTGTGTGCTTGTGTGATTGTGTGGTTGTGTGGTTTTGTGATTGTGAGATTGTGTGAATGTGTGCTTGTGTGATTGTCTGATTGTGATTGTGTGATTGTGATTGTGTGATTGTGATTGTGTGATTGTGATTGTGTGATTGTGATTGTGTGATTGTGTGAGTGTGTGATTGTGTGATTGAGTGATTGTGTGATTGTGTGATTGTGTGAATGTGTGATTGTGTGACCGAGATTTTGTGATTGTGTGATTGTGTGATTGTGTGATTTTGTGATTGTGTGATCGTGTGATTGTGTGATTGTGTGATTGTGTGATTGTGTGATTGTGTGATTGTGTGATTGTGTGGTTGTATGATTGTGTGATTGTGTGATTGTGTGATTGTGTGATTGTGTGATTGTGTGATTGTGTGATTGTGTGATTTTGTGATTGTGTGATCGTGTGATTGTGTGATTGTGTGATTGTGTGATTGTGTGATTGTGTGATTGTGTGATTGTGTGATTGTATGATTGTGTGATTGTGTGATTGTGTGATTGTGTGATTGTGTGATTGTGTGATTGTTTGATTGTGTGATTGTGTGATTGTGTGATTGTGTGATTGTGTGATTGTGGGATTGTGTGGTTCTGCGATCGTGATTGTGTGATCGTGATTGTGCGATTGCGTGCTTGTGACTGTGTGATTGTGTGATTGTGACTGTGAGATTGTGTGAGTGTGTGATTGTGTGATTGAGCGATTGTGTGATTGTGTGATTGTGTGGTTGTGTGATTGTGTGATTGTGTGATTGTGTGATTGTGTGAATGTGTGATTGTGTGACCGTGATTTTGTGATTGTGTGATTGTGTGATTGGGTGATTTTGTGATTGTGTGATTGTGTGATTTTGTGATTGTGTGATGGTGTGATGGTGTGATTGTGTGATTGTGTGAATGTGTGATTGTGTGATCGTGTGATCGTGTGATTGTGTGATCGTGTGATCGTGTGATCGTGTGATTGTGTGATTGTGTGATTGTGTGATTGTGTGATTGTGTGATTGTGTGATTGTGTGATTGAGTGATTGTGTGCTTGTGTGATTGTGTGGTTGTGTGATTGTGTGATTAGGTGATTGTGTGATTGTGTGATTGTGCGATTGTGTGATTGTGTGATTGTGTGATTGTGTGATTGTGTGAATGTGTGATTGTGTGATTGTGTGATTGTGTGATTGTGTGATTGTGTGATTGTGTGATTGAGTGATTGTGTGCTTGTGTGATTGTGTGGTTGTGTGATTGTGTGATTAGGTGATTGTGTGATTGTGTGATTGTGCGATTGTGTGATTGTGTGATTGTGTGATTGTGTGATTGTGTGATTGTGTGATTGTGTGATTGTATGATTGTGTGATTGTGTGATTGTGTGATTGTGTGATTGTGTGATTGTGTGATTGTGTGATTGTGTGATTGTGTGATTGTGTGATTGTGTGATTGTGTGATTGTGTGATTGTGTGATTGAGTGATTGTGTGATTGTGTAATTGTGATTGTGTGATTGTGTGATTGTGCGATTGTGTGATTGTGTGATTGTGTGATTGTGTGATTGTGATTGTATGATTGTGACAGTATGATTGTGATTGTGTGATTGCGATTGTGTGATTGTGACTGTGTGATTGTGTGAGTGTGTGATTGTGTGATTGAGCGATTGTGTGATTGTGTGATTGTGTGGTTGTGTGATTGTGTGATTGTGTGATTGTGTGATTGTGTGATTGTGTGATCGTGTGATTGTGTGATTGTGCGATTGTGTGATTGTGTGATTGTGTGATTGTGTGATTGTGTGATTGTGTGATTGTGTGATTGTGTGATTGTGTGATTGTGTGATCGTGTGATTGTGTGATTGTGTGGTTGTGTGATTGTGTGATTGTGGGATTGTGTGATTGTGTGATTGTGTGATTGTGTGATTGTGTGATTGTGTGATTGTGTGATTGTGTGATTGAGTGATTGTGTGATTGTGTGATTGTGTGAATGTGTGATTGTGTGACCGTGATTTTGTGATTGTGTGATTGTGTGATTGGGTGATTTTGTGATTGTGTGATTCTGTGATTGTGTGATTGTGTGATTGTGTGATTGTGTGATTGTGTGATTGTGTGATTGTGTGATTGAGTGATTGTGTGATTGTGTAATTGTGATTGTGTGATTGTGTGATTGTGCGATTTTGTGATTGTGTGATTGTGTGATTGTGTGATTGTGATTGTATGATTGTGACAGTATGATTGTGATTGTGTGATTGCGATTGTGTGATTGTGACTGTGTGATTGTGTGAGTGTGTGATTGTGTGATTGAGCGATTGTGTGATTGTGTGATTGTGTGGTTGTGTGATTGTGTGATTGTGTGATTGTGTGATTGTGTGATTGTGTGATCGTGTGATTGTGTGATTGTGCGATTGTGTGATTGTGTGATTGTGTGATTGTGTGATTGTGTGATTGTGTGATTGTGTGATTGTGTGATTGTGTGATTGTGTGGTTGTGTGATTGTGTGATTGTGGGATTGTGTGATTGTGTGATTGTGTGATTGTGTGATTGTGTGATTGTGTGATTGTGTGATTGTGTGATTGTGTGCTTGTGTGATTGTGTGATTGTGTGATTGTGTGATTGTGTGATTGTGTGATTTTGTGATTATGTTATTGTGTGATTGTGTGATTGTGTGATTGTGATAGTGCGGTTGTGATTGTGTGATTGTGTGATTGTGTGATTGTGTGGTTGTGTGATTGTGTGGTTGTGTGATTGTGTGATTGTGTGATTGTGTGATTGTGTGATTGTGTGATTGTGTGATCGTGTGATTGTGTGATTGTGCGATTGTGGGATTGTGTGATTGTGTGATTGTGTGATTGTGTGATTGTGTGATTGTGTGATTGTGTGATTGTGTGATCGTGTTATTGTGTGATTGTGTGGTTGTGTGATTGTGTGATTGTGTGATTGTGTGATTGTGTGATTGTGTGATTTTGTGATTGTGTTATTGTGTGATTGTGTGATTGTGTGATTGTGATAGTGCGGTTGTGATTGTGTGATTGTGTGATTGTGTGATTGTGTGAATGTGTGATTGTGTGATTGTGTGATTGTGATAGTGCGGTTGTGATTGTGTGATTGTGTGATTGTGTGATTGTGTGAATGTGTGATTGTGTGATGGTGTGATGGTGTGATTGTGTGATTGTGTGAATGTGTGATTGTGTGATCGTGTGATCGTGTGATTGTGTGATCGTGTGATCGTGTGATCGTGTGATTGTGTGATTGTGTGATTGTGTGATGTGTGATTGTGTGATTGTGTGATTGTGTGATTGTGTGATCGTGTGATTGTGTGATTGTGTGATTGTGTGATTGTGTGATTTTGTGATTGTGTTATTGTGTGATTGTGTGATTGTGTGATTGTGATAGTGCGGTTGTGATTGTGTGATTGTGTGATTGTGTGATTGTGTGAATGTGTGATTGTGTGATTGTGTGATTGTGTGATTGTGTGATTGTGTGACTGTGTGATTGTGTGATTGTGTGGTTGTGTGATTGTGTGGTTGTGTGATTGTGTGATTGTGTGATTGTGTGATTGTGTGATTGTGTGAATGTGTGATTGTGTGATTGTGTGATTGTGTGATTGTGTGATTGTGTGACTGTGTGATTGTGTGATTGTGTGGTTGTGTGATTGTGTGGTTGTGTGATTGTGTGATTGTGTGATTGTGTGATTGTGTGATTGTGTGATTGTGTGACTAGGTGATTGTGTGATTGTGTGACTGTGTGATTGTGTGATTGTGTGATTGTGTGGTTGTGTGATTGTGTGGTTGTGTGATTGTGTGATTGTGTGATTGTGTGATTGTGTGATTGTGTGATTGTGTGATTGTGTGACTAGGTGATTGTGTGATTGCGTGATTGTGTGATTGTGTGATTGTGTGATTGTGTGATTGTGTGATTGTGTGATTGTGTGATTGTGTGATTGTGTGACTGTGTGATTGTGTGATTGTGTGGTTGTGTGATTGTGTGATTGTGTGATTGTGTGATTGTGTGATTGTGTGATTGTGTGACTAGGTGATTGTGTGATTGCGTGATTGCGTGATTGTGTGATTGTGTGATTGTGTGATTGTGTGATTGTGTGATTGTGTGATTGTGTGATTGTGTGATTGTGTGATTGTGTGATTGTGTGATTGTGTGATTGTGTGATTGTGTGATTGTGTGATTGTGATTGTGCGATTGTGATTGTGCGATTGTGTGATTGTGTGATTGTGTGATTGTGAGATTGTGTGATTGTGTGATTGTGTGATTGTGTGCTTGTGTGATTGTGTGATTGTGATTGTGTGATTGTGATTGTGTGATTGTGATTGTGTGACTGTGACTGTGTGATTGTGTGATTGCGTGATTGTGTGATTGTGTGATTGTGTGATTGTGTGATTGTGTGATTGTGTGATTGTGTGATTGTGTAATTGTTATTGTGCGATTGTGATTGTGTGATTGAGTGATTGTGTGATTGTGTGATTGTGTGATTGTGTGGTTGTGTGATTGTGTAATTGTGATTGTGCGATTGTGATTGTGTGATTGTGTGATTGTGTGATTGTGAGATTGTGTGATTGTGTGATTGTGTGACTGTGTGATTGTGTGGTTGTGTGATTGTGTGGTTGTGTGATTGTGTGATTGTGTGATTGCGTGATTGTGTGATTGTGTGATTGTGAGATTATGTGATTGTGTGAGTGTGTGATTGTGTGATTGTGTGATTGTGTGGTTGTGAGATTGTGTGATTGTGTGATTGCGTGATTGTGCGATTGTGAGATTGTGTGATTGTGTGATTGTGTGATTGTGTGATTGTGTGATTGTGTGATTGTGATTGTGTGATTGTGATTGTGTGATTGTGATTGTGTGATTGTGATTGTTTGATTGTGTGATTGTGTGATTGTGTGATTGTGTGATTATGTGATTGTGTGATTGTGTGATTGTGTGATCGTGTGATTGTGTGATTGTGTGGTTGTGTGATTGTGTGATTGTGGGATTGTGTGATTGTGTGATTGTGTGATTGTGTGATTGTGTGATTGTGTGATTGTGTGATTGAGTGATTGTGTGATTGTGTGATTGTGTGAATGTGTGATTGTGTGACCGTGATTGTGTGATTGTGTGATTGTGTGATTGTGTGATTGTGTGATTGTGTGATTGTGTGATTGTGTGATTGTGTGATTGTGTGATTGTGACTGTGCGATTGTGTGAGTGTGTGATTGTGTGATTGAGTGATTGTGTGCTTGTGTGATTGTGTGGTTGTGTGGTTTTGTGATTGTGAGATTGTGTGAATGTGTGCTTGTGTGATTGTCTGATTGTGATTGTGTGATTGTGATTGTGTGATTGTGATTGTGTGATTGTGATTGTGTGATTGTGATTGTGTGATTGTGATTGTGTGATTGTGTTAGTGTGTGATTGTGTGATTGAGTGATTGTGTGCTTGTGTGATTGTGTGGTTGTGAGATTGTGTGATTGTGTGATTAGGTGATTGTGTGATTGTGTGATTGTGTGATTGTGTGATTGTGTGATTGAGTGATTGTGTGATTGTGTGATTGTGTGAATGTGTGATTGTGTGACCGAGATTTTGTGATTGTGTGATTGTGTGATTGTGTGATTTTGTGATTGTGTGATCGTGTGATTGTGTGATTGTGTGATTGTGTGATTGTGTGATTTTGTGATAGTGTGATTGTGTGGTTGTATGATTGTGTGATTGTGTGATTGTGTGATTGTGTGATTGTGTGATTGTGTGATTGTGTGATTGTGTGATTTTGTGATTGTGTGATCGTGTGATTGTGTGATTGTGTGATTGTGTGATTGTGTGATTGTGTTATTGTGTGATTGTGTGATTGTATGATTGTGTGATTGTGTGATTGTGTGATTGTGTGATTGTGTGATTGTGTGATTGTGTGATTGTGTGATTGTGTGATTGTGGGATTGTGTGGTTGTGCGATCGTGATTGTGTGATCGTGATTGTGCGATTGCGTGCTTGTGACTGTGTGATTGTGTGATTGTGACTGTGTGATTGTGTGAGTGTGTGATTGTGTGATTGAGCGATTGTGTGATTGTGTGATTGTGTGGTTGTGTGATTGTGTGATTGTGTGATTGTGTGATTGTGTGATTGTGTGATCGTGTGATTGTGTGATTATGCGATTGTGTGATTGTGTGATTGTGTGATTGTGTGATTGTGTGATTGTGTGATTGTGTGATTGTGTGATTGTGTGATCGTGTGATTGTGTGATTGTGTGGTTGTGTGATTGTGTGATTGTGGGATTGTGTGATTGTGTGATTGTGTGATTGTGTGATTGTGTGATTGTGTGATTATGTGATTGTGTGATTGAGTGATTGTGTGATTGTGTGATTGTGTGAATGTGTGATTGTGTGACCGTGATTTTGTGATTGTGTGATTGTGTGATTGGGTGATTTTGTGATTGTGTGATTGTGTGATAGTGTGATCGTGTTATTGTGTGATTGTGTGATTGTGTGATTGTGTGATTGTGTGATTGTGTGATTGTGTGATTGTGTGATTGAGTGATTGTGTGCTTGTGTGATTGTGTGGTGGTGTGATTGTGTGATTAGGTGATTGTGTGATTGTGTGATTGTGTGATTGTGTGATTGTGTGATTGTGTGATTGTGTGATTGTGTGAATGTGTGATTGTGTGATTGTGTGATTGTGTGATTGTGTGATTGTGTGATTGTGTGATTGTGTGATTGTGTGATTGTGCGATTGTGTGATTGTGTGATTGTGTGATTGTGTGATCGTGACTGTGCGATTGTGTGAGTGTGTGATTGTGTGATTGAGTGATTGTGTGCTTGTGTGATTGTGTAGTTGTGTGGTTTTGTGATTGTGAGATTGTGTGAATGTGTGCTTGTGTGATTGTCTGATTGTGATTGTGTGATTGTGATTGTGTGATTGTGATTGTGTGATTGTGATTGTGTGATTGTGATTGTGTGATTGTGATTGTGTGATTGTGATTGTGTGATTGTGATTGTGTGATTGTGTGAGTGTGTGATTGTGTGATTGAGTGATTGTGTGCTTGTGTGATTGTGTGGTTGTGAGATTGTGTGGTTGTGAGATTGTGTGATTGTGTGATTAGGTGATTGTGTGATTGTGTGATTGTGTGATTGTGTGATTGTGTGATTGTGTGATTGTGTGAATGTGTGATTGTGTGATTGTGTGATTGTGTGATTGTGTGATTGTGTAATTGTGATTGTGCGATTGTGATTGTGTGATTGTGCGATTGTGTGATTGTGTGATTGTGTGATTGTGTGATTGTGTGATTGTGTGATTGTGCGATTGTGTGATTGTGTGATTGTGTGATTGTGTGATTGTGTGATTGTGTGATTGTGCGATTGTGTGTTTGTGTGATTGTGTGATTTTGTGATTGTGTGATGGTGTGATGGTGTGATTGTGTGATTGTGTGAATGTGTGATTGTGTGATCGTGTGATCGTGTGATTGTGTGATCGTGTGATCGTGTGATCGTGTGATTGTGTGATTGTGTGATTGTGTGATTGTGTGATTGTGTGATTGTGTGATTGTGTGATTGTGTGATTGAGTGATTGTGTGCTTGTGTGATTGTGTGGTTGTGTGATTGTGTGATTAGGTGATTGTGTGATTGTGTGATTGTGCGATTGTGTGATTGTGTGATTGTGTGATTGTGTGATTGTGTGAATGTGTGATTGTGTGATTGTGTGATTGTGTGATTGTGTGATTGTGTGATTGTGTGATTGTGCGATTGTGTGATTGTGTGATTGTGTGATTGTGGGATTGTGTGGTTGTGCGATCGTGATTGTGTGATCGTGATTGTGCGATTGCGTGCTTGTGACTGTGTGATTGTGTGATTGTGACTGTGTGATTGTGTGAGTGTGTGATTGTGTGATTGAGCGATTGTGTGATTGTGTGATTGTGTGGTTGTGTGATTGTGTGATTGTGTGATTGTGTGATTGTGTGATTGTGTGATCGTGTGATTGTGTGATTGTGCGATTGTGTGATTGTGTGATTGTGTGATTGTGTGATTGTGTGATTGTGTGATTGTGTGATTGTGTGATTGTGTGATCGTGTGATTGTGTGATTGTGTGGTTGTGTGATTGTGTGATTGTGTGATCGTGTGATTGTGTGATTGTGCGATTGTGTGATTGTGTGATTGTGTGATTGTGTGATTGTGTGATTGTGTGATTGTGTGATTGTGTGATTGTGTGATCGTGTGATTGTGTGATTGTGTGGTTGTGTGATTGTGTGATTGTGGGATTGTGTGATTGTGTGATTGTGTGATTGTGTGATTGTGTGATTGTGTGATTGTGTGATTGTGTGATTGAGTGATTGTGTGATTGTGTGATTGTGTGATTGTGTGATTGTGTGATTGTGTGATCGTGTGATTGTGTGATTGTGTGGTTGTGTGACTGTGTGATTGTGGGATTGTGTGATTGTGTGATTGTGTGATTGTGTGATTGTGTGATTGTGTGATTGTGTGATCGTGTGATTGTGTGATCGTGTGATCGTGTGATCGTGTGATTGTGTGACTGTGTGATTGTGTGAGTGTGTGATTGTGTGATTGAGCGATTGTGTGATTGTGTGATTGTGTGGTTGTGTGATTGTGTGATTGTGTGATTGTGTGAGGGTGTGATTGTGTGATTGAGCGATTGTGTGATTGTGTGATTGTGTGGTTGTGTGATTGTGTGATTGTGTGATTGTGTGATTGTGTGATTGTGTGATCGTGTGATTGTGTGATTGTGCGATTGTGTGATTGTGTGATTGTGTGATTGTGTGATTGTGTGATTGTGTGATTGTGTGATCGTGTGATTGTGTGATTGTGCGATTGTGTGATTGTGTGATTGTGTGATTGTGTTATTGTGTGATTGTGTGATTGTGTGATTGTGTGATTGTGTGATTGTGTAATTGTGATTGTGCGATTGTGATTGTGTGATTGTGCGATTGTGTGATTGTGTGATTGTGTGATTGTGTGATTGTGTGATTGTGCGATTGTGTGTTTGTGTGATTGTGTGAATGTGTGATTGTGTGATTGTGTGATTGTGTGATTGTGTGATTGTGTGATTGTGTGATTGTGTGATTGTGTGATTGTGCGATTGTGTGATTGTGTGATTGTGTGGTTGTGTGATCGTGACTGTGCGATTGTGTGAGTGTGTGATTGTGTGATTGAGTGATTGTGTGCTTGTGTGATTGTGTGGTTGTGTGGTTTTGTGATTGTGAGATTGTGTGAATGTGTGCTTGTGTGATTGTCTGATTGTGATTGTGTGATTGTGATTGTGTGATTGTGATTGTGTGATTGTGATTGTGTGATTGTGATTGTGTGATTGTGTGAGTGTGTGATTGTGTGATTGAGTGATTGTGTGATTGTGTGATTGTGTGATTGTGTGATCGTGTGATTGTGTGATTGTGCGATTGTGTGATTGTGTGATTGTGTGATTGTGTGATTGTGTGATTGTGTGATTGTGTGATTGTGTGATCGTGTGATTGTGTGATTGTGTGGTTGTGTGATTGTGTGATTGTGGGATTGTGTGATTGTGTGATTGTGTGATTGTGTGATTGTGTGATTGTGTGATTGTGTGATTGTGTGATTGAGTGATTGTGTGATTGTGTGATTGTGTGAATGTGTGATTGTGTGACCGTGATTTTGTGATTGTGTGATTGTGTGATTGGGTGATTTTGTGATTGTGTGATTCTGTGATTGTGTGATTGTGTGATTGTGTGATTGTGTGATTGTGTGATTGTGTGATTGTGTGATTGAGTGATTGTGTGATTGTGTAATTGTGATTGTGTGATTGTGTGATTGTGCGATTGTGTGATTGTGTGATTGTGTGATTGTGTGATTGTGATTGTATGATTGTGACAGTATGATTGTGATTGTGTGATTGCGATTGTGTGATTGTGACTGTGTGATTGTGTGAGTGTGTGATTGTGTGATTGAGCGATTGTGTGATTGTGTGATTGTGTGGTTGTGTGATTGTGTGATTGTGTGATTGTGTGATTGTGTGATTGTGTGATCGTGTGATTGTGTGATTGTGCGATTGTGTGATTGTGTGATTGTGTGATTGTGTGATTGTGTGATTGTGTGATTGTGTGATTGTGTGATTGTGTGATTGTGTGGTTGTGTGATTGTGTGATTGTGGGATTGTGTGATTGTGTGATTGTGTGATTGTGTGATTGTGTGATTGTGTGATTGTGTGATTGTGTGATTGTGTGCTTGTGTGATTGTGTGATTGTGTGATTGTGTGATTGTGTGATTGTGTGATTTTGTGATTGTGTTATTGTGTGATTGTGTGATTGTGTGATTGTGATAGTGCGGTTGTGATTGTGTGATTGTGTGATTGTGTGATTGTGTGATTGTGTGGTTGTGTGATTGTGTGGTTGTGTGATTGTGTGATTGTGTGATTGTGTGATTGTGTGATTGTGTGATTGTGTGATCGTGTGATTGTGTGATTGTGCGATTGTGGGATTGTGTGATTGTGTGATTGTGTGATTGTGTGATTGTGTGATTGTGTGATTGTGTGATTGTGTGATTGTGTGATCGTGTTATTGTGTGATTGTGTGGTTGTGTGATTGTGTGATTGTGTGATTGTGTGATTGTGTGATTGTGTGATTTTGTGATTGTGTTATTGTGTGATTGTGTGATTGTGTGATTGTGATAGTGCGGTTGTGATTGTGTGATTGTGTGATTGTGTGATTGTGTGAATGTGTGATTGTGTGATTGTGTGATTGTGATAGTGCGGTTGTGATTGTGTGATTGTGTGATTGTGTGATTGTGTGAATGTGTGATTGTGTGATGGTGTGATGGTGTGATTGTGTGATTGTGTGAATGTGTGATTGTGTGATCGTGTGATTGAGCGATTGTGTGATTGTGTGATTGTGTGGTTGTGTGATTGTGTGATTGTGTGATTGTGTGATTGTGTGATTGTGTGATCGTGTGATTGTGTGATTGTGCGATTGTGTGATTGTGTGATTGTGTGATTGTGTGATTGTGTGATTGTGTGATTGTGTGATTGTGTGATTGTGTGATCGTGTGATTGTGTGATTGTGTGGTTGTGTGATTGTGTGATTGTGGGATTGTGTGATTGTGTGATTGTGTGATTGTGTGATTGTGTGATTGTGTGATTATGTGATTGTGTGATTGAGTGATTGTGTGATTGTGTGATTGTGTGAATGTGTGATTGTGTGACCGTGATTTTGTGATTGTGTGATTGTGTGATTGGGTGATTTTGTGATTGTGTGATTGTGTGATAGTGTGATCGTGTTATTGTGTGATTGTGTGATTGTGTGATTGTGTGATTGTGTGATTGTGTGATTGTGTGATTGAGTGATTGTGTGCTTGTGTGATTGTGTGGTGGTGTGATTGTGTGATTAGGTGATTGTGTGATTGTGTGATTGTGTGATTGTGTGATTGTGTGATTGTGTGATTGTGTGATTGTGTGAATGTGTGATTGTGTGATTGTGTGATTGTGTGATTGTGTGATTGTGTGATTGTGTGATTGTGTGATTGTGTGATCGTGACTGTGCGATTGTGTGAGTGTGTGATTGTGTGATTGAGTGATTGTGTGCTTGTGTGATTGTGTAGTTGTGTGGTTTTGTGATTGTGAGATTGTGTGAATGTGTGCTTGTGTGATTGTCTGATTGTGATTGTGTGATTGTGATTGTGTGATTGTGATTGTGTGATTGTGATTGTGTGATTGTGATTGTGTGATTGTGATTGTGTGATTGTGTGAGTGTGTGATTGTGTGATTGAGTGATTGTGTGCTTGTGTGATTGTGTGGTTGTGAGATTGTGTGGTTGTGAGATTGTGTGATTGTGTGATTAGGTGATTGTGTGATTGTGTGATTGTGTGATTGTGTGATTGTGTGATTGTGTGATTGTGTGAATGTGTGATTGTGTGATTGTGTGATTGTGTGATTGTGTGATTGTGTAATTGTGATTGTGCGATTGTGATTGTGTGATTGTGCGATTGTGTGATTGTGTGATTGTGTGATTGTGTGATTGTGTGATTGTGTGATTGTGCGATTGTGTGATTGTGTGATTGTGTGATTGTGTGATTGTGTGATTGTGTGATTGTGCGATTGTGTGTTTGTGTGATTGTGTGATTTTGTGATTGTGTGATGGTGTGATGGTGTGATTGTGTGATTGTGTGAATGTGTGATTGTGTGATCGTGTGATCGTGTGATTGTGTGATCGTGTGATCGTGTGATCGTGTGATTGTGTGATTGTGTGATTGTGTGATTGTGTGATTGTGTGATTGTGTGATTGTGTGATTGTGTGATTGAGTGATTGTGTGCTTGTGTGATTGTGTGGTTGTGTGATTGTGTGATTAGGTGATTGTGTGATTGTGTGATTGTGCGATTGTGTGATTGTGTGATTGTGTGATTGTGTGATTGTGTGAATGTGTGATTGTGTGATTGTGTGATTGTGTGATTGTGTGATTGTGTGATTGTGTGATTGTGCGATTGTGTGATTGTGTGATTGTGTGATTGTGGGATTGTGTGGTTGTGCGATCGTGATTGTGTGATCGTGATTGTGCGATTGCGTGCTTGTGACTGTGTGATTGTGTGATTGTGACTGTGTGATTGTGTGAGTGTGTGATTGTGTGATTGAGCGATTGTGTGATTGTGTGATTGTGTGGTTGTGTGATTGTGTGATTGTGTGATTGTGTGATTGTGTGATTGTGTGATTGTGTGATTGTGTGATTGTGCGATTGTGTGATTGTGTGATTGTGTGGTTGTGTGATCGTGACTGTGCGATTGTGTGAGTGTGTGATTGTGTGATTGAGTGATTGTGTGCTTGTGTGATTGTGTGGTTGTGTGGTTTTGTGATTGTGAGATTGTGTGAATGTGTGCTTGTGTGATTGTCTGATTGTGATTGTGTGATTGTGATTGTGTGATTGTGATTGTGTGATTGTGATTGTGTGATTGTGATTGTGTGATTGTGTGAGTGTGTGATTGTGTGATTGAGTGATTGTGTGATTGTGTGATTGTGTGATTGTGTGATCGTGTGATTGTGTGATTGTGCGATTGTGTGATTGTGTGATTGTGTGATTGTGTGATTGTGTGATTGTGTGATTGTGTGATTGTGTGATCGTGTGATTGTGTGATTGTGTGGTTGTGTGATTGTGTGATTGTGGGATTGTGTGATTGTGTGATTGTGTGATTGTGTGATTGTGTGATTGTGTGATTGTGTGATTGTGTGATTGAGTGATTGTGTGATTGTGTGATTGTGTGAATGTGTGATTGTGTGACCGTGATTTTGTGATTGTGTGATTGTGTGATTGGGTGATTTTGTGATTGTGTGATTCTGTGATTGTGTGATTGTGTGATTGTGTGATTGTGTGATTGTGTGATTGTGTGATTGTGTGATTGAGTGATTGTGTGATTGTGTAATTGTGATTGTGTGATTGTGTGATTGTGCGATTGTGTGATTGTGTGATTGTGTGATTGTGTGATTGTGATTGTATGATTGTGACAGTATGATTGTGATTGTGTGATTGCGATTGTGTGATTGTGACTGTGTGATTGTGTGAGTGTGTGATTGTGTGATTGAGCGATTGTGTGATTGTGTGATTGTGTGGTTGTGTGATTGTGTGATTGTGTGATTGTGTGATTGTGTGATTGTGTGATCGTGTGATTGTGTGATTGTGCGATTGTGTGATTGTGTGATTGTGTGATTGTGTGATTGTGTGATTGTGTGATTGTGTGATTGTGTGATTGTGTGATTGTGTGGTTGTGTGATTGTGTGATTGTGGGATTGTGTGATTGTGTGATTGTGTGATTGTGTGATTGTGTGATTGTGTGATTGTGTGATTGTGTGATTGTGTGCTTGTGTGATTGTGTGATTGTGTGATTGTGTGATTGTGTGATTGTGTGATTTTGTGATTGTGTTATTGTGTGATTGTGTGATTGTGTGATTGTGATAGTGCGGTTGTGATTGTGTGATTGTGTGATTGTGTGATTGTGTGATTGTGTGGTTGTGTGATTGTGTGGTTGTGTGATTGTGTGATTGTGTGATTGTGTGATTGTGTGATTGTGTGATTGTGTGATCGTGTGATTGTGTGATTGTGCGATTGTGGGATTGTGTGATTGTGTGATTGTGTGATTGTGTGATTGTGTGATTGTGTGATTGTGTGATTGTGTGATCGTGTTATTGTGTGATTGTGTGGTTGTGTGATTGTGTGATTGTGTGATTGTGTGATTGTGTGATTGTGTGATTTTGTGATTGTGTTATTGTGTGATTGTGTGATTGTGTGATTGTGATAGTGCGGTTGTGATTGTGTGATTGTGTGATTGTGTGATTGTGTGAATGTGTGATTGTGTGATTGTGTGATTGTGATAGTGCGGTTGTGATTGTGTGATTGTGTGATTGTGTGATTGTGTGAATGTGTGATTGTGTGATGGTGTGATGGTGTGATTGTGTGATTGTGTGAATGTGTGATTGTGTGATCGTGTGATCGTGTGATTGTGTGATCGTGTGATCGTGTGATCGTGTGATTGTGTGATTGTGTGATTGTGTGATGTGTGATTGTGTGATTGTGTGGTTGTGTGATTGTGTGGTTGTGTGATTGTGTGATTGTGTGATTGTGTGATTGTGTGATTGTGTGATTGTGTGATTGTGTGACTAGGTGATTGTGTGATTGCGTGATTGTGTGATTGTGTGATTGTGTGATTGTGTGATTGTGTGATTGTGTGATTGTGTGATTGTGTGATTGTGTGATTGTGTGATTGTGTGACTGTGTGATTGTGTGATTGTGTGGTTGTGTGATTGTGTGATTGTGTGATTGTGTGATTGTGTGATTGTGTGATTGTGTGATTGTGTGACTAGGTGATTGTGTGATTGCGTGATTGTGTGATTGTGTGATTGTGTGATTGTGTGATTGTGTGATTGTGTGATTGTGTGATTGTGTGATTGTGTGATTGTGTGATTGTGTGATTGTGTGATTGTGTGATTGTGATTGTGCGATTGTGATTGTGCGATTGTGTGATTGTGTGATTGTGTGATTGTGTGATTGTGTGATTGTGTGCTTGTGTGATTGTGTGATTGTGATTGTGTGATTGTGATTGTGTGATTGTGATTGTGTGACTGTGACTGTGTGATTGTGTGATTGCGTGATTGTGTGATTGTGTGATTGTGTGATTGTGTGATTGTGTGATTGTGTGATTGTGTGATTGTGTGATTGTGTAATTGTTATTGTGCGATTGTGATTGTGTGATTGAGTGATTGTGTGATTGTGTGATTGTGTGATTGTGTGGTTGTGTGATTGTGTAATTGTGATTGTGCGATTGTGATTGTGTGATTGTGTGATTGTGTGATTGTGAGATTGTGTGATTGTGTGATTGTGTGACTGTGTGATTGTGTGGTTGTGTGATTGTGTGGTTGTGTGATTGTGTGATTGTGTGATTGCGTGATTGTGTGATTGTGTGATTGTGAGATTATGTGATTGTGTGAGTGTGTGATTGTGTGATTGTGTGATTGTGTGGTTGTGAGATTGTGTGATTGTGTGATTGCGTGATTGTGCGATTGTGAGATTGTGTGATTGTGTGATTGTGTGATTGTGTGATTGTGTGATTGTGTGATTGTGTGATTGTGTGATTGTGTGATCGTGTGATTGTGTGATTGTGTGGTTGTGTGATTGTGTGATTGTGGGATTGTGTGATTGTGTGATTGTGTGATTGTGTGATTGTGTGATTGTGTGATTGTGTGATTGTGTGATTGAGTGATTGTGTGATTGTGTGATTGTGTGATTGTGTGATTGTGTGATTGTGTGATCGTGTGATTGTGTGATTGTGTGGTTGTGTGACTGTGTGATTGTGGGATTGTGTGATTGTGTGATTGTGTGATTGTGTGATTGTGTGATTGTGTGATTGTGTGATCGTGTGATTGTGTGATCGTGTGATCGTGTGATCGTGTGATTGTGTGACTGTGTGATTGTGTGAGTGTGTGATTGTGTGATTGAGCGATTGTGTGATTGTGTGATTGTGTGGTTGTGTGATTGTGTGATTGTGTGATTGTGTGAGGGTGTGATTGTGTGATTGAGCGATTGTGTGATTGTGTGATTGTGTGGTTGTGTGATTGTGTGATTGTGTGATTGTGTGATTGTGTGATTGTGTGATCGTGTGATTGTGTGATTGTGCGATTGTGTGATTGTGTGATTGTGTGATTGTGTGATTGTGTGATTGTGTGATTGTGTGATCGTGTGATTGTGTGATTGTGCGATTGTGTGATTGTGTGATTGTGTGATTGTGTTATTGTGTGATTGTGTGATTGTGTGATTGTGTGATTGTGTGATTGTGTAATTGTGATTGTGCGATTGTGATTGTGTGATTGTGCGATTGTGTGATTGTGTGATTGTGTGATTGTGTGATTGTGTGATTGTGCGATTGTGTGTTTGTGTGATTGTGTGAATGTGTGATTGTGTGATTGTGTGATTGTGTGATTGTGTGATTGTGTGATTGTGTGATTGTGTGATTGTGTGATTGTGCGATTGTGTGATTGTGTGATTGTGTGATTGTGTGATCGTGACTGTGCGATTGTGTGAGTGTGTGATTGTGTGATTGAGTGATTGTGTGCTTGTGTGATTGTGTGGTTGTGTGGTTTTGTGATTGTGAGATTGTGTGAATGTGTGCTTGTGTGATTGTCTGATTGTGATTGTGTGATTGTGATTGTGTGATTGTGATTGTGTGATTGTGATTGTGTGATTGTGATTGTGTGATTGTGATTGTGTGATTGTGTGAGTGTGTGATTGTGTGATTGAGTGATTGTGTGATTGTGTGATTGTGTGATTGTGTGATCGTGTGATTGTGTGATTGTGCGATTGTGTGATTGTGTGATTGTGTGATTGTGTGATTGTGTGATTGTGTGATTGTGTGATTGTGTGATCGTGTGATTGTGTGATTGTGTGGTTGTGTGATTGTGTGATTGTGGGATTGTGTGATTGTGTGATTGTGTGATTGTGTGATTGTGTGATTGTGTGATTGTGTGATTGAGTGATTGTGTGATTGTGTGATTGTGTGAATGTGTGATTGTGTGACCGTGATTTTGTGATTGTGTGATTGTGTGATTGGGTGATTTTGTGATTGTGTGATTCTGTGATTGTGTGATTGTGTGATTGTGTGATTGTGTGATTGTGTGATTGTGTGATTGTGTGATTGAGTGATTGTGTGATTGTGTAATTGTGATTGTGTGATTGTGTGATTGTGCGATTGTGTGATTGTGTGATTGTGTGATTGTGTGATTGTGATTGTATGATTGTGACAGTATGATTGTGATTGTGTGATTGCGATTGTGTGATTGTGACTGTGTGATTGTGTGAGTGTGTGATTGTGTGATTGAGCGATTGTGTGATTGTGTGATTGTGTGGTTGTGTGATTGTGTGATTGTGTGATTGTGTGATTGTGTGATTGTGTGATCGTGTGATTGTGTGATTGTGCGATTGTGTGATTGTGTGATTGTGTGATTGTGTGATTGTGTGATTGTGTGATTGTGTGATTGTGTGATTGTGTGATTGTGTGGTTGTGTGATTGTGTGATTGTGGGATTGTGTGATTGTGTGATTGTGTGATTGTGTGATTGTGTGATTGTGTGATTGTGTGATTGTGTGATTGTGTGCTTGTGTGATTGTGTGATTGTGTGATTGTGTGATTGTGTGATTGTGTGATTTTGTGATTGTGTTATTGTGTGATTGTGTGATTGTGTGATTGTGATAGTGCGGTTGTGATTGTGTGATTGTGTGATTGTGTGATTGTGTGATTGTGTGGTTGTGTGATTGTGTGGTTGTGTGATTGTGTGATTGTGTGATTGTGTGATTGTGTGATTGTGTGATTGTGTGATCGTGTGATTGTGTGATTGTGCGATTGTGGGATTGTGTGATTGTGTGATTGTGTGATTGTGTGATTGTGTGATTGTGTGATTGTGTGATTGTGTGATTGTGTGATCGTGTTATTGTGTGATTGTGTGGTTGTGTGATTGTGTGATTGTGTGATTGTGTGATTGTGTGATTGTGTGATTGTGTGATTTTGTGATTGTGTTATTGTGTGATTGTGTGATTGTGTGATTGTGATAGTGCGGTTGTGATTGTGTGATTGTGTGATTGTGTGATTGTGTGAATGTGTGATTGTGTGATTGTGTGATTGTGATAGTGCGGTTGTGATTGTGTGATTGTGTGATTGTGTGATTGTGTGAATGTGTGATTGTGTGATGGTGTGATGGTGTGATTGTGTGATTGTGTGAATGTGTGATTGTGTGATCGTGTGATCGTGTGATTGTGTGATCGTGTGATCGTGTGATCGTGTGATTGTGTGATTGTGTGATTGTGTGATGTGTGATTGTGTGATTGTGTGGTTGTGTGATTGTGTGGTTGTGTGATTGTGTGATTGTGTGATTGTGTGATTGTGTGATTGTGTGATTGTGTGATTGTGTGACTAGGTGATTGTGTGATTGCGTGATTGTGTGATTGTGTGATTGTGTGATTGTGTGATTGTGTGATTGTGTGATTGTGTGATTGTGTGATTGTGTGATTGTGTGATTGTGTGACTGTGTGATTGTGTGATTGTGTGGTTGTGTGATTGTGTGATTGTGTGATTGTGTGATTGTGTGATTGTGTGATTGTGTGATTGTGTGATTGTGTGACTAGGTGATTGTGTGATTGCGTGATTGTGTGATTGTGTGATTGTGTGATTGTGTGATTGTGTGATTGTGTGATTGTGTGATTGTGTGATTGTGTGATTGTGTGATTGTGTGATTGTGTGATTGTGTGATTGTGATTGTGCGATTGTGATTGTGCGATTGTGTGATTGTGTGATTGTGTGATTGTGTGATTGTGTGATTGTGTGCTTGTGTGATTGTGTGATTGTGATTGTGTGATTGTGATTGTGTGATTGTGATTGTGTGACTGTGACTGTGTGATTGTGTGATTGCGTGATTGTGTGATTGTGTGATTGTGTGATTGTGTGATTGTGTGATTGTGTGATTGTGTGATTGTGTGATTGTGTAATTGTTATTGTGCGATTGTGATTGTGTGATTGAGTGATTGTGTGATTGTGTGATTGTGTGATTGTGTGGTTGTGTGATTGTGTAATTGTGATTGTGCGATTGTGATTGTGTGATTGTGTGATTGTGTGATTGTGAGATTGTGTGATTGTGTGATTGTGTGACTGTGTGATTGTGTGGTTGTGTGATTGTGTGGTTGTGTGATTGTGTGATTGTGTGATTGCGTGATTGTGTGATTGTGTGATTGTGAGATTATGTGATTGTGTGAGTGTGTGATTGTGTGATTGTGTGATTGTGTGATTGTGCGATCGTGTGATTGTGTGATTGTGCGATTGTGTGATTGTGTGATTGTGTGATTGTGTGATTGTGTGATTGTGTGATTGTGTGATTGTGTGATTGTGTGATCGTGTGATTGTGTGATTGTGTGGTTGTGTGATTGTGTGATTGTGGGATTGTGTGATTGTGTGATTGTGTGATTGTGTGATTGTGTGATTGTGTGATTATGTGATTGTGTGATTGAGTGATTGTGTGATTGTGTGATTGTGTGAATGTGTGATTGTGTGACCGTGATTTTGTGATTGTGTGATTGTGTGATTGGGTGATTTTGTGATTGTGTGATTGTGTGATAGTGTGATCGTGTTATTGTGTGATTGTGTGATTGTGTGATTGTGTGATTGTGTGATTGTGTGATTGAGTGATTGTGTGCTTGTGTGATTGTGTGGTTGTGTGATTGTGTGATTAGGTGATTGTGTGATTGTGTGATTGTGCGATTGTGTGATTGTGTGATTGTGTGATTGTGTGATTGTGTGAATGTGTGATTGTGTGATTGTGTGATTGTGTGATTGTGTGATTGTGTGATTGTGTGATTGTGTGATTGTGTGATTGTGCGATTGTGTGATTGTGTGATTGTGTGATTGTGTGATTGTGACTGTGCGATTGTGTGAGTGTGTGATTGTGTGATTGAGTGATTGTGTGCTTGTGTGATTGTGTGGTTGTGTGGTTTTGTGATTGTGAGATTGTGTGAATGTGTGCTTGTGTGATTGTCTGATTGTGATTGTGTGATTGTGATTGTGTGATTGTGATTGTGTGATTGTGATTGTGTGATTGTGATTGTGTGATTGTGATTGTGTGATTGTGATTGTGTGATTGTGTGAGTGTGTGATTGTGTGATTGAGTGATTGTGTGCTTGTGTGATTGTGTGGTTGTGAGATTGTGTGATTGTGTGATTAGGTGATTGTGTGATTGTGTGATTGTGTGATTGTGTGATTGTGTGATTGAGTGATTGTGTGATTGTGTGATTGTGTGATTGTGTGATTGTGTGATTGTGTGATTGTGTGATTGTATGATTGTGTGATTGTGTGATTGTGTGATTGTGTGATTGTGTGATTGTGTGATTGTGTGATTGTGTGATTGTGTGATTGTGGGATTGTGTGGTTGTGCGATCGTGATTGTGTGATCGTGATTGTGCGATTGCGTGCTTGTGACTGTGTGATTGTGTGATTGTGACTGTGTGATTGTGTGAGTGTGTGATTGTGTGATTGAGCGATTGTGTGATTGTGTGATTGTGTGGTTGTGTGATTGTGTGATTGTGTGATTGTGTGATTGTGTGATTGTGTGATCGTGTGATTGTGTGATTGTGCGATTGTGTGATTGTGTGATTGTGTGATTGTGTGATTGTGTGATTGTGTGATTGTGTGATTGTGTGATTGTGTGATCGTGTGATTGTGTGGTTGTGTGGTTGTGTGATTGTGTGATTGTGGGATTGTGTGATTGTGTGATTGTGTGATTGTGTGATTGTGTGATTGTGTGATTGTGTGATTGTGTGATTGAGTGATTGTGTGATTGTGTGATTGTGTGAATGTGTGATTGTGTGACCGTGATTTTGTGATTGTGTGATTGTGTGATTGGGTGATTTTTTGATTGTGTGATTGTGTGATAGTGTGATTGTGTGATTCTGTGATTGTGTGATTGTGTGATTGTGTGATTGTGTGATTGTGTGATTGTGTGATTGTGTGATTGTGTGATTGAGTGATTGTGTGATTGTGTAATTGTGATTGTGTGATTGTGTGATTGTGCGATTGTGTGATTGTGTGATTGTGTGATTGTGTGATTGTGTGATTGTGATTGTATGATTGTGACAGTATGATTGTGATTGTGTGATTGCGATTGTGTGATTGTGACTGTGTGATTGTGTGAGTGTGTGATTGTGTGATTGAGCGATTGTGTGATTGTGTGATTGTGTGGTTGTGTGATTGTGTGATTGTGTGATTGTCTGAGTGTGTGATTGTGTGATTGAGCGATTGTGTGATTGTGTGATTGTGTGGTTGTGTGATTGTGTGATTGTGTGATTGTGTGATTGTGTGATTGTGTGATCGTGTGATTGTGTGATTGTGCGATTGTGTGATTGTGTGATTGTGTGATTGTGTGATTGTGTGATTGTGTGATTGTGTGATTGTGTGATTGTGTGATCGTGTGATTGTGTGATTGTGTGGTTGTGTGATTGTGTGATTGTGGGATTGTGTGATTGTGTGATTGTGTGATTGTGTGATTGTGTGATTGTGTGATTGTGTGATTGTGTGATTGAGTGATTGTGTGATTGTGTGATTGTGTGATTGTGTGATTGTGTGATTGTGTGATCGTGTGATTGTGTGATTGTGTGGTTGTGTGACTGTGTGATTGTGGGATTGTGTGATTGTGTGATTGTGTGATTGTGTGATTGTGTGATTGTGTGATTGTGTGATCGTGTGATTGTGTGATCGTGTGATCGTGTGATCGTGTGATTGTGTGACTGTGTGATTGTGTGAGTGTGTGATTGTGTGATTGAGCGATTGTGTGATTGTGTGATTGTGTGGTTGTGTGATTGTGTGATTGTGTGATTGTGTGAGTGTGTGATTGTGTGATTGAGCGATTGTGTGATTGTGTGATTGTGTGGTTGTGTGATTGTGTGATTGTGTGATTGTGTGATTGTGTGATTGTGTGATCGTGTGATTGTGTGATTGTGCGATTGTGTGATTGTGTGATTGTGTGATTGTGTGATTGTGTGATTGTGTGATTGTGTGATCGTGTGATTGTGTGATTGTGCGATTGTGTGATTGTGTGATTGTGTGATTGTGTTATTGTGTGATTGTGTGATTGTGTGATTGTGTGATTGTGTGATTGTGTAATTGTGATTGTGCGATTGTGATTGTGTGATTGTGCGATTGTGTGATTGTGTGATTGTGTGATTGTGTGATTGTGTGATTGTGCGATTGTGTGTTTGTGTGATTGTGTGAATGTGTGATTGTGTGATTGTGTGATTGTGTGATTGTGTGATTGTGTGATTGTGTGATTGTGTGATTGTGTGATTGTGCGATTGTGTGATTGTGTGATTGTGTGATTGTGTGATCGTGACTGTGCGATTGTGTGAGTGTGTGATTGTGTGATTGAGTGATTGTGTGCTTGTGTGATTGTGTGGTTGTGTGGTTTTGTGATTGTGAGATTGTGTGAATGTGTGCTTGTGTGATTGTCTGATTGTGATTGTGTGATTGTGATTGTGTGATTGTGATTGTGTGATTGTGATTGTGTGATTGTGATTGTGTGATTGTGATTGTGTGATTGTGTGAGTGTGTGATTGTGTGATTGAGTGATTGTGTGCTTGTGTGATTGTGTGGTTGTGAGATTGTGTGGTTGTGAGATTGTGTGATTGTGTGATTAGGTGATTGTGTGATTGTGTGATTGTGTGATTGTGTGATTGTGTGATTGTGTGATTGTGTGAATGTGTGATTGTGTGATTGTGTGATTGTGTGATTGTGTGATTGTGTAATTGTGATTGTGCGATTGTGATTGTGTGATTGTGCGATTGTGTGATTGTGTGATTGTGTGATTGTGTGATTGTGTGATTGTGTGATTGTGCGATTGTGTGATTGTGTGATTGTGTGATTGTGTGATTGTGTGATTGTGTGATTGTGCGATTGTGTGTTTGTGTGATTGTGTGATTTTGTGATTGTGTGATGGTGTGATGGTGTGATTGTGTGATTGTGTGAATGTGTGATTGTGTGATCGTGTGATCGTGTGATTGTGTGATCGTGTGATCGTGTGATCGTGTGATTGTGTGATTGTGTGATTGTGTGATTGTGTGATTGTGTGATTGTGTGATTGTGTGATTGTGTGATTGAGTGATTGTGTGCTTGTGTGATTGTGTGGTTGTGTGATTGTGTGATTAGGTGATTGTGTGATTGTGTGATTGTGCGACTGTGTGATTGTGTGATTGTGTGATTGTGTGATTGTGTGAATGTGTGATTGTGTGATTGTGTGATTGTGTGATTGTGTGATTGTGTGATTGTGTGATTGTGTGATTGTGTGATTGTGCGATTGTGTGATTGTGTGATTGTGTGATTGTGTGATTGTGACTGTGCGATTGTGTGAGTGTGTGATTGTGTGATTGAGTGATTGTGTGCTTGTGTGATTGTGTGGTTGTGTGGTTTTGTGATTGTGAGATTGTGTGAATGTGTGCTTGTGTGATTGTCTGATTGTGATTGTGTGATTGTGATTGTGTGATTGTGATTGTGTGATTGTGATTGTGTGATTGTGATTGTGTGATTGTGTGAGTGTGTGATTGTGTGATTGAGTGATTGTGTGCTTGTGTGATTGTGTGGTTGTGAGATTGTGTGATTGTGTGATTAGGTGATTGTGTGATTGTGTGATTGTGTGATTGTGTGATAGTGATTGTGTGATTGTGTGATTGTGTGATTGTGTGATTGTGTGATTGTGTGATTGTGTGATTGTGTGCTTGTGTGATTGTGTGGTTGTGTGATTGTGTGATTGTGTGATTGTGGGATTGTGTGGTTGTGCGATCGTGATTGTGTGATCGTGATTGTGCGATTGCGTGCTTGTGACTGTGTGATTGTGTGATTGTGACTGTGTGATTGTGTGAGTGTGTGATTGTGTGATTGTGTGATTGTGTGATTGTGTGATCGTGTGATTGTGTGATTGTGCGATTGTGGGGTTGTGTGATTGTGTGATTGTGTGATTGTGTGATTGTGTGATTGTGTGATTGTGTGATCGTGTGATTGTGTGATTGTGTGGTTGTGTGATTGTGTGATTGTGGGATTGTGTGATTGTGTGATTGTGTGATTGTGTGATTGTGTGATTGTGTGATTGTGTGATTGTGTGATTGTGTGATTGAGTGATTGTGTGATTGTGTGATTGTGTGAATGTGTGATTGTGTGACCGTGATTTTGTGATTGTGTGATTGTGTGATTGGGTGATTTTGTGATTGTGTGATTGTGTGATAGTGTGATTGTGTGATTCTGTGATTGTGTGATTGTGTGATTGTGTGATTGTGTGATTGTGTGATTGTGTGATTGTGTGATTGTGTGATTGAGTGATTGTGTGATTGTGTAATTGTGATTTTGGGATTGTGTGATTGTGCGATTGTGTGATTGTGTGATTGTGTGATTGTGTGATTGTGATTGTGTGATTGTGATAGTATGATTGTGATTGTGTGATTGTGATTGTGTGATTGTGATTGTGTGATTGTGATTGTGTGATTGTGTGATTGTGTGATTGTGTGATTGTGTGATTGTGTGATTGTGTGCTTGTGTGATTGTGTGATTGTGTGATTGTGTGATTGTGTGATTGTGTGATTGTGTGATTGTGTGATTGTGTGATTGTGTGATTGTGTGATTGTGTGATTGTGTGATTTTGTGATTGTGTTATTGTGTGATTGTGTGATTGTGTGATTGTGATAGTGCGGTTGTGATTGTGTGATTGTGTGATTGTGTGATTGTGTGAATGTGTGATTGTGTGATTGTGTGATTGTGTGATTGTGTGATTGTGTAATTGTGATTGTGCGATTGTGATTGTGTGATTGTGCGATTGTGTGATTGTGTGATTGTGTGATTGTGTGATTGTGTGATTGTGCGATTGTGTGATTGTGCGATTGTGTGTTTGTGTGATTGTGTGATTGTGTGATTGTGTGATTGTGTGATTGTGTGATTGTGTGATTGTGTGATTGTGTGATTGTGTAATTGTGATTGTGCGATTGTGATTGTGTGATTGTGCGATTGTGTGATTGTGTGATTGTGTGATTGTGTGATTGTGTGATTGTGTGATTGTGTGATTGTGTGATTAGGTGATTGTGTGATTGAGTGATTGTGTGCTTGTGTGATTGTGTGGTTGTGTGATTGTGTGATTAGGTGATTGTGTGATTGTGTGATTGTGTGATTGAGTGATTGTGTGCTTGTGTGATTGTGTGGTTGTGAGATTGTGTGATTGTGTGATTAGGTGATTGTGTGATTGTGTGATTGTGTGATTTTGTGATTGTGTGATGGTGTGATGGTGTGATTGTGTGATTGTGTGAATGTGTGATTGTGTGATCGTGTGATTGTGTGATCGTGTGATCGTGTGATCGTGTGATTGTGTGATTGTGTGATTGTGTGATTGTGTGATTGTGTGATTGTGTGAATGTGTGATTGTGTGATCGTGTGATTGTGTGATCGTGTGATCGTGTGATCGTGTGATTGTGTGATTGTGTGATTGTGTGATTGTGTGATTGTGTGATTGAGTGATTGTGTGCTTGTGTGATTGTGTGGTTGTGTGATTGTGTGATTAGGTGATTGTGTGATTGTGTGATTGTGTGATTGTGTGATTGTGTGATTGTGTGATTGTGGGATTGTGTGGTTGTGCGATCGTGATTGTGTGATCGTGATTGTGCGATTGCGTGCTTGTGACTGTGTGATTGTGTGATTGTGACTGTGTGATTGTGTGAGTGTGTGATTGTGTGATTGAGCGATTGTGTGATTGTGTGATTGTGTGGTTGTGTGATTGTGTGATTGTGTGATTGTGTGATTGTGTGATTGTGTGATCGTGTAATTGTGTGATTGTGCGATTGTGTGATTGTGTGATTGTGTGATTGTGTGATTGTGTGATTGTGTGATTGTGTGATTGTGTGATTGTGTGATCGTGTGATTGTGTGATTGTGTGGTTGTGTGATTGTGTGATTGTGGGATTGTGTGATTGTGTGATTGTGTGATTGTGTGATTGTGTGATTGTGTGATTGTGTGATTGAGTGATTGTGTGATTGTATGATTGCGTGAATGTGTGATTGTGTGACCGTGATTTTGTGATTGTGTGATTGTGTGATTGGGTGATTTTGTGATTGTGTGATTGTGTGATAGTGTGATTGTGTGATTCTGTGATTGTGTGATTGTGTGATTGTGTGATTGTGTGATTGTGTGATTGTGTGATTGTGTGATTGTGTGATTGTGTGATTGTGATTGTGTGATTGTGATAGTATGATTGTGATTGTGTGATTGTGATTGTGTGATTGTGTGATTGTGTGATTGTGTGATTGTGTGATTGTGTGCTTGTGTGATTGTGTGATTGTGTGATTGTGTGATTGTGTGATTGTGTGATTGTGTGATTGTGTGATTGTGTGATTGTGTGATTGTGTGATTTTGTGATTGTGTTATTGTGTGATTGTGTGATTGTGTGATTGTGATAGTGCGGTTGTGATTGTGTGATTGTGTGATTGTGTGATTGTGTGAATGTGTGATTGTGTGATTGTGTGATTGTGTGATTGTGTGATTGTGTGATTGTGTGATTGTGTAATTGTGATTGTGCGATTGTGATTGTGTGATTGTGCGATTGTGTGATTGTGTGATTATGTGATTGTGTGATTGTGTGATTGTGTGATTGTGCGATTGTGTGATTGTGTGATTGTGTGATTTTGTGATTGAGTGATTGTGTGATTGTGTGATTGTGTGAATGTGTGATTGTGTGACCGTGATTTTGTGATTGTGTGATTGTGTGATTGTGTGATTGGGTGATTTTGTGATTGTGTGATTGTGTGATAGTGTGATTGTGTGATTCTGTGATTGTGTGATTGTGTGATTGTGTGATTGTGTGATTGTGTGATTGTGTGATTGTGTGATTGTGTGATTGTGTGATTGTGTGATTGTGATTGTGTGATTGTGATAGTATGATTGTGATTGTGTGATTGTGATTGTGTGATTGTGTGATTGTGTGATTGTGTGATTGTGTGATTGTGTGATTGTGTGCTTGTGTGATTGTGTGATTGTGTGATTGTGTGATTGTGTGATTGTGTGATTGTGTGATTGTGTGATTGTGTGATTGTGTGATTTTGTGATGGTGTTATTGTGTGATTGTGTGATTGTGTGATTGTGATAGTGCGGTTGTGATTGTGTGATTGTGTGATTGTGTGATTGTGTGAATGTGTGATTGTGTGATTGTGTGATTGTGTGATTGTGTGATTGTGTGGTTGTGTAATTGTGATTGTGCGATTGTGATTGTGTGATTGTGCGATTGTGTGATTGTGTGATTGTGTGATTGTGTGATTGTGTGATTGTGTGATTGTGCGATTGTGTGTTTGTGTGATTGTGTGATTTTGTGATTGTGTGATGGTGTGATGGTGTGATTGTGTGATTGTGTGAATGTGTGATTGTGTGATCGTGTGATCGTGTGATTGTGTGATCGTGTGATCGTGTGATCGTGTGATTGTGTGATTGTGTGATTGTGTGATTGTGTGATTGTGTGATTGTGTGATTGTGTGATTGTGTGATCGTGTGATTGTGTGATTGTGCGATTGTGGGATTGTGTGATTGTGTGATTGTGTGATTGTGTGATTGTGTGATTGTGTGATCGTGCGATTGTGTGATTGTGTGGTTGTGTGATTGTGTGATTGTGGGATTGTGTGATTGTGTGATTGTGTGATTGTGTGATTGTGTGATTGTGTGATTGTGTGATTGTGTGATTGAGTGATTGTGTGATTGTGTGATTGTGTGAATGTGTGATTGTGTGACCGTGATTTTGTGATTGTGTGATTGTGTGATTGGGTGATTTTGTGATTGTGTGATTGTGTGATTGTGTGATAGTGTGATTGTGTGATTCTGTGATTGTGTGATTGTGTGATTGTGTGATTGTGTGATTGTGTGATTGTGTGATTGTGTGATTGTGTGATTGTGTGATTGAGTGATTGTGTGATTGTGTAATTGTGATTGTGTGATTGTGTGATTGTGCGATTGTGTGATTGTGTGATTGTGTGATTGTGTGATTGTGATTGTGTGATTGTGATAGTATGATTGTGATTGTGTGATTGTGATTGTGTGATTGTGATTGTGTGATTGTGATTGTGTGATTGTGTGATTGTGTGATTGTGTGATTGTGTGATTGTGTGATTGTGTGATTGTGTGCTTGTGTGATTGTGTGATTGTGTGATTGTGTGATTGTGTGATTGTGTGATTGTGTGATTGTGTGATTGTGTGATTGTGTGATTGTGTGATTGTGTGATTGTGTGATTTTGTGATTGTGTTATTGTGTGATTGTGTGATTGTGTGATTGTGATAGTGCGGTTGTGATTGTGTGATTGAGTGATTGTGTGATTGTGTGATTGAGTGATTGTGTGATTGTGTGATTGTGTGAATGTGTGATTGTGTGACCGTGATTTTGTGATTGTGTGATTGTGTGATTGGGTGATTTTGTGATTGTGTTATTGTGTGATTGTGTGATTGTGTGATTGTGATAGTGCGGTTGTGATTGTGTGATTGTGTGATTGTGTGATTGTGTGAATGTGTGATTGTGTGATTGTGTGATTGTGTGATTGTGTGATTGTGTAATTGTGATTGTGCGATTGTGATTGTGTGATTGTGCGATTGTGTGATTGTGTGATTGTGTGATTGTGTGATTGTGTGATTGTGTGATTGTGCGATTGTGTGTTTGTGTGATTGTGTGATTGTGTGATTGTGTCATTGTGTGATTGTGTGATTGTGTGATTGTGTGATTGTGTAATTGTGATTGTGCGATTGTGACTGTGTGATTGTGCGATTGTGTGATTGTGTGATTGTGTCATTGTGTGATTGTAATTGTGCGATTGTGATTGTGTGATTGTGTGATTGTGTGATTGTGTGATTGTGTGATTGTGTGATTGTGTGATTAGGTGATTGTGTGATTGTGTGCTTGTGTGATTGTGTGATTGTGATTGTGTGATTGTGATTGTGTGATTGTGAATGTGTGATTGTGATTGTGTGATTGTGATTGTGTGACTGTGACTGTGTGATTGTGTGATTGCGTGATTGTGTGACTGTGTGATTGTGTGATTGTGTGATTGTGTGATTGTGTGATTGTGTGATTGCGTGATTGTGTGATTGTGATTGTGCGATTGTGATTGTGTGATTGTGTGATTGTGTGATTGTGTGATTGTGTGGTTGTGAGATTGTGTGATTGTGTGATTGCGTGATTGTGTGATTGTGAGATTGTGTGATTGTGTGATTGTGTGATTGTGTGATTGTGTGATTGTGTGATTGTGTGATTGTGTGATTGTGTGATTGTGTGATTGTGTGATTGAGTGATTGTGTGATTGTGTGATTGTGTGAATGTGTGATTGTGTGACCGTGATTTTGTGATTGTGTGATTGTGTGATTGGGTGATTTTGTGATTGTGTGATTGTGTGATAGTGTGATTGTGTGATTCTGTGATTGTGTGATTGTGTGATTGTGTGATTGTGTGGTTGTGTGATTGTGTGATTGTGTGATTGCGTGATTGTGTGATTGTGTGATTGTGAGATTATGTGATTCTGTGAGTGTGCGATTGTGTGATTGTGTGATTGTGTGGTTGTGAGATTGTGTGATTGTGTGATTGCGTGATTGTGTGATTGTGAGATTGTGTGATTGTGTGATTGTGTGATTGTGTGATTGTGTGATTGTGATTATGTGATTGTGATTGTGTGATTGTGATTGCGTGATTGTGATTGTGTGATTGTGATTGTGTGATTGTGATTGTGTGATCGTGATTGTGCGATTGCGTGCTTGTGACTGTGTGATTGTGTGACTGTGTGATTGTGTGATTGTGATTGCGTGATTGTGATTGTGGGATTGTGATTGTGTGATTGTGATTGTGTGGTTGTGACTGTGTGACTGTGTGATTGTGTGACTGTGTGATTGTGTGACTGTGTGATTGTGTGATTGTGATTGCGTGATTGTGATTGTGGGATTGTGATTGTGTGATTGTGATTGTGTGATTGTGTGATTGTGATTGTGTGATTGTGATTGTGTGATTGTGATTGTGTGATTGCGTGATTGTGTGATTGTGTGATTGGGTGATTGTGTAATTGTTATTGTGCGATTGTGATTGGGTGATTGTGTGATTGTGTGACTGTGTGATTGTGTGATTGTGTGATTGTGTGGCTGTGTGATTGCGTGATTGTGATTGTGCGATTGTGATGTGTGATTGTGTGATTGTGTGATTGTGAGATTGTGTGATTGTGTGATTGTGTGATTGTGTGATTGTGTGTTTGTGTGATTGTGTGATTGTGTAATTGTGATTGTGCGATTGTGTGATTGTGTGATTGTGTGATTGTGTGATTGTGAGATTGTGTGATTGTATGCTTGTGTGATTGTGTGATTGTGATTGTGTGATTGTGTGATTGTGTGATTGTGTGACTGCGTGATTGTGTGATTGTGTGATTGTGTAATTGTGATTGTGCGATTGTGTGATTGTGTGATTGTGTGATTGTGTGATTGTGTGATTGAGTGATTGTGTGATTGTGTGATTGTGTGAATGTGTGATTGTGTGACCGTGATTTTGTGATTGTGTGATTGTGTGATTGGGTGATTTTGTGATTGTGTGATTGTGTGATAGTGTGATTGTGTGATTCTGTGATTGTGTGATTGTGTGATTGTGTGATTGTGTGGTTGTGTGATTGTGTGATTGTGTGATTGCGTGATTGTGTGATTGTGTGATTGTGAGATTATGTGATTGTGTGAGTGTGCGATTGTGTGATTGTGTGATTGTGTGGTTGTGAGATTGTGTGATTGTGTGATTGCGTGATTGTGTGATTGTGAGATTGTGTGATTGTGTGATTGTGTGATTGTGTGATTGTGTGATTGTGATTATGTGATTGTGATTGTGTGATTGTGATTGCGTGATTGTGATTGTGTGATTGTGATTGTGTGATTGTGATTGTGTAATTGTGATTGTGCGATTGTGTGATTGTGTGATTGTGTGATTGTGTGATTGTGTAATTGTGATTGTGCGATTGTGTGATTGTGTGATTGTGTGAGTGTGTGCTTGTGTGATTGTCTGATTGTGATTGTGTGATTGTGATTGTGTGATTGTGATTGTGTGATCGTGATTGTGTGATTGTGATTGTGTGATTGTGATTGTGTGATTGTGATTGTGTGATTGTGTGAGTGTGTGATTGTGTGATTGAGTGATTGTGTGCTTGTGTGATTGTGTGGTTGTGAGATTGTGTGATTGTGTGATTAGGTGATTGTGTGATTGTGTGATTGTGTGATTGTGTGATTGTGTGATTGAGTGATTGTGTGATTGTGTGATTGTGTGATTGTGAGAATGTGTGATTGTGTGACCGAGATTTTGTGATTGTGTGATTGTGTGATTGTGTGATTTTGTGATTGTGTGATCGTGTGATTGTGTGAGTGTGTGCTTGTGTGATTGTCTGATTGTGATTGTGTGATTGTGATTGTGTGATTGTGATTGTGTGATTGTGATTGTGTGATTGTGATTGTGTGATTGTGATTGTGTGATTGTGATTGTGTGATTGTGATTGTGTGATTGTGATTGTGTGATTGTGATTGTGTGATTGTGATTGTGTGATTGTGATTGTGTGATTGTGATTGTGTGATTGTGATTGTGTGATTGTGTGAGTGTGTGATTGTGTGATTGAGTGATTCTGTGCTTGTGTGATTGTGTGGTTGTGAGATTGTGTGATTGTGTGATTAGGTGATTGTGTGATTGTGTGATTGTGTGATTGTGTGATTGTGTGATTGAGTGATTGTGTGATTGTGTGATTGTGTGATTGTGAGAATGTGTGATTGTGTGACCGAGATTTTGTGATTGTGTGATTGTGTGATTGTGTGATTTTGTGATTGTGTGATTGTGTGATTGTGTGATTGTGTGATTGTGTGATTGTGTGATTGTGTGATTGTGTGATTGTGTGATTGTGTGATTGTGTGATTGTGTGATTGTGTGATTGTGTGATTGTGTGAGTGTGTGATTGTGTGATTGTGTGATTGTGTGATTTTGTGATTGTGTGATTGTGTGATTTTGTGATTGTGTTATTGTGTGATTGTGTGATTGTGTGATTGTGATAGTGCGGTTGTGATTGTGTGATTGAGTGATTGTGTGATTGTGTGATTGAGTGATTGTGTGATTGTGTGATTGTGTGAATGTGTGATTGTGTGACCGTGATTTTGTGATTGTGTGATTGTGTGATTGGGTGATTTTGTGATTGTGTGATTGTGTGATAGTGTGATTGAGTGATTGTGTGATTGTGTAATTGTGATTGTGTGATTGTGTGATTGTGCGATTGTGTGATTGTGTGATTGTGTGATTGTGTGATTGTGATTGTGTGATTGTGATAGTATGATTGTGATTGTGTGATTGTGATTGTGTGATTGTGATTGTGTGATTGTGATTGTGTGATTGTGAATGTGTGATTGTGATTGTGTGATTGTGATTGTGTGACTGTGACTGTGTGATTGTGTGATTGCGTGATTGTGTGACTGTGTGATTGTGTGATTGTGTGATTGTGTGATTGTGTGATTGTGTGATTGCGTGATTGTGTGATTGTGATTGTGCGATTGTGATTGTGTGATTGTGTGATTGTGTGATTGTGTCATTGTGTGATTGTGTGATTGTGTGATTGTGTGATTGTGTAATTGTGATTGTGCGATTGTGACTGTGTGATTGTGCGATTGTGTGATTGTGTGATTGTGTGATTGTGTGATTGTGTGACTGTGTGATTGTGTGATTAGGTGATTGTGTGATTGAGTGATTGTGTGCTTGTGTGATTGTGTGGTTGTGTGATTGTGTGATTAGGTGATTGTGTGATTGTGTGATTGTGTGATTGTGTGATTGTGTGATTGTGTGATTGTGTGATTGTGTGATTGTGTGAATGTGTGATTGTGTGATTGTGTGATTGTGTGATTGTGTGATTGTGTGATTGTGCGATTGTGCGGTTGTGCGGTTGTGTGATTGTGTGATTGTGTGATTGTGTGATTGTGTGATTGTGTGATTGTGTGATTAGGTGATTGTGTGATTGTGTGCTTGTGTGATTGTGTGATTGTGATTGTGTGATTGTGATTGTGTGATTGTGAATGTGTGATTGTGATTGTGTGATTGTGATTGTGTGACTGTGACTGTGTGATTGTGTGATTGCGTGATTGTGTGACTGTGTGATTGTGTGATTGTGTGATTGTGTGATTGTGTGATTGTGTGATTGCGTGATTGTGTGATTGTGATTGTGCGATTGTGATTGTGTGATTGTGTGATTGTGTGATTGTGTGATTGTGTGATTGTGTGGTTGTGAGATTGTGTGATTGTGTGATTGCGTGATTGTGTGATTGTGAGATTGTGTGATTGTGTGATTGTGTGATTGTGTGATTGTGTGATTGTGTGATTGTGTGATTGTGTGATTGTGTGATTGTGTGATTGCGTGATTGTGTGATTGTGTGATTGTGAGATTATGTGATTCTGTGAGTGTGCGATTGTGTGATTGTGTGATTGTGTGGTTGTGAGATTGTGTGATTGTGTGATTGCGTGATTGTGTGATTGTGAGATTGTGTGATTGTGTGATTGTGTGATTGTGTGATTGTGTGATTGTGATTATGTGATTGTGATTGTGTGATTGTGATTGCGTGATTGTGATTGTGTGATTGTGATTGTGTGATTGTGATTGTGTGATCGTGATTGTGCGATTGCGTGCTTGTGACTGTGTGATTGTGTGACTGTGTGATTGTGTGATTGTGATTGCGTGATTGTGATTGTGGGATTGTGATTGTGTGATTGTGATTGTGTGGTTGTGACTGTGTGATTGTGTGATTGTGTGATTGTGTGATTGTGTGATTGTGTAATTGTGATTGTGCGATTGTGTGATTGTGTGATTGTGTGATTGTGTGATTGTGTGATTGTGTAATTGTGATTGTGCGATTGTGTGATTATGTGATTGTGTGATTGTGTGAGTGTGTGCTTGTGTGATTGTCTGATTGTGATTGTGTGATTGTGATTGTGTGATTGTGATTGTGTGATTGTGATTGTGTGATTGTGATTGTGTGATTGTGATTGTGTGATTGTGATTGTGTGATTGTGATTGTGTGATTGTGATTGTGTGATTGTGATTGTGTGATTGTGATTGTGTGATTGTGATTGTGTGATTGTGATTGTGTGATTGTGATTGTGTGATTGTGATTGTGTGATTGTGTGAGTGTGTGATTGTGTGATTGAGTGATTGTGTGCTTGTGTGATTGTGTGGTTGTGAGATTGTGTGATTGTGTGATTGTGAGATTGTGTGATTGTGTGACTGTGTGATTGTGTGACTGTGTGATTGTGTGACTGTGTGATTGTGTGATTGTGATTGCGTGATTGTGATTGTGGGATTGTGATTGTGTGATTGTGATTGTGTGATTGTGTGATTGTGATTGTGTGATTGTGATTGTGTGATTGTGATTGTGTGATTGCGTGATTGTGTGATTGTGTGATTGGGTGATTGTGTAATTGTTATTGTGCGATTGTGATTGGGTGATTGTGTGATTGTGTGATTGTGTGATTGTGTGATTGTGTGATTGTGTGGCTGTGTGATTGCGTGATTGTGTGATTGTGTAATTGTGATTGTGCGATTGTGATGTGTGATTGTGTGATTGTTTGATTGTGAGATTGTGTGATTGTGTGATTGTGTGATTGTGTGATTGTGTGTTTGTGTGATTGTGTGATTGTGTAATTGTGATTGTGCGATTGTGTGATTGTGTGATTGTGTGATTGTGTGATTGTGAGATTGTGTGATTGTATGCTTGTGTGATTGTGTGATTGTGATTGTGTGATTGTGTGATTGTGTGATTGTGTGACTGCGTGATTGTGTGATTGTGTGATTGTGTAATTGTGATTGTGCGATTGTGTGATTGTGTGATTGTGTGATTGTGTGATTGTGTGATTGAGTGATTGTGTGATTGTGTGATTGTGTGAATGTGTGATTGTGTGACCGTGATTTTGTGATTGTGTGATTGTGTGATTGGGTGATTTTGTGATTGTGTGATTGTGTGATAGTGTGATTGTGTGATTCTGTGATTGTGTGATTGTGTGATTGTGTGATTGTGTGGTTGTGTGATTGTGTGATTGTGTGATTGCGTGATTGTGTGATTGTGTGATTGTGAGGTTATGTGATTGTGTGAGTGTGCGATTGTGTGATTGTGTGATTGTGTGGTTGTGAGATTGTGTGATTGTGTGATTGCGTGATTGTGTGATTGTGAGATTGTGTGATTGTGTGATTGTGTGATTGTGTGATTGTGTGATTGTGATTATGTGATTGTGATTGTGTGATTGTGATTGCGTGATTGTGATTGTGTGATTGTGATTGTGTGATTGTGATTGTGTGATCGTGATTGTGCGATTGCGTGCTTGTGACTGTGTGATTGTGTGACTGTGTGATTGTGTGATTGTGATTGCGTGATTGTGATTGTGGGATTGTGATTGTGTGGTTGTGATTGTGTGATTGTGACTGTGTGATTGTGTGATTGTGTGATTGTGAGATTGTGTGATTGTGTAATTGTGATTGTGCGATTGTGTGATTGTGTGATTGTGTGATTGTGTGATTGTGTGATTGTGTAATTGTGATTGTGCGATTGTGTGATTGTGTGATTGTGTGATTGTGTGAGTGTGTGCTTGTGTGATAGTCTGATTGTGATTGTGTGATTGTGATTGTGTGATTGTGATTGTGTGATCGTGATTGTGTGATTGTGATTGTGTGATTGTGATTGTGTGATTGTGATTGTGTGATTGTGTGAGTGTGTGATTGTGTGATTGAGTGATTGTGTGCTTGTGTGATTGTGTGGTTGTGAGATTGTGTGATTGTGTGATTAGGTGATTGTGTGATTGTGTGATTGTGTGATTGTGTGATTGTGTGATTGAGTGATTGTGTGATTGTGTGATTGTGTGATTGTGAGAATGTGTGATTGTGTGACCGAGATTTTGTGATTGTGTGATTGTGTGATTGTGTGATTTTGTGATTGTGTGGTCGTGTGATTGTGTGATCGTGTGATTGTGTGATTGTGTGATTGTGTGATTGTGTGATTGTGTGATTGTATGATTGTGTGATTGTGTGATTGTGTGATTGTGTGATTGTGTGATTGTGTGATTGTGTGATTGTGTGATTGTGTGATTGTGTGATTGTGTGATTGTGTGATTGTGTGATTGTGTGATTATGTGATTGTGTGATTGTTTGATTGTGTGATCGTGTGATTGTGTGATTGTGTGGTTGTGTGATTGTGTGATTGTGGGATTGTGTGATTGTGTGCTTGTGTGATTGTGTGATTGTGTGATTGTGTGATTGAGTGATTGTGTGATTGTGTGATTGTGTGAATGTGTGATTGTGTGACCGTGATTTTGTGATTGTGTGATTGTGTGATTGGGTGATTTTGTGATTGTGTGATTGTGTGATAGTGTGATTGTGTGATTCTGTGATTGTGTGATTGTGTGATTGTGTGATTGTGTGATTGTGTGATTGTGTGATTGTGTGATTGTGTGATTGTGTGATTGTGTGATTGTGTGATTGTGTGATTGTGTGATTGTGTGATTGTGTGATTGTGTGATTGTGTGATTGTGTGATTGTGTGATTGTGTGATTGTGACTGTGCGATTGTGTGAGTGTGTGATTGTGTGATTGAGTGATTGTGTGCTTGTGTGATTGTGTGGTTGTGTGGTTTTGTGATTGTGAGATTGTGTGAGTGTGTGCTTGTGTGATTATCTGATTGTGATTGTGTGATTGTGATTGTGTGATTGTGATTGTGTGATTGTGATTGTGTGATTGTGATTGTGTGATTGTGATTGTGTGATTGTGATTGTGTGATTGTGATTGTGTGATTGTGATTGTGTGATTGTGATTGTGTGATTGTGATTGTGTGATTGTGATTGTGTGATTGTGTGAGTGTGTGATTGTGTGATTGAGTGATTGTGTGCTTGTGTGATTGTGTGGTTGTGAGATTGTGTGATTGTGTGATTAGGTGATTGTGTGATTGTGTGATTGTGTGATTGAGTGATTGTGTGATTGTGTGATTGTGTGAATGTGTGATTGTGTGACCGAGATTTTGTGATTGTGTGATTGTGTGATTGTGTGATTTTGTGATTGTGTGATCGTGTGATTGTGTGATTGTGTGATTGTGTGATTGTGTGATTGTGTGATGGTGTGATTGTGTGATCGTGTGATTGTGTGATTGTGCGATTGTGTGATTGTGAGATTGTGTGATTGTGTGATTGTGTGATTGTGTGATTGTGTGATCGTGTGATCGTGTGATTGTGTGGTTGTGTGATTGTGTGATTGTGGGATTGTGTGATTGTGGGATTGTGTGATTGTGTGATTGTGTGATTGTGTGATTGTGTGATTGTGTGATTGTGTGATTGTGTGATTGTGTGATTGAGTGATTGTGTGATTGTGTGATTGTGTGAATGTGTGATTGTGTGACCGTGATTTTGTGATTGTGTGATTGTGTGATTGGGTGATTTTGTGATTGTGTGATTGTGTGATAGTGTGATTGTGTGATTGTGTGATTCTGTGATTGTGTGATTGTGTGATTGTGTGATTGTGTGATTGTGTGATTGTGTGAGTGTGTGATTGTGTGATTGTGTGATTGTGTGGTTGTGTGATTGTGTGATTAGGTGATTGTGTGATTGCGTGATTGTGTGATTGTGTGAGTGTGTGATTGTGTGATTGAGTGATTCTGTGCTTGTGTGATTGTGTGGTTGTGAGATTGTGTGATTGTGTGATTAGGTGATTGTGTGATTGTGTGATTGTGTGATTGTGTGATTGTGTGATCGTGTGATTGTGTGATTGTGTGGTTGTGTGATTGTGTGATTGTGGGATTGTGTGATTGTGTGCTTGTGTGATTGTGTGATTGTGTGATTGTGTGATTGTGTGATTGTGTGATTGAGTGATTGTGTGATTGTGTGATTGTGTGAATGTGTGATTGTGTGACCGTGATTTTGTGATTGTGTGATTGTGTGATTGGGTGATTTTGTGATTGTGTGATTGTGTGATAGTGTGATTGTGTGATTCTGTGATTGTGTGATTGTGTGATTGTGCGATTGTGTGATTGTGTGATTGTGTGATTGTGTGATTGTGTGATTGTGTGATTGTGTGATTGTGTGATTGTGTGATTGTGTGATTGTGTGATTGTGTGATTGTGTGATTGTGTGATTGTGTGATTGTGTGATTGTGACTGTGCGATTGTGTGAGTGTGTGATTGTGTGATTGAGTGATTGTGTGCTTGTGTGATTGTGTGGTTGTGTGGTTTTGTGATTGTGAGATTGTGTGAGTGTGTGCTTGTGTGATTGTCTGATTGTGATTGTGTGATTGTGATTGTGTGATTGTGATTGTGTGATTGTGATTGTGTGATTGTGATTGTGTGATTGTGATTGTGTGATTGTGATTGTGTGATTGTGATTGTGTGATTGTGATTGTGTGATTGTGATTGTGTGATTGTGATTGTGTGATTGTGTGAGTGTGTGATTGTGTGATTGAGTGATTGTGTGCTTGTGTGATTGTGTGGTTGTGAGATTGTGTGATTGTGTGATTAGGTGATTGTGTGATTGTGTGATTGTGTGATTGAGTGATTGTGTGATTGTGTGATTGTTTGAATGTGTGATTGTGTGACCGAGATTTTGTGATTGTGTGATTGTGTGATTGTGTGATTTTGTGATTGTGTGATCGTGTGATTGTGTGATTGTGTGATTGTGTGATTGTGTGATTGTGTGATTGTGTGATTGTGTGATCGTGTGATTGTGTGATTGTGCGATTGTGTGATTGTGAGATTGTGTGATTGTGTGATTGTGTGATTGTGTGATTGTGTGATTGTGTGATTGTGTGATCGTGTGATCGTGTGATTGTGTGGTTGTGTGATTGTGTGATTGTGGGATTGTGTGATTGTGTGATTGTGTGATTGTGTGATTGTGTGATTGTGTGATTGTGTGATTGTGTGATTGTGTGATTGAGTGATTGTGTGATTGTGTGATTGTGTGAATGTGTGATTGTGTGACCGTGATTTTGTGATTGTGTGATTGTGTGATTGGGTGATTTTGTGATTGTGTGATTGTGTGATAGTGTGATTGTGTGATTGTGTGATTCTGTGATTGTGTGATTGTGTGATTGTGTGATTGTGTGATTGTGTGATTGTGTGAGTGTGTGATTGTGTGATTGTGTGATTGTGTGGTTGTGTGATTGTGTGATTAGGTGATTGTGTGATTGCGTGATTGTGTGATTGTGTGATTGTGTGATTGTGTGATTGTGTGATTGTGTGATTGTGTGATTGTGTGATTGTGTGATTGTGTGATTATGTGATTGTGTGATTGTGTGATTGTGTGATCGTGTGATTGTGTGATTGTGTGGTTGTGTGATTGTGTGATTGTGTGATTGTGTGATTGTGTGATTGTGTGATAGAGTGATTGTGTGATTGTGTGATTGTGTGAATGTGTGATTGTGTGACCGTGATTTTGTGATTGTGTGATTGTGTGATTGGGTGATTTTGTGATTGTGTGATTGTGTGATAGTGTGATTGTGTGATTCTGTGATTCTGTGATTGTGTGATTGTGTGATTGTGTGATTGTGTGATTGTGTGATTGTGTGAGTGTGTGATTGTGTGATTGTGTGATTGTGTGATTTTGTGATTGTGTGATTGTGTGATTGTGTGATTGTGTGATTGTGTGATTTTGTGATTGTGTTATTGTGTGATTGTGTGATTGTGTGATTGTGATAGTGCGGTTGTGATTGTGTGATTGAGTGATTGTGTGATTGTGTGATTGAGTGATTGTGTGATTGTGTGATTGTGTGAATGTGTGATTGTGTGACCGTGATTTTGTGATTGTGTGATTGTGTGATTGGGTGATTTTGTGATTGTGTGATTGTGTGATAGTGTGATTGAGTGATTGTGTGATTGTGTAATTGTGATTGTGTGATTGTGTGATTGTGCGATTGTGTGATTGTGTGATTGTGTGATTGTGTGATTGTGATTGTGTGATTGTGATAGTATGATTGTGATTGTGTGATTGTGATTGTGTGATTGTGATTGTGTGATTGTGATTGTGTGATTGTGAATGTGTGATTGTGATTGTGTGATTGTGATTGTGTGACTGTGACTGTGTGATTGTGTGATTGCGTGATTGTGTGACTGTGTGATTGTGTGATTGTGTGATTGTGTGATTGTGTGATTGTGTGATTGCGTGATTGTGTGATTGTGATTGTGCGATTGTGATTGTGTGATTGTGTGATTGTGTGATTGTGTGATTGTGTGGTTGTGAGATTGTGTGATTGTGTGATTGCGTGATTGTGTGATTGTGAGATTGTGTGATTGTGTGATTGTGTGATTGTGTGATTGTGTGATTGTGATTGTGTGATTGTGATTGTGTGATTGTGATTGCGTGATTGTGATTGTGTGATTGTGATTGTGTGATTGTGATTGTGTGATCGTGATTGTGCGATTGCGTGCTTGTGACTGTGTGATTGTGTGACTGTGTGATTGTGTGATTGTGATTGCGTGATTGTGATTGTGGGATTGTGATTGCGTGATTGTGATTGTGTGATTGTGTGATTGTGTGATTGTGATTGTGTGACTGTGATTGCATGATAGTGATTGTGTGATTGGGATTGTGTGATTGTGTGATTGTGATTGTGTGATTGTGATTGTGTGATTGTGATTGTGTGACTGTGACTGTGTGATTGTGTGATTGCGTGATTGTGTGATTGTGTGATTGGGTGATTGTGTAATTGTTATTGTGCGATTGTGATTGGGTGATTGTGTGATTGTGTGATTGTGTGATTGTGTGATTGTGTGATTGTGTGGCTGTGTGATTGCGTGATTGTGTAATTGTGATTGTGCGATTGTGATGTGTGATTGTGTGATTGTGTGATTGTGAGATTGTGTGATTGTGTGATTGTGTGATTGTGTGATTGTGTGATTGTGTGATTGTGTAATTGTGATTGTGCGATTGTGTGACTGTGTGATTGTGTGATTGTGTGATTGTGAGATTGTGTGATTGTATGCTTGTGTGATTGTGTGATTGTGTGATTGTGTGATTGTGTGATTGTGTGATTGTGTGATTGTGAGATTGTGTGATTGTGTGATTGTGTGATTGTGTAATTGTGATTGTGCGATTGTGTGATTGTGTGATTGTGTGATTGTGTGATTGTGAGATTGTGTGATTGTGTGCTTGTGTGATTGTGTGATTGTGATTGTGTGATTGTGTGATTGTGTGATTGTGTGATTGTGTGATTGTGTGAGTGTGTGATTGTGTGATTGAGTGATTGTGTGCTTGTGTGATTGTGTGGTTGTGTGATTGTGTGATTAGGTCATTGTGTGATTGTGTGATTGTGTGATTGTGTGATTGTGTGATTGTGTGATCGTGTGATTGTGTGATTGTGTGGTTGTGTGATTGTGTGATTGTGGGATTGTGTGATTGTGTGATTGTGTGATTGTGTGATTGTGTGATTGTGTGATTGTGTGATTGTGTGATTGAGTGATTGTGTGATTGTGTGATTGTGTGAATGTGTGATTGTGTGACCGTGATTTTGTGATTGTGTGATTGTGTGATTGGGTGATTTTGTGATTGCGTGATTGTGTGATAGTGTGATTGTGTGACTCTGTGATTGTGTGATTGTGTGATTGTGTGATTGTGTGGTTGTGTGATTGTGTGATTGAGTGATTGTGTGATTGTGTGATTGTGTGAATGTGTGATTGTGTGACCGAGATTTTGTGATTGTGTGATTGTGTGATTGTGTGATTTTGTGATTGTGTGATCGTGTGATTGTGTGATTGTGTGATTGTGTGATTGTGTGATTGTGTGATTGTGTGATTGTGTGATCGTGTGATTGTGTGATTGTGCGATTGTGTGATTGTGAGATTGTGTGATTGTGTGATTGTGTGATTGTGTGATTGTGTGATTGTGTGATTGTGTGATCGTGTGATCGTGTGATTGTGTGGTTGTGTGATTGTGTGATTGTGGGATTGTGTGATTGTGTGATTGTGTGATTGTGTGATTGTGTGATTGTGTGATTGTGTGATTGTGTGATTGTGTGATTGAGTGATTGTGTGATTGTGTGATTGTGTGAATGTGTGATTGTGTGACCGTGATTTTGTGATTGTGTGATTGTGTGATTGGGTGATTTTGTGATTGTGTGATTGTGTGATAGTGTGATTGTGTGATTGTGTGATTCTGTGATTGTGTGATTGTGTGATTGTGTGATTGTGTGATTGTGTGATTGTGTGAGTGTGTGATTGTGTGATTGTGTGATTGTGTGGTTGTGTGATTGTGTGATTAGGTGATTGTGTGATTGCGTGATTGTGTGATTGTGTGATTGTGTGATTGTGTGAGTGTGTGATTGTGTGATTGAGTGATTCTGTGCTTGTGTGATTGTGTGGTTGTGAGATTGTGTGATTGTGTGATTAGGTGATTGTGTGATTGTGTGATTGTGTGATTGTGTGATTGTGTGATCGTGTGATTGTGTGATTGTGTGGTTGTGTGATTGTGTGATTGTGGGATTGTGTGATTGTGTGCTTGTGTGATTGTGTGATTGTGTGATTGTGTGATTGTGTGATTGTGTGATTGAGTGATTGTGTGATTGTGTGATTGTGTGAATGTGTGATTGTGTGACCGTGATTTTGTGATTGTGTGATTGTGTGATTGGGTGATTTTGTGATTGTGTGATTGTGTGATAGTGTGATTGTGTGATTCTGTGATTGTGTGATTGTGTGATTGTGTGATTGTGTGATTGTGTGATTGTGTGATTGTGTGATTGTGTGATTGTGTGATTGTGTGATTGTGTGATTGTGTGATTGTGTGATTGTGTGATTGTGTGATTGTGTGATTGTGTGATTGTGTGATTGTGTGATTGTGTGATTGTGACTGTGCGATTGTGTGAGTGTGTGATTGTGTGATTGAGTGATTGTGTGCTTGTGTGATTGTGTGGTTGTGTGGTTTTGTGATTGTGAGATTGTGTGAGTGTGTGCTTGTGTGATTGTCTGATTGTGATTGTGTGATTGTGATTGTGTGATTGTGATTGTGTGATTGTGATTGTGTGATTGTGATTGTGTGATTGTGATTGTGTGATTGTGATTGTGTGATTGTGATTGTGTGATTGTGTGAGTGTGTGATTGTGTGATTGAGTGATTGTGTGCTTGTGTGATTGTGTGGTTGTGAGATTGTGTGATTGTGTGATTAGGTGATTGTGTGATTGTGTGATTGTGTGATTGAGTGATTGTGTGATTGTGTGATTGTGTGAATGTGTGATTGTGTGACCGAGATTTTGTGATTGTGTGATTGTGTGATTGTGTGATTTTGTGATTGTGTGATCGTGTGATTGCGTGATTGTGTGATTGTGTGATTGTGTGATTGTGTGATTGTGTGATTGTGTGATCGTGTGATTGTGTGATTGTGCGATTGTGTGATTGTGAGATTGTGTGATTGTGTGATTGTGTGATTGTGTGATTGTGTGATTGTGTGATTGTGTGATCGTGTGATCGTGTGATTGTGTGGTTGTGTGATTGTGTGATTGTGGGATTGTGTGATTGTGTGATTGTGTGATTGTGTGATTGTGTGATTGTGTGATTGTGTGATTGTGTGATTGAGTGATTGTGTGATTGTGTGATTGTGTGAATGTGTGATTGTGTGACCGTGATTTTGTGATTGTGTGATTGTGTGAATGTGTGATTGTGTGACCGTGATTTTGTGATTGTGTGATTGTGTGATTGGGTGATTTTGTGATTGTGTGATTGTGTGATAGTGTGATTGTGTGATTGTGTGATTCTGTGATTGTGTGATTGTGTGATTGTGTGATTGTGTGATTGTGTGATTATGTGAGTGTGTGATTGTGTGATTGTGTGATTGTGTGGTTGTGTGATTGTGTGATTAGGTGATTGTGTGATTGCGTGATTGTGTGATTGTGTGATTGTGTGATTGTGTGATTGTGCGATTGTGTGATTGTGTGATTGTGTGATTGTGTGATTATGTGATTGTGTGATTGTGTGATTGTGTGATCGTGTGATTGTGCGATTGTGTGGTTGTGTGATTGTGTGATTGTGTGATTGTGTGATTGTGTGATTGTGTGATAGAGTGATTGTGTGATTGTGTGATTGTGTGAATGTGTGATTGTGTGACCGTGATTTTGTGATTGTGTGATTGTGTGATTGGGTGACCGTGATTTTGTGATTGTGTGATTGTGTGATTGTGTGATTGTGTGACTGCGTGATTGTGTGATTGTGTGATTGTGTAATTGTGATTGTGCGATTGTGTGATTGTGTGATTGTGTGATTGTGTGATTGTGTGATTGAGTGATTGTGTGATTGTGTGATTGTGTGAATGTGTGATTGTGTGACCGTGATTTTGTGATTGTGTGATTGTGTGATTGGGTGATTTTGTGATTGTGTGATTGTGTGATAGTGTGATTGTGTGATTCTGTGATTGTGTGATTGTGTGATTGTGTGATTGTGTGGTTGTGTGATTGTGTGATTGTGTGATTGCGTGATTGTGTGATTGTGTGATTGTGAGATTATGTGATTGTGTGAGTGTGCGATTGTGTGATTGTGTGATTGTGTGGTTGTGAGATTGTGTGATTGTGTGATTGCGTGATTGTGTGATTGTGAGATTGTGTGATTGTGTGATTGTGTGATTGTGTGATTGTGTGATTGTGTGATTGTGATTATGTGATTGTGATTGTGTGATTGTGATTGCGTGATTGTGATTGTGTGATTGTGATTGTGTGATTGTGATTGTGTGATCGTGATTGTGCGATTGCGTGCTTGTGACTGTGTGATTGTGTGACTGTGTGATTGTGTGATTGTGATTGCGTGATTGTGATTGTGGGATTGTGATTGTGTGGTTGTGATTGTGTGATTGTGACTGTGTGATTGTGTGATTGTGTGATTGTGAGATTGTGTGATTGTGTAATTGTGATTGTGCGATTGTGTGATTGTGTGATTGTGTGATTGTGTGATTGTGTGATTGTGTAATTGTGATTGTGCGATTGTGTGATTGTGTGATTGTGTGATTGTGTGAGTGTGTGCTTGTGTGATTGTCTGATTGTGATTGTGTGATTGTGATTGTGTGATTGTGATTGTGTGATCGTGATTGTGTGATTGTGATTGTGTGATTGTGATTGTGTGATTGTGATTGTGTGATTGTGTGAGTGTGTGATTGTGTGATTGAGTGATTGTGTGCTTGTGTGATTGTGTGGTTGTGAGATTGTGTGATTGTGTGATTAGGTGATTGTGTGATTGTGTGATTGTGTGATTGTGTGATTGTGTGATTGAGTGATTGTGTGATTGTGTGATTGTGTGATTGTGAGAATGTGTGATTGTGTGACCGAGATTTTGTGATTGTGTGATTGTGTGATTGTGTGATTTTGTGATTGTGTGGTCGTGTGATTGTGTGATCGTGTGATTGTGTGATTGTGTGATTGTGTGATTGTGTGATTGTGTGATTGTATGATTGTGTGATTGTGTGATTGTGTGATTGTGTGATTGTGTGATTGTGTGATTGTGTGATTGTGTGATTGTGTGATTGTGTGATTGTGTGATTGTGTGATTGTGTGATTATGTGATTGTGTGATTGTTTGATTGTGTGATCGTGTGATTGTGTGATTGTGTGGTTGTGTGATTGTGTGATTGTGGGATTGTGTGATTGTGTGCTTGTGTGATTGTGTGATTGTGTGATTGTGTGATTGTGTGATTGTGTGATTGAGTGATTGTGTGATTGTGTGATTGTGTGAATGTGTGATTGTGTGACCGTGATTTTGTGATTGTGTGATTGTGTGATTGGGTGATTTTGTGATTGTGTGATTGTGTGATAGTGTGATTGTGTGATTCTGTGATTGTGTGATTGTGTGATTGTGTGATTGTGTGATTGTGTGATTGTGTGATTGTGTGATTGTGTGATTGTGTGATTGTGTGATTGTGTGATTGTGTGATTGTGTGATTGTGTGATTGTGTGATTGTGTGATTGTGTGATTGTGTGATTGTGACTGTGCGATTGTGTGAGTGTGTGATTGTGTGATTGAGTGATTGTGTGCTTGTGTGATTGTGTGGTTGTGTGGTTTTGTGATTGTGAGATTGTGTGAGTGTGTGCTTGTGTGATTGTCTGATTGTGATTGTGTGATTGTGATTGTGTGATTGTGATTGTGTGATTGTGATTGTGTGATTGTGATTGTGTGATTGTGATTGTGTGATTGTGATTGTGTGATTGTGATTGTGTGATTGTGATTGTGTGATTGTGATTGTGTGATTGTGATTGTGTGATTGTGATTGTGTGATTGTGATTGTGTGATTGTGATTGTGTGATTGTGATTGTGTGATTGTGATTGTGTGATTGTGATTGTGTGATTGTGATTGTGTGATTGTGATTGTGTGATTGTGATTGTGTGATTGTGATTGTGTGATTGTGTGAGTGTGTGATTGTGTGATTGAGTGATTGTGTGCTTGTGTGATTGTGTGGTTGTGAGATTGTGTGATTGTGTGATTAGGTGATTGTGTGATTGTGTGATTGTGTGATTGAGTGATTGTGTGATTGTGTGATTGTGTGAATGTGTGATTGTGTGACCGAGATTTTGTGATTGTGTGATTGTGTGATTGTGTGATTTTGTGATTGTGTGATCGTGTGATTGTGTGATTGTGTGATTGTGTGATTGTGTGATTGTGTGATTGTGTGATTGTGTGATCGTGTGATTGTGTGATTGTGCGATTGTGTGATTGTGAGATTGTGTGATTGTGTGATTGTGTGATTGTGTGATTGTGTGATTGTGTGATTGTGTGATTGTGTGATTGTGTGATCGTGTGATCGTGTGATTGTGTGGTTGTGTGATTGTGTGATTGTGGGATTGTGTGATTGTGTGATTGTGTGATTGTGTGATTGTGTGATTGTGTGATTGTGTGATTGTGTGATTGTGTGATTGAGTGATTGTGTGATTGTGTGATTGTGTGAATGTGTGATTGTGTGACCGTGATTTTGTGATTGTGTGATTGTGTGATTGGGTGATTTTGTGATTGTGTGATTGTGTGATAGTGTGATTGTGTGATTGTGTGATTCTGTGATTGTGTGATTGTGTGATTGTGTGATTGTGTGATTGTGTGATTGTGTGAGTGTGTGATTGTGTGATTGTGTGATTGTGTGGTTGTGTGATTGTGTGATTAGGTGATTGTGTGATTGCGTGATTGTGTGATTGTGTGATTGTGTGATTGTGTGAGTGTGTGATTGTGTGATTGAGTGATTCTGTGCTTGTGTGATTGTGTGGTTGTGAGATTGTGTGATTGTGTGATTAGGTGATTGTGTGATTGTGTGATTGTGTGATTGTGTGATTGTGTGATCGTGTGATTGTGTGATTGTGTGGTTGTGTGATTGTGTGATTGTGGGATTGTGTGATTGTGTGCTTGTGTGATTGTGTGATTGTGTGATTGTGTGATTGTGTGATTGTGTGATTGAGTGATTGTGTGATTGTGTGATTGTGTGAATGTGTGATTGTGTGACCGTGATTTTGTGATTGTGTGATTGTGTGATTGGGTGATTTTGTGATTGTGTGATTGTGTGATAGTGTGATTGTGTGATTCTGTGATTGTGTGATTGTGTGATTGTGTGATTGTGTGATTGTGTGATTGTGTGATTGTGTGATTGTGTGATTGTGTGATTGTGTGATTGTGTGATTGTGTGATTGTGTGATTGTGTGATTGTGTGATTGTGTGATTGTGTGATTGTGTGATTGTGTGATTGTGACTGTGCGATTGTGTGAGTGTGTGATTGTGTGATTGAGTGATTGTGTGCTTGTGTGATTGTGTGGTTGTGTGGTTTTGTGATTGTGAGATTGTGTGAGTGTGTGCTTGTGTGATTGTCTGATTGTGATTGTGTGATTGTGATTGTGTGATTGTGATTGTGTGATTGTGATTGTGTGATTGTGATTGTGTGATTGTGATTGTGTGATTGTGATTGTGTGATTGTGTGAGTGTGTGATTGTGTGATTGAGTGATTGTGTGCTTGTGTGATTGTGTGGTTGTGAGATTGTGTGATTGTGTGATTAGGTGATTGTGTGATTGTGTGATTGTGTGATTGAGTGATTGTGTGATTGTGTGATTGTGTGAATGTGTGATTGTGTGACCGAGATTTTGTGATTGTGTGATTGTGTGATTGTGTGATTTTGTGATTGTGTGATCGTGTGATTGTGTGATTGTGTGATTGTGTGATTGTGTGATTGTGTGATTGTGTGATTGTGTGATCGTGTGATTGTGTGATTGTGCGATTGTGTGATTGTGAGATTGTGTGATTGTGTGATTGTGTGATTGTGTGATTGTGTGATTGTGTGATTGTGTGATCGTGTGATCGTGTGATTGTGTGGTTGTGTGATTGTGTGATTGTGGGATTGTGTGATTGTGTGATTGTGTGATTGTGTGATTGTGTGATTGTGTGATTGTGTGATTGTGTGATTGTGTGATTGAGTGATTGTGTGATTGTGTGATTGTGTGAATGTGTGATTGTGTGACCGTGATTTTGTGATTGTGTGATTGTGTGATTGGGTGATTTTGTGATTGTGTGATTGTGTGATAGTGTGATTGTGTGATTGTGTGATTCTGTGATTGTGTGATTGTGTGATTGTGTGATTGTGTGATTGTGTGATTGTGTGATTGTGTGAGTGTGTGATTGTGTGATTGTGTGATTGTGTGGTTGTGTGATTGTGTGATTAGGTGATTGTGTGATTGCGTGATTGTGTGATTGTGTGATTGTGTGATTGTGTGATTGTGTGATTGTGTGATTGTGTGATTGTGTGATTGTGTGATTGTGTGATTATGTGATTGTGTGATTGTGTGATTGTGTGATCGTGTGATTGTGTGATTGTGTGGTTGTGTGATTGTGTGATTGTGTGATTGTGTGATTGTGTGATTGTGTGATTGTGTGATAGAGTGATTGTGTGATTGTGTGATTGTGTGAATGTGTGATTGTGTGACCGTGATTTTGTGATTGTGTGATTGTGTGATTGGGTGATTTTGTGATTGTGTGATTGTGTGATAGTGTGATTGTGTGATTCTGTGATTCTGTGATTGTGTGATTGTGTGATTGTGTGATTGTGTGATTGTGTGATTGTGTGAGTGTGTGATTGTGTGATTGTGTGATTGTGTGATTTTGTGATTGTGTGATTGTGTGATTGTGTGATTGTGTGATTTTGTGATTGTGTTATTGTGTGATTGTGTGATTGTGTGATTGTGATAGTGCGGTTGTGATTGTGTGATTGAGTGATTGTGTGATTGTGTGATTGAGTGATTGTGTGATTGTGTGATCGTGTGAATGTGTGATTGTGTGACCGTGATTTTGTGATTGTGTGATTGTGTGATTGGGTGATTTTGTGATTGTGTGATTGTGTGATAGTGTGATTGAGTGATTGTGTGATTGTGTAATTGTGATTGTGTGATTGTGTGATTGTGCGATTGTGTGATTGTGTGATTGTGTGATTGTGTGATTGTGATTGTGTGATTGTGATAGTATGATTGTGATTGTGTGATTGTGATTGTGTGATTGTGATTGTGTGATTGTGATTGTGTGATTGTGAATGTGTGATTGTGATTGTGTGATTGTGATTGTGTGACTGTGACTGTGTGATTGTGTGATTGCGTGATTGTGTGACTGTGTGATTGTGTGATTGTGTGATTGTGTGATTGTGTGATTGTGTGATTGCGTGATTGTGTGATTGTGATTGTGCGATTGTGATTGTGTGATTGTGTGATTGTGTGATTGTGTGATTGTGTGGTTGTGAGATTGTGTGATTGTGTGATTGCGTGATTGTGTGATTGTGTGATTGTGTGATTGTGTGATTGTGTGATTGTGTGATTGTGTGATTGTGTGATTGTGTGATTGTGACTGTGCGATTGTGTGAGTGTGTGATTGTGTGATTGAGTGATTGTGTGCTTGTGTGATTGTGTGGTTGTGTGGTTTTGTGATTGTGAGATTGTGTGAGTGTGTGCTTGTGTGATTGTCTGATTGTGATTGTGTGATTGTGATTGTGTGATTGTGATTGTGTGATTGTGATTGTGTGATTGTGATTGTGTGATTGTGATTGTGTGATTGTGATTGTGTGATTGTGATTGTGTGATTGTGATTGTGTGATTGAGTGATTGTGTGCTTGTGTGATTGTGTGGTTGTGAGATTGTGTGATTGTGTGATTAGGTGATTGTGTGATTGTGTGATTGTGTGATTGAGTGATTGTGTGATTGTGTGATTGTGTGAATGTGTGATTGTGTGACCGAGATTTTGTGATTGTGTGATTGTGTGATTGTGTGATTGTGTGATTTTGTGATTGTGTGATCGTGTGATTGTGTGATTGTGTGATTGTGTGATTGTGTGATTGTGTGATTGTGTGATTGTGTGATCGTGTGATTGTGTGATTGTGCGATTGTGTGATTGTGAGATTGTGTGATTGTGTGATTGTGTGATTGTGTGATTGTGTGATTGTGTGATTGTGTGATCGTGTGATCGTGTGATTGTGTGGTTGTGTGATTGTGTGATTGTGGGATTGTGTGATTGTGTGATTGTGTGATTGTGTGATTGTGTGATTGTGTGATTGTGTGATTGTGTGATTGAGTGATTGTGTGATTGTGTGATTGTGTGAATGTGTGATTGTGTGACCGTGATTTTGTGATTGTGTGATTGTGTGAATGTGTGATTGTGTGACCGTGATTTTGTGATTGTGTGATTGTGTGATTGGGTGATTTTGTGATTGTGTGATTGTGTGATAGTGTGATTGTGTGATTGTGTGATTCTGTGATTGTGTGATTGTGTGATTGTGTGATTGTGTGATTGTGTGATTGTGTGATTATGTGAGTGTGTGATTGTGTGATTGTGTGATTGTGTGGTTGTGTGATTGTGTGATTAGGTGATTGTGTGATTGCGTGATTGTGTGATTGTGTGATTGTGTGATTGTGTGATTGTGTGATTGTGTGATTGTGTGATTGTGTGATTGTGTGATTGTGTGATTATGTGATTGTGTGATTGTGTGATTGTGTGATCGTGTGATTGTGCGATTGTGTGGTTGTGTGATTGTGTGATTGTGTGATTGTGTGATTGTGTGATTGTGTGATAGAGTGATTGTGTGATTGTGTGATTGTGTGAATGTGTGATTGTGTGACCGTGATTTTGTGATTGTGTGATTGTGTGATTGGGTGATTTTGTGATTGTGTGATTGTGTGATAGTGTGATTGTGTGATTCTGTGATTCTGTGATTGTGTGATTGTGTGATTGTGTGATTGTGTGATTGTGTGATTGTGTGAGTGTGTGATTGTGTGATTGTGTGATTGTGTGATTTTGTGATTGTGTGATTGTGTGATTGTGTGATTGTGTGATTTTGTGATTGTGTTATTGTGTGATTGTGTGATTGTGTGATTGTGATAGTGCGGTTGTGATTGTGTGATTGAGTGATTGTGTGATTGTGTGATTGAGTGATTGTGTGATTGTGTGATTGTGTGAATGTGTGATTGTGTGACCGTGATTTTGTGATTGTGTGATTGTGTGATTGGGTGATTTTGTGATTGTGTGATTGTGTGATAGTGTGATTGAGTGATTGTGTGATTGTGTAATTGTGATTGTGTGATTGTGTGATTGTGCGATTGTGTGATTGTGTGATTGTGTGATTGTGTGATTGTGATTGTGTGATTGTGATAGTATGATTGTGATTGTGTGATTGTGATTGTGTGATTGTGATTGTGTGATTGTGATTGTGTGATTGTGAATGTGTGATTGTGATTGTGTGATTGTGATTGTGTGACTGTGACTGTGTGATTGTGTGATTGCGTGATTGTGTGACTGTGTGATTGTGTGATTGTGTGATTGTGTGATTGTGTGATTGTGTGATTGCGTGATTGTGTGATTGTGATTGTGCGATTGTGATTGTGTGATTGTGTGATTGTGTGGTTGTGAGATTGTGTGATTGTGTGATTGCGTGATTGTGTGATTGTGAGATTGTGTGATTGTGTGATTGTGTGATTGTGTGATTGTGTGATTGTGATTGTGTGATTGTGATTGTGTGATTGTGATTGCGTGATTGTGATTGTGTGATTGTGATTGTGTGATTGTGATTGTGTGATCGTGATTGTGCGATTGCGTGCTTGTGACTGTGTGATTGTGTGACTGTGTGATTGTGTGATTGTGATTGCGTGATTGTGATTGTGGGATTGTGATTGCGTGATTGTGATTGTGTGATTGTGTGATTGTGTGATTGTGATTGTGTGACTGTGATTGCATGATAGTGATTGTGTGATTGGGATTGTGTGATTGTGTGATTGTGATTGTGTGATTGTGATTGTGTGATTGTGATTGTGTGACTGTGACTGTGTGATTGTGTGATTGCGTGATTGTGTGATTGTGTGATTGGGTGATTGTGTAATTGTTATTGTGCGATTGTGATTGGGTGATTGTGTGATTGTGTGATTGTGTGATTGTGTGATTGTGTGATTGTGTGGCTGTGTGATTGCGTGATTGTGTAATTGTGATTGTGCGATTGTGATGTGTGATTGTGTGATTGTGTGATTGTGAGATTGTGTGATTGTGTGATTGTGTGATTGTGTGATTGTGTGATTGTGTGATTGTGTAATTGTGATTGTGCGATTGTGTGATTGTGTGATTGTGTGATTGTGTGATTGTGAGATTGTGTGATTGTATGCTAGTGTGATTGTGTGATTGTGTGATTGTGTGATTGTGTGATTGTGTGATTGTGAGATTGTGTGATTGTGTGATTGTGTGATTGTGTAATTGTGATTGTGCGATTGTGTGATTGTGTGATTGTGTGATTGTGTGATTGTGTGATTGTGAGATTGTGTGATTGTGTGCTTGTGTGATTGTGTGATTGTGATTGTGTGATTGTGTGATTGTGTGATTGTGTGATTGTGTGATTGTGTGAGTGTGTGATTGTGTGATTGAGTGATTGTGTGCTTGTGTGATTGTGTGGTTGTGTGATTGTGTGATTAGGTCATTGTGTGATTGTGTGATTGTGTGATTGTGTGATTGTGTGATTGTGTGATCGTGTGATTGTGTGATTGTGTGGTTGTGTGATTGTGTGATTGTGGGATTGTGTGATTGTGTGATTGTGTGATTGTGTGATTGTGTGATTGTGTGATTGTGTGATTGTGTGATTGAGTGATTGTGTGATTGTGTGATTGTGTGAATGTGTGATTGTGTGACCGTGATTTTGTGATTGTGTGATTGTGTGATTGGGTGATTTTGTGATTGTGTGATTGTGTGATAGTGTGATTGTGTGATTCTGTGATTGTGTGATTGTGTGATTGTGTGATTGTGTGGTTGTGTGATTGTGTGATTGTGTGATTGCGTGATTGTGTGATTGTGTGATTGTGAGATTATGTGATTCTGTGAGTGTGCGATTGTGTGATTGTGTGATTGTGTGGTTGTGAGATTGTGTGATTGTGTGATTGCGTGATTGTGTGATTGTGAGATTGTGTGATTGTGTGATTGTGTGATTGTGTGATTGTGTGATTGTGATTATGTGATTGTGATTGTGTGATTGTGATTGCGTGATTGTGATTGTGTGATTGTGATTGTGTGATTGTGATTGTGTGATCGTGATTGTGCGATTGCGTGCTTGTGACTGTGTGATTGTGTGACTGTGTGATTGTGTGATTGTGATTGCGTGATTGTGATTGTGGGATTGTGATTGTGTGATTGTGATTGTGTGGTTGTGACTGTGTGATTGTGTGATTGTGTGATTGTGTGATTGTGTGATTGTGTAATTGTGATTGTGCGATTGTGTGATTGTGTGATTGTGTGATTGTGTGATTGTGTGATTGTGTAATTGTGATTGTGCGATTGTGTGATTATGTGATTGTGTGATTGTGTGAGTGTGTGCTTGTGTGATTGTCTGATTGTGATTGTGTGATTGTGATTGTGTGATTGTGATTGTGTGATTGTGATTGTGTGATTGTGATTGTGTGATTGTGATTGTGTGATTGTGATTGTGTGATTGTGATTGTGTGATTGTGATTGTGTGATTGTGATTGTGTGATTGTGATTGTGTGATCGTGATTGTGCGATTGCGTGCTTGTGACTGTGTGATTGTGTGACTGTGTGATTGTGTGATTGTGATTGCGTGATTGTGATTGTGGGATTGTGATTGTGTGATTGTGATTGTGTGATTGTGACTGTGTGATTGTGTGATTGTGTGATTGTGAGATTGTGTGATTGTGTAATTGTGATTGTGCGATTGTGTGATTGTGTGATTGTGTGATTGTGTGATTGTGTGATTGTGTAATTGTGATTGTGCGATTGTGTGATTGTGTGATTGTGTGATTGTGTGAGTGTGTGCTTGTGTGATTGTCTGATTGTGATTGTGTGATTGTGATTGTGTGATTGTGATTGTGTGATCGTGATTGTGTGATTGTGATTGTGTGATTGTGATTGTGTGATTGTGATTGTGTGATTGTGTGAGTGTGTGATTGTGTGATTGAGTGATTGTGTGATTGTGTGATTGTGTGATTGAGTGATTGTGTGATTGTGTGATTGTGTGAATGTGTGATTGTGTGACCGTGATTTTGTGATTGTGTGATTGTGTGAATGTGTGATTGTGTGACCGTGATTTTGTGATTGTGTGATTGTGTGATTGGGTGATTTTGTGATTGTGTGATTGTGTGATAGTGTGATTGTGTGATTGTGTGATTCTGTGATTGTGTGATTGTGTGATTGTGTGATTGTGTGATTGTGTGATTGTGTGATTATGTGAGTGTGTGATTGTGTGATTGTGTGATTGTGTGGTTGTGTGATTGTGTGATTAGGTGATTGTGTGATTGCGTGATTGTGTGATTGTGTGATTGTGTGATTGTGTGATTGTGTGATTGTGTGATTGTGTGATTGTGTGATTGTGTGATTGTGTGATTATGTGATTGTGTGATTGTGTGATTGTGTGATCGTGTGATTGTGCGATTGTGTGGTTGTGTGATTGTGTGATTGTGTGATTGTGTGATTGTGTGATTGTGTGATAGAGTGATTGTGTGATTGTGTGATTGTGTGAATGTGTGATTGTGTGACCGTGATTTTGTGATTGTGTGATTGTGTGATTGGGTGATTTTGTGATTGTGTGATTGTGTGATAGTGTGATTGTGTGATTCTGTGATTCTGTGATTGTGTGATTGTGTGATTGTGTGATTGTGTGATTGTGTGATTGTGTGAGTGTGTGATTGTGTGATTGTGTGATTGTGTGATTTTGTGATTGTGTGATTGTGTGATTGTGTGATTGTGTGATTTTGTGATTGTGTTATTGTGTGATTGTGTGATTGTGTGATTGTGATAGTGCGGTTGTGATTGTGTGATTGAGTGATTGTGTGATTGTGTGATTGAGTGATTGTGTGATTGTGTGATTGTGTGAATGTGTGATTGTGTGACCGTGATTTTGTGATTGTGTGATTGTGTGATTGGGTGATTTTGTGATTGTGTGATTGTGTGATAGTGTGATTGAGTGATTGTGTGATTGTGTAATTGTGATTGTGTGATTGTGTGATTGTGCGATTGTGTGATTGTGTGATTGTGTGATTGTGTGATTGTGATTGTGTGATTGTGATAGTATGATTGTGATTGTGTGATTGTGATTGTGTGATTGTGATTGTGTGATTGTGATTGTGTGATTGTGAATGTGTGATTGTGATTGTGTGATTGTGATTGTGTGACTGTGACTGTGTGATTGTGTGATTGCGTGATTGTGTGACTGTGTGATTGTGTGATTGTGTGATTGTGTGATTGTGTGATTGTGTGATTGCGTGATTGTGTGATTGTGATTGTGCGATTGTGATTGTGTGATTGTGTGATTGTGTGGTTGTGAGATTGTGTGATTGTGTGATTGCGTGATTGTGTGATTGTGAGATTGTGTGATTGTGTGATTGTGTGATTGTGTGATTGTGTGATTGTGATTGTGTGATTGTGATTGTGTGATTGTGATTGCGTGATTGTGATTGTGTGATTGTGATTGTGTGATTGTGATTGTGTGATCGTGATTGTGCGATTGCGTGCTTGTGACTGTGTGATTGTGTGACTGTGTGATTGTGTGATTGTGATTGCGTGATTGTGATTGTGGGATTGTGATTGCGTGATTGTGATTGTGTGATTGTGTGATTGTGTGATTGTGATTGTGTGACTGTGATTGCATGATAGTGATTGTGTGATTGGGATTGTGTGATTGTGTGATTGTGATTGTGTGATTGTGATTGTGTGATTGTGATTGTGTGACTGTGACTGTGTGATTGTGTGATTGCGTGATTGTGTGATTGTGTGATTGGGTGATTGTGTAATTGTTATTGTGCGATTGTGATTGGGTGATTGTGTGATTGTGTGATTGTGTGATTGTGTGATTGTGTGATTGTGTGGCTGTGTGATTGCGTGATTGTGTAATTGTGATTGTGCGATTGTGATGTGTGATTGTGTGATTGTGTGATTGTGAGATTGTGTGATTGTGTGATTGTGTGATTGTGTGATTGTGTGATTGTGTGATTGTGTAATTGTGATTGTGCGATTGTGTGATTGTGTGATTGTGTGATTGTGTGATTGTGAGATTGTGTGATTGTATGCTAGTGTGATTGTGTGATTGTGTGATTGTGTGATTGTGTGATTGTGTGATTGTGAGATTGTGTGATTGTGTGATTGTGTGATTGTGTAATTGTGATTGTGCGATTGTGTGATTGTGTGATTGTGTGATTGTGTGATTGTGTGATTGTGAGATTGTGTGATTGTGTGCTTGTGTGATTGTGTGATTGTGATTGTGTGATTGTGTGATTGTGTGATTGTGTGATTGTGTGATTGTGTGAGTGTGTGATTGTGTGATTGAGTGATTGTGTGCTTGTGTGATTGTGTGGTTGTGTGATTGTGTGATTAGGTCATTGTGTGATTGTGTGATTGTGTGATTGTGTGATTGTGTGATTGTGTGATCGTGTGATTGTGTGATTGTGTGGTTGTGTGATTGTGTGATTGTGGGATTGTGTGATTGTGTGATTGTGTGATTGTGTGATTGTGTGATTGTGTGATTGTGTGATTGTGTGATTGTGTGATTGAGTGATTGTGTGATTGTGTGATTGTGTGAATGTGTGATTGTGTGACCGTGATTTTGTGATTGTGTGATTGTGTGATTGGGTGATTTTGTGATTGTGTGATTGTGTGATAGTGTGATTGTGTGATTCTGTGATTGTGTGATTGTGTGATTGTGTGATTGTGTGGTTGTGTGATTGTGTGATTGTGTGATTGCGTGATTGTGTGATTGTGTGATTGTGAGATTATGTGATTCTGTGAGTGTGCGATTGTGTGATTGTGTGATTGTGTGGTTGTGAGATTGTGTGATTGTGTGATTGCGTGATTGTGTGATTGTGAGATTGTGTGATTGTGTGATTGTGTGATTGTGTGATTGTGTGATTGTGATTATGTGATTGTGATTGTGTGATTGTGATTGCGTGATTGTGATTGTGTGATTGTGATTGTGTGATTGTGATTGTGTGATCGTGATTGTGCGATTGCGTGCTTGTGACTGTGTGATTGTGTGACTGTGTGATTGTGTGATTGTGATTGCGTGATTGTGATTGTGGGATTGTGATTGTGTGATTGTGATTGTGTGGTTGTGACTGTGTGATTGTGTGATTGTGTGATTGTGTGATTGTGTGATTGTGTAATTGTGATTGTGCGATTGTGTGATTGTGTGATTGTGTGATTGTGTGATTGTGTGATTGTGTAATTGTGATTGTGCGATTGTGTGATTATGTGATTGTGTGATTGTGTGAGTGTGTGCTTGTGTGATTGTCTGATTGTGATTGTGTGATTGTGATTGTGTGATTGTGATTGTGTGATTGTGATTGTGTGATTGTGATTGTGTGATTGTGATTGTGTGATTGTGATTGTGTGATTGTGATTGTGTGATTGTGATTGTGTGATTGTGATTGTGTGATTGTGATTGTGTGATCGTGATTGTGCGATTGCGTGCTTGTGACTGTGTGATTGTGTGACTGTGTGATTGTGTGATTGTGATTGCGTGATTGTGATTGTGGGATTGTGATTGTGTGATTGTGATTGTGTGATTGTGACTGTGTGATTGTGTGATTGTGTGATTGTGAGATTGTGTGATTGTGTAATTGTGATTGTGCGATTGTGTGATTGTGTGATTGTGTGATTGTGTGATTGTGTGATTGTGTAATTGTGATTGTGCGATTGTGTGATTGTGTGATTGTGTGATTGTGTGAGTGTGTGCTTGTGTGATTGTCTGATTGTGATTGTGTGATTGTGATTGTGTGATTGTGATTGTGTGATCGTGATTGTGTGATTGTGATTGTGTGATTGTGATTGTGTGATTGTGATTGTGTGATTGTGTGAGTGTGTGATTGTGTGATTGAGTGATTGTGTGCTTGTGTGATTGTGTGGTTGTGAGATTGTGTGATTGTGTGATTAGGTGATTGTGTGACTGTGTGATTGTGTGATTGTGTGATTGTGTGATTGAGTGATTGTGTGATTGTGTGATTGTGTGATTGTGAGAATGTGTGATTGTGTGACCGAGATTTTGTGATTGTGTGATTGTGTGATTGTGTGATTTTGTGATTGTGTGATCGTGTGATTGTGTGAGTGTGTGCTTGTGTGATTGTCTGATTGTGATTGTGTGATTGTGATTGTGTGATTGTGATTGTGTGATTGTGATTGTGTGATTGTGATTGTGTGATTGTGATTGTGTGATTGTGATTGTGTGATTGTGATTGTGTGATTGTGATTGTGTGATTGTGATTGTGTGATTGTGTGAGTGTGTGATTGTGTGATTGAGTGATTCTGTGCTTGTGTGATTGTGTGGTTGTGAGATTGTGTGATTGTGTGATTAGGTGATTGTGTGATTGTGTGATTGTGTGATTGTGTGATTGTGTGATTGAGTGATTGTGTGATTGTGTGATTGTGTGATTGTGAGAATGTGTGATTGTGTGACCGAGATTTTGTGATTGTGTGATTGTGTGATTGTGTGATTTTGTGATTGTGTGGTCGTGTGATTGTGTGATCGTGTGATTGTGTGATTGTGTGATTGTGTGATTGTGTGATTGTGTGATTGTATGATTGTGTGATTGTGTGATTGTGTGATTGTGTGATTGTGTGATTGTGTGATTGTGTGATTGTGTGATTGTGTGATTGTGTGATTGTGTGATTGTGTGATTGTGTGATTGTGTGATTATGTGATTGTGTGATTGTTTGATTGTGTGATCGTGTGATTGTGTGATTGTGTGGTTGTGTGATTGTGTGATTGTGGGATTGTGTGATTGTGTGCTTGTGTGATTGTGTGATTGTGTGATTGTGTGATTGTGTGATTGTGTGATTGAGTGATTGTGTGATTGTGTGATTGTGTGAATGTGTGATTGTGTGACCGTGATTTTGTGATTGTGTGATTGTGTGATTGGGTGATTTTGTGATTGTGTGATTGTGTGATAGTGTGATTGTGTGATTCTGTGATTGTGTGATTGTGTGATTGTGTGATTGTGTGATTGTGTGATTGTGTGATTGTGTGATTGTGTGATTGTGTGATTGTGTGATTGTGTGATTGTGTGATTGTGTGATTGTGTGATTGTGTGATTGTGTGATTGTGTGATTGTGTGATTGTGTGATTGTGACTGTGCGATTGTGTGAGTGTGTGATTGTGTGATTCAGTGATTGTGTGCTTGTGTGATTGTGTGGTTGTGTGGTTTTGTGATTGTGAGATTGTGTGAGTGTGTGCTTGTGTGATTGTCTGATTGTGATTGTGTGATTGTGATTGTGTGATTGTGATTGTGTGATTGTGATTGTGTGATTGTGATTGTGTGATTGTGATTGTGTGATTGTGATTGTGTGATTGTGATTGTGTGATTGTGATTGTGTGATTGTGATTGTGTGATTGTGTGAGTGTGTGATTGTGTGATTGAGTGATTGTGTGCTTGTGTGATTGTGTGGTTGTGAGATTGTGTGATTGTGTGATTAGGTGATTGTGTGATTGTGTGATTGTGTGATTGAGTGATTGTGTGATTGTGTGATTGTGTGAATGTGTGATTGTGTGACCGAGATTTTGTGATTGTGTGATTGTGTGATTGTGTGATTTTGTGATTGTGTGATCGTGTGATTGTGTGATTGTGTGATTGTGTGATTGTGTGATTGTGTGATTGTGTGATTGTGTGATCGTGTGATTGTGTGATTGTGCGATTGTGTGATTGTGAGATTGTGTGATTGTGTGATTGTGTGATTGTGTGATTGTGTGATTGTGTGATTGTGTGATCGTGTGATCGTGTGATTGTGTGGTTGTGTGATTGTGTGATTGTGGGATTGTGTGATTGTGTGATTGTGTGATTGTGTGATTGTGTGATTGTGTGATTGTGTGATTGTGTGATTGTGTGATTGAGTGATTGTGTGATTGTGTGATTGTGTGAATGTGTGATTGTGTGACCGTGATTTTGTGATTGTGTGATTGTGTGATTGCGTGATTGTGTGATTGTGTGATTGTGTGATTGTGTGAGTGTGTGATTGTGTGATTGAGTGATTCTGTGCTTGTGTGATTGTGTGGTTGTGAGATTGTGTGATTGTGTGATTAGGTGATTGTGTGATTGTGTGATTGTGTGATTGTGTGATTGTGTGATCGTGTGATTGTGTGATTGTGTGGTTGTGTGATTGTGTGATTGTGGGATTGTGTGATTGTGTGCTTGTGTGATTGTGTGATTGTGTGATTGTGTGATTGTGTGATTGTGTGATTGAGTGATTGTGTGATTGTGTGATTGTGTGAATGTGTGATTGTGTGACCGTGATTTTGTGATTGTGTGATTGTGTGATTGGGTGATTTTGTGATTGTGTGATTGTGTGATAGTGTGATTGTGTGATTCTGTGATTGTGTGATTGTGTGATTGTGTGATTGTGTTATTGTGTGATTGTGTGATTGTGTGATTGTGTGATTGTGTGATTGTGTGATTGTGTGATTGTGTGATTGTGTGATTGTGTGATTGTGTGATTGTGTGATTGCGTGATTGTGTGATTGTGATTGTGCGATTGTGATTGTGTGATTGTGTGATTGTGTGATTGTGTGATTGTGTGGTTGTGAGATTGTGTGATTGTGTGATTGCGTGATTGTGTGATTGTGAGATTGTGTGATTGTGTGATTGTGTGATTGTGTGATTGTGTGATTGTGATTGTGTGATTGTGATTGTGTGATTGTGATTGCGTGATTGTGATTGTGTGATTGTGATTGTGTGATTGTGATTGTGTGATCGTGATTGTGCGATTGCGTGCTTGTGACTGTGTGATTGTGTGACTGTGTGATTGTGTGATTGTGATTGCGTGATTGTGATTGTGGGATTGTGATTGCGTGATTGTGATTGTGTGATTGTGTGATTGTGTGATTGTGATTGTGTGACTGTGATTGCAAGATAGTGATTGTGTGATTGGGATTGTGTGATTGTGTGATTGTGATTGTGTGATTGTGATTGTGTGATTGTGATTGTGTGACTGTGACTGTGTGATTGTGTGATTGCGTGATTGTGTGATTGTGTGATTGGGTGATTGTGTAATTGTTATTGTGCGATTGTGATTGGGTGATTGTGTGATTGTGTGATTGTGTGATTGTGTGATTGTGTGATTGTGTGGCTGTGTGATTGCGTGATTGTGTAATTGTGATTGTGCGATTGTGATGTGTGATTGTGTGATTGTGTGATTGTGAGATTGTGTGATTGTGTGATTGTGTGATTGTGTGATTGTGTGATTGTGTGATTGTGTGATTGTGTAATTGTGATTGTGCGATTGTGTGATTGTGTGATTGTGTGATTGTGATTGCGTGATTGTGATTGTGGGATTGTGATTGCGTGATTGTGATTGTGTGATTGTGTGATTGTGTGATTGTGATTGTGTGACTGTGATTGCATGATAGTGATTGTGTGATTGGGATTGTGTGATTGTGTGATTGTGATTGTGTGATTGTGATTGTGTGATTGTGATTGTGTGACTGTGACTGTGTGATTGTGTGATTGCGTGATTGTGTGATTGTGTGATTGGGTGATTGTGTAATTGTTATTGTGCGATTGTGATTGGGTGATTGTGTGATTGTGTGATTGTGTGATTGTGTGATTGTGTGATTGTGTGGCTGTGTGATTGCGTGATTGTGTAATTGTGATTGTGCGATTGTGATGTGTGATTGTGTGATTGTGTGATTGTGAGATTGTGTGATTGTGTGATTGTGTGATTGTGTGATTGTGTGATTGTGTGATTGTGTAATTGTGATTGTGCGATTGTGTGATTGTGTGATTGTGTGATTGTGTGATTGTGAGATTGTGTGATTGTATGCTTGTGTGATTGTGTGATTGTGTGATTGTGTGATTGTGTGATTGTGTGATTGTGAGATTGTGTGATTGTGTGATTGTGTGATTGTGTAATTGTGATTGTGCGATTGTGTGATTGTGTGATTGTGTGATTGTGTGATTGTGTGATTGTGAGATTGTGTGATTGTGTGCTTGTGTGATTGTGTGATTGTGATTGTGTGATTGTGTGATTGTGTGATTGTGTGATTGTGTGATTGTGTGAGTGTGTGATTGTGTGATTGAGTGATTGTGTGCTTGTGTGATTGTGTGGTTGTGTGATTGTGTGATTAGGTCATTGTGTGATTGTGTGATTGTGTGATTGTGTGATTGTGTGATTGTGTGATCGTGTGATTGTGTGATTGTGTGGTTGTGTGATTGTGTGATTGTGGGATTGTGTGATTGTGTGATTGTGTGATTGTGTGATTGTGTGATTGTGTGATTGTGTGATTGTGTGATTGAGTGATTGTGTGATTGTGTGATTGTGTGAATGTGTGATTGTGTGACCGTGATTTTGTGATTGTGTGATTGTGTGATTGGGTGATTTTGTGATTGTGTGATTGTGTGATAGTGTGATTGTGTGATTCTGTGATTGTGTGATTGTGTGATTGTGAGATTGTGTGGTTGTGTGATTGTGTGATTGTGTGATTGCGTGATTGTGTGATTGTGTGATTGTGAGATTATGTGATTCTGTGAGTGTGCGATTGTGTGATTGTGTGATTGTGTGGTTGTGAGATTGTGTGATTGTGTGATTGTGTGATTGTGTGATTGTGTGATTGTGAGATTGTGTGATTGTGTGCTTGTGTGATTGTGTGATTGTGATTGTGTGATTGTGTGATTGTGTGATTGTGTGATTGTGTGATTGTGTGAGTGTGTGATTGTGTGATTGAGTGATTGTGTGCTTGTGTGATTGTGTGGTTGTGTGATTGTGTGATTAGGTCATTGTGTGATTGTGTGATTGTGTGATTGTGTGATTGTGTGATTGTGTGATTGTGTGATTGTGTGATTGTGTGATCGTGTGATTGTGTGATTGTGGGATTGTGTGATTGTGTGATTGTGTGATTGTGTGATTGTGTGATTGTGTGATTGTGTGATTGTGTGATTGAGTGATTGTGTGATTGTGTGATTGTGTGAATGTGTGATTGTGTGACCGTGATTTTGTGATTGTGTGATTGTGTGATTGGGTGATTTTGTGATTGTGTGATTGTGTGATAGTGTGATTGTGTGATTCTGTGATTGTGTGATTGTGTGATTGTGTGATTGTGTGGTTGTGTGATTGTGTGATTGTGTGATTGCGTGATTGTGTGATTGTGTGATTGTGAGATTATGTGATTCTGTGAGTGTGCGATTGTGTGATTGTGTGATTGTGTGGTTGTGAGATTGTGTGATTGTGTGATTGCGTGATTGTGTGATTGTGAGATTGTGTGATTGTGTGATTGTGTGATTGTGTGATTGTGTGATTGTGATTATGTGATTGTGATTGTGTGATTGTGATTGCGTGATTGTGATTGTGTGATTGTGATTGTGTGATTGTGATTGTGTGATCGTGATTGTGCGATTGCGTGCTTGTGACTGTGTGATTGTGTGACTGTGTGATTGTGTGATTGTGATTGCGTGATTGTGATTGTGGGATTGTGATTGTGTGATTGTGATTGTGTGGTTGTGACTGTGTGATTGTGTGATTGTGTGATTGTGTGATTGTGTGATTGTGTAATTGTGATTGTGCGATTGTGTGATTGTGTGATTGTGTGATTGTGTGATTGTGTGATTGTGTGATTGTGTAATTGTGATTGTGCGATTGTGTGATTATGTGATTGTGTGATTGTGTGAGTGTGTGCTTGTGTGATTGTCTGATTGTGATTGTGTGATTGTGATTGTGTGATTGTGATTGTGTGATTGTGATTGTGTGATTGTGATTGTGTGATTGTGATTGTGTGATTGTGATTGTGTGATTGTGATTGTGTGATTGTGATTGTGTGATTGTGATTGTGTGATTGTGATTGTGTGATTGTGATTGTGTGATTGTGATTGTGTGATTGTGATTGTGTGATCGTGATTGTGCGATTGCGTGCTTGTGACTGTGTGATTGTGTGACTGTGTGATTGTGTGATTGTGATTGCGTGATTGTGATTGTGGGATTGTGATTGTGTGATTGTGATTGTGTGATTGTGACTGTGTGATTGTGTGATTGTGTGATTGTGAGATTGTGTGATTGTGTAATTGTGATTGTGCGATTGTGTGATTGTGTGATTGTGTGATTGTGTGATTGTGTGATTGTGTAATTGTGATTGTGCGATTGTGTGATTGTGTGATTGTGTGATTGTGTGAGTGTGTGCTTGTGTGATTGTCTGATTGTGATTGTGTGATTGTGATTGTGTGATTGTGATTGTGTGATCGTGATTGTGTGATTGTGATTGTGTGATTGTGATTGTGTGATTGTGATTGTGTGATTGTGTGAGTGTGTGATTGTGTGATTGAGTGATTGTGTGCTTGTGTGATTGTGTGGTTGTGAGATTGTGTGATTGTGTGATTAGGTGATTGTGTGATTGTGTGATTGTGTGATTGTGTGATTGTGTGATTGAGTGATTGTGTGATTGTGTGATTGTGTGATTGTGAGAATGTGTGATTGTGTGACCGAGATTTTGTGATTGTGTGATTGTGTGATTGTGTGATTTTGTGATTGTGTGATCGTGTGATTGTGTGAGTGTGTGCTTGTGTGATTGTCTGATTGTGATTGTGTGATTGTGATTGTGTGATTGTGATTGTGTGATTGTGATTGTGTGATTGTGATTGTGTGATTGTGATTGTGTGATTGTGATTGTGTGATTGTGATTGTGTGATTGTGATTGTGTGATTGTGTGAGTGTGTGATTGTGTGATTGAGTGATTCTGTGCTTGTGTGATTGTGTGGTTGTGAGATTGTGTGATTGTGTGATTAGGTGATTGTGTGATTGTGTGATTGTGTGATTGTGTGATTGTGTGATTGAGTGATTGTGTGATTGTGTGATTGTGTGATTGTGAGAATGTGTGATTGTGTGACCGAGATTTTGTGATTGTGTGATTGTGTGATTGTGTGATTTTGTGATTGTGTGGTCGTGTGATTGTGTGATCGTGTGATTGTGTGATTGTGTGATTGTGTGATTGTGTGATTGTGTGATTGTATGATTGTGTGATTGTGTGATTGTGTGATTGTGTGATTGTGGGATTGTGTGATTGTGTGATTGTGTGATTGTGTGATTGTGTGATTGTGTGATTGTGTGATTGTGTGATTATGTGATTGTGTGATTGTTTGATTGTGTGATCGTGTGATTGTGTGATTGTGTGGTTGTGTGATTGTGTGATTGTGGGATTGTGTGATTGTGTGCTTGTGTGATTGTGTGATTGTGTGATTGTGTGATTGTGTGATTGTGTGATTGAGTGATTGTGTGATTGTGTGATTGTGTGAATGTGTGATTGTGTGACCGTGATTTTGTGATTGTGTGATTGTGTGATTGGGTGATTTTGTGATTGTGTGATTGTGTGATAGTGTGATTGTGTGATTCTGTGATTGTGTGATTGTGTGATTGTGTGATTGTGTGATTGTGTGATTGTGTGATTGTGTGATTGTGTGATTGTGTGATTGTGTGATTGTGTGATTGTGTGATTGTGTGATTGTGTGATTGTGTGATTGTGTGATTGTGACTGTGCGATTGTGTGAGTGTGTGATTGTGTGATTCAGTGATTGTGTGCTTGTGTGATTGTGTGGTTGTGTGGTTTTGTGATTGTGAGATTGTGTGAGTGTGTGCTTGTGTGATTGTCTGATTGTGATTGTGTGATTGTGATTGTGTGATTGTGATTGTGTGATTGTGATTGTGTGATTGTGATTGTGTGATTGTGATTGTGTGATTGTGATTGTGTGATTGTGATTGTGTGATTGTGATTGTGTGATTGTGTGAGTGTGTGATTGTGTGATTGAGTGATTGTGTGCTTGTGTGATTGTGTGGTTGTGAGATTGTGTGATTGTGTGATTAGGTGATTGTGTGATTGTGTGATTGTGTGATTGAGTGATTGTGTGATTGTGTGATTGTGTGAATGTGTGATTGTGTGACCGAGATTTTGTGATTGTGTGATTGTGTGATTGTGTGATTTTGTGATTGTGTGATCGTGTGATTGTGTGATTGTGTGATTGTGTGATTGTGTGATTGTGTGATTGTGTGATTGTGTGATCGTGTGATTGTGTGATTGTGCGATTGTGTGATTGTGAGATTGTGTGATTGTGTGATTGTGTGATTGTGTGATTGTGTGATTGTGTGATTGTGTGATCGTGTGATCGTGTGATTGTGTGGTTGTGTGATTGTGTGATTGTGGGATTGTGTGATTGTGTGATTGTGTGATTGTGTGATTGTGTGATTGTGTGATTGTGTGATTGTGTGATTGTGTGATTGAGTGATTGTGTGATTGTGTGATTGTGTGATTGTGTGAATGTGTGATTGTGTGACCGTGATTTTGTGATTGTGTGATTGTGTGATTGCGTGATTGTGTGATTGTGTGATTGTGTGATTGTGTGAGTGTGTGATTGTGTGATTGAGTGATTCTGTGCTTGTGTGATTGTGTGGTTGTGAGATTGTGTGATTGTGTGATTAGGTGATTGTGTGATTGTGTGATTGTGTGATTGTGTGATTGTGTGATCGTGTGATTGTGTGATTGTGTGGTTGTGTGATTGTGTGATTGTGGGATTGTGTGATTGTGTGCTTGTGTGATTGTGTGATTGTGTGATTGTGTGATTGTGTGATTGTGTGATTGAGTGATTGTGTGATTGTGTGATTGTGTGAATGTGTGATTGTGTGACCGTGATTTTGTGATTGTGTGATTGTGTGATTGGGTGATTTTGTGATTGTGTGATTGTGTGATAGTGTGATTGTGTGATTCTGTGATTGTGTGATTGTGTGATTGTGTGATTGTGTGATTGTGTGATTGTGTGATTGTGTGATTGTGTGATTGTGTGATTGTGTGATTGTGTGATTGTGTGATTGTGTGATTGTGTGATTGTGTGATTGTGTGATTGTGACTGTGCGATTGTGTGAGTGTGTGATTGTGTGATTGAGTGATTGTGTGCTTGTGTGATTGTGTGGTTGTGTGGTTTTGTGATTGTGAGATTGTGTGAGTGTGTGCTTGTGTGATTGTCTGATTGTGATTGTGTGATTGTGATTGTGTGATTGTGATTGTGTGATTGTGATTGTGTGATTGTGATTGTGTGATTGTGATTGTGTGATTGTGATTGTGTGATTGTGATTGTGTGATTGTGTGAGTGTGTGATTGTGTGATTGAGTGATTGTGTGCTTGTGTGATTGTGTGGTTGTGAGATTGTGTGATTGTGTGATTAGGTGATTGTGTGATTGTGTGATTGTGTGATTGAGTGATTGTGTGATTGTGTGATTGTGTGAATGTGTGATTGTGTGACCGAGATTTTGTGATTGTGTGATTGTGTGATTGTGTGATTTTGTGATTGTGTGATCGTGTGATTGTGTGATTGTGTGATTGTGTGATTGTGTGATTGTGTGATTGTGTGATCGTGTGATTGTGTGATTGTGCGATTGTGTGATTGTGAGATTGTGTGATTGTGTGATTGTGTGATTGTGTGATTGTGTGATTGTGTGATCGTGTGATCGTGTGATTGTGTGGTTGTGTGATTGTGTGATTGTGGGATTGTGTGATTGTGTGATTGTGTGATTGTGTGATTGTGTGATTGTGTGATTGTGTGATTGTGTGATTGTGTGATTGAGTGATTGTGTGATTGTGTGATTGTGTGAATGTGTGATTGTGTGACCGTGATTTTGTGATTGTGTGATTGTGTGATTGGGTGATTTTGTGATTGTGTGATTGTGTGATAGTGTGATTGTGTGATTGTGTGATTCTGTGATTGTGTGATTGTGTGATTGTGTGATTGTGTGATTGTGTGATTGTGTGAGTGTGTGATTGTGTGATTGTGTGATTGTGTGGTTGTGTGATTGTGTGATTAGGTGATTGTGTGATTGCGTGATTGTGTGATTGTGTGATTGTGTGATTGTGTGATTGTGTGATTGTGTGATTGTGTGATTGTGTGATTGTGTGATTGTGTGATTATGTGATTGTGTGATTGTGTGATTGTGTGATCGTGTGATTGTGTGATTGTGTGGTTGTGTGATTGTGTGATTGTGTGATTGTGTGATTGTGTGATTGTGTGATAGAGTGATTGTGTGATTGTGTGATTGTGTGAATGTGTGATTGTGTGACCGTGATTTTGTGATTGTGTGATTGTGTGATTGGGTGATTTTGTGATTGTGTGATTGTGTGATAGTGTGATTGTGTGATTCTGTGATTCTGTGATTGTGTGATTGTGTGATTGTGTGATTGTGTGATTGTGTGATTGTGTGAGTGTGTGATTGTGTGATTGTGTGATTGTGTGATTTTGTGATTGTGTGATTGTGTGATTGTGTGATTGTGTGATTTTGTGATTGTGTTATTGTGTGATTGTGTGATTGTGTGATTGTGATAGTGCGGTTGTGATTGTGTGATTGAGTGATTGTGTGATTGTGTGATTGAGTGATTGTGTGATTGTGTGATTGTGTGAATGTGTGATTGTGTGACCGTGATTTTGTGATTGTGTGATTGTGTGATTGGGTGATTTTGTGATTGTGTGATTGTGTGATAGTGTGATTGAGTGATTGTGTGATTGTGTAATTGTGATTGTGTGATTGTGTGATTGTGCGATTGTGTGATTGTGTGATTGTGTGATTGTGCGATTGTGATTGTGTGATTGTGATAGTATGATTGTGATTGTGTGATTGTGATTGTGTGATTGTGATTGTGTGATTGTGATTGTGTGATTGTGAATGTGTGATTGTGATTGTGTGATTGTGATTGTGTGACTGTGACTGTGTGATTGTGTGATTGCGTGATTGTGTGACTGTGTGATTGTGTGATTGTGTGATTGTGTGATTGTGTGATTGTGTGATTGCGTGATTGTGTGATTGTGATTGTGCGATTGTGATTGTGTGATTGTGTGATTGTGTGATTGTGTGATTGTGTGGTTGTGAGATTGTGTGATTGTGTGATTGCGTGATTGTGTGATTGTGAGATTGTGTGATTGTGTGATTGTGTGATTGTGTGATTGTGTGATTGTGATTGTGTGATTGTGATTGTGTGATTGTGATTGCGTGATTGTGATTGTGTGATTGTGATTGTGTGATTGTGATTGTGTGATCGTGATTGTGCGATTGCGTGCTTGTGACTGTGTGATTGTGTGACTGTGTGATTGTGTGATTGTGATTGCGTGATTGTGATTGTGGGATTGTGATTGCGTGATTGTGATTGTGTGATTGTGTGATTGTGTGATTGTGATTGTGTGACTGTGATTGCATGATAGTGATTGTGTGATTGGGATTGTGTGATTGTGTGATTGTGATTGTGTGATTGTGATTGTGTGATTGTGATTGTGTGACTGTGACTGTGTGATTGTGTGATTGCGTGATTGTGTGATTGTGTGATTGGGTGATTGTGTAATTGTTATTGTGCGATTGTGATTGGGTGATTGTGTGATTGTGTGATTGTGTGATTGTGTGATTGTGTGATTGTGTGGCTGTGTGATTGCGTGATTGTGTAATTGTGATTGTGCGATTGTGATGTGTGATTGTGTGATTGTGTGATTGTGAGATTGTGTGATTGTGTGATTGTGTGATTGTGTGATTGTGTGATTGTGTGATTGTGTAATTGTGATTGTGCGATTGTGTGATTGTGTGATTGTGTGATTGTGTGATTGTGAGATTGTGTGATTGTATGCTTGTGTGATTGTGTGATTGTGTGATTGTGTGATTGTGTGATTGTGTGATTGTGAGATTGTGTGATTGTGTGATTGTGTGATTGTGTAATTGTGATTGTGCGATTGTGTGATTGTGTGATTGTGTGATTGTGTGATTGTGAGATTGTGTGATTGTGTGCTTGTGTGATTGTGTGATTGTGATTGTGTGATTGTGTGATTGTGTGATTGTGTGATTGTGTGATTGTGTGAGTGTGTGATTGTGTGATTGAGTGATTGTGTGCTTGTGTGATTGTGTGGTTGTGTGATTGTGTGATTAGGTCATTGTGTGATTGTGTGATTGTGTGATTGTGTGATTGTGTGATTGTGTGATCGTGTGATTGTGTGATTGTGTGGTTGTGTGATTGTGTGATTGTGGGATTGTGTGATTGTGTGATTGTGTGATTGTGTGATTGTGTGATTGTGTGATTGTGTGATTGTGTGATTGAGTGATTGTGTGATTGTGTGATTGTGTGAATGTGTGATTGTGTGACCGTGATTTTGTGATTGTGTGATTGTGTGATTGGGTGATTTTGTGATTGTGTGATTGTGTGATAGTGTGATTGTGTGATTCTGTGATTGTGTGATTGTGTGATTGTGTGATTGTGTGGTTGTGTGATTGTGTGATTGAGTGATTGTGTGATTGTGTGATTGTGTGAATGTGTGATTGTGTGACCGAGATTTTGTGATTGTGTGATTGTGTGATTGTGTGATTTTGTGATTGTGTGATCGTGTGATTGTGTGATTGTGTGATTGTGTGATTGTGTGATTGTGTGATTGTGTGATTGTGTGATCGTGTGATTGTGTGATTGTGCGATTGTGTGATTGTGAGATTGTGTGATTGTGTGATTGTGTGATTGTGTGATTGTGTGATTGTGTGATTGTGTGAATGTGTGATTGTGTGACCGTGATTTTGTGATTGTGTGATTGTGTGATTGGGTGATTTTGTGATTGTGTGATTGTGTGATAGTGTGATTGTGTGATTGTGTGATTCTGTGATTGTGTGATTGTGTGATTGTGTGATTGTGTGATTGTGTGATTGTGTGAGTGTGTGATTGTGTGATTGTGTGATTGTGTGGTTGTGTGATTGTGTGATTAGGTGATTGTGTGATTGCGTGATTGTGTGATTGTGTGATTGTGTGATTGTGTGAGTGTGTGATTGTGTGATTCAGTGATTCTGTGCTTGTGTGATTGTGTGGTTGTGAGATTGTGTGATTGTGTGATTAGGTGATTGTGTGATTGTGTGATTGTGTGATTGTGTGATTGTGTGATCGTGTGATTGTGTGATTGTGTGGTTGTGTGATTGTGTGATTGTGGGATTGTGTGATTGTGTAATTGTGATTGTGCGATTGTGTGATTGTGTGATTGTGTGATTGTGTGATTGTGAGATTGTGTGATTGTATGCTTGTGTGATTGTGTGATTGTGTGATTGTGTGATTGTGTGATTGTGTGATTGTGAGATTGTGTGATTGTGTGATTGTGTGATTGTGTAATTGTGATTGTGCGATTGTGTGATTGTGTGATTGTGTGATTGTGTGATTGTGAGATTGTGTGATTGTGTGCTTGTGTGATTGTGTGATTGTGATTGTGTGATTGTGTGATTGTGTGATTGTGTGATTGTGTGATTGTGTGAGTGTGTGATTGTGTGATTGAGTGATTGTGTGCTTGTGTGATTGTGTGGTTGTGTGATTGTGTGATTAGGTCATTGTGTGATTGTGTGATTGTGTGATTGTGTGATTGTGTGATTGTGTGATCGTGTGATTGTGTGATTGTGTGGTTGTGTGATTGTGTGATTGTGGGATTGTGTGATTGTGTGATTGTGTGATTGTGTGATTGTGTGATTGTGTGATTGTGTGATTGTGTGATTGAGTGATTGTGTGATTGTGTGATTGTGTGAATGTGTGATTGTGTGACCGTGATTTTGTGATTGTGTGATTGTGTGATTGGGTGATTTTGTGATTGTGTGATTGTGTGATAGTGTGATTGTGTGATTCTGTGATTGTGTGATTGTGTGATTGTGTGATTGTGTGGTTGTGTGATTGTGTGATTGTGTGATTGCGTGATTGTGTGATTGTGTGATTGTGAGATTATGTGATTCTGTGAGTGTGCGATTGTGTGATTGTGTGATTGTGTGGTTGTGAGATTGTGTGATTGTGTGATTGCGTGATTGTGTGATTGTGAGATTGTGTGATTGTGTGATTGTGTGATTGTGTGATTGTGTGATTGTGATTATGTGATTGTGATTGTGTGATTGTGATTGCGTGATTGTGATTGTGTGATTGTGATTGTGTGATTGTGATTGTGTGATCGTGATTGTGCGATTGCGTGCTTGTGACTGTGTGATTGTGTGACTGTGTGATTGTGTGATTGTGATTGCGTGATTGTGATTGTGGGATTGTGATTGTGTGATTGTGATTGTGTGGTTGTGACTGTGTGATTGTGTGATTGTGTGATTGTGTGATTGTGTGATTGTGTAATTGTGATTGTGCGATTGTGTGATTGTGTGATTGTGTGATTGTGTGATTGTGTGATTGTGTAATTGTGATTGTGCGATTGTGTGATTATGTGATTGTGTGATTGTGTGAGTGTGTGCTTGTGTGATTGTCTGATTGTGATTGTGTGATTGTGATTGTGTGATTGTGATTGTGTGATTGTGATTGTGTGATTGTGATTGTGTGATTGTGATTGTGTGGTTGTGTGATTGTGTGATTAGGTGATTGTGTGATTGCGTGATTGTGTGATTGTGTGATTGTGTGATTGTGTGATTGTGTGATTGTGTGATTGTGTGATTATGTGATTGTGTGATTGTGTGATTGTGTGATCGTGTGATTGTGTGATTGTGTGGTTGTGTGATTGTGTGATTGTGTGATTGTGTGTTTGTGTGATTGTGTGATAGAGTGATTGTGTGATTGTGTGATTGTGTGAATGTGTGATTGTGTGACCGTGATTTTGTGATTGTGTGATTGTGTGATTGGGTGATTTTGTGATTGTGTGATTGTGTGATAGTGTGATTGTGTGATTCTGTGATTCTGTGATTGTGTGATTGTGTGATTGTGTGATTGTGTGATTGTGTGATTGTGTGAGTGTGTGATTGTGTGATTGTGTGATTGTGTGATTTTGTGATTTTGTGATCGTGTGATTGTGTGATTGTGTGATTGTGTGATTGTGTGATTGTGTGATTGTGTGATTGTGTGATCGTGTGATTGTGTGATTGTGCGATTGTGTGATTGTGAGATTGTGTGATTGTGTGATTGTGTGATTGTGTGATTGTGTGATTGTGTGATTGTGTGATCGTGTGATCGTGTGATTGTGGGATTGTGTGATTGTGTGATTGTGTGATTGTGTGATTGTGTGATTGTGTGATTGAGTGATTGTGTGATTGTGTGATTGTGTGAATGTGTGATTGTGTGACCGTGATTTTGTGATTGTGTGATTTTGTGATTGTGTGATTGTGTGATTGTGTGATTGTGTGATTGTGTGGTTGTGCGATCGTGATTGTGTGATCGTGATTGTTTGATCGTGATTGTGTGATCGTGATTGTGTGATCGTGATTGTGACTGTGTGATTGTGTGATTGTGACTGTGTGATTGTGTGAGTGAGTGATTGTGTGAGTGTGTGATTGTGTGATTGAGCGATTGTGTGATTGTGTGATTGTGTGGTTGTGTGATTGTGTGATTGTGTGGGTGTGTGACCGTGATTGTGTGACCGTGATTGTGTGATCGTGATTGTGTGATCGTGATTGTGGGTCCGTGATTGAGTGACCGTGATTGAGTGACCGTGATTGTGTGACCGCGATAGTGTGACCGTGAATGTGTGATTGCGTGATTGTGATTGCGTGATTGTGATTGCGTGATTGTGTGATTGGGTGAGAGTGTGATTGTGTGATGGTGTGATTTTGTGAATGTGTGATTGTGTGATCGTGTGATTGTGTGATCGTGTGATCGTGTGATCGTGTGATTGTGTGATTGTGTGATTTTGCGATTGTGTGAATGTGTGATTGTGTGATCGTGTGATTGTGTGATCGTGTGATCGTGTGATCGTGTGATTGTGTGATTGTGTGATTGTGATTGTGTGATTGTGATTGTGTGATCGTGATTGTGCGATTGCGTGCTTGTGACTGTGTGATTGTGTGACTGTGTGATTGTGTGATTGTGATTGCGTGATTGTGATTGTGGGATTGTGATTGTGTGATTGTGATTGTGTGATTGTGATTGTGTGATTGTGATTGTGTGATTGTGATTGTGTGATTGTGATTGTGTGATTGTGATTGTGTGATTGTGATTGTGTGATTGTGATTGTGTGATTGTGATTGTGTGATTGTGATTGTGTGATTGTGATTGTGTGATTGTGATTGTGCGATTGTGATTGTGTGATTGTGATTGTGTGATTGTGTGATTGTGTGATTGAGTGATTGTGTGGTTGTGTGATTTTGTGGTTGTGTGATGGTGGGATTAGGTGATTGTGTGATTGCGTGATTGTGTGATTGTGTGATTGTGTGACCGTGATTTTGTGATTGTGTGATTGTGTGATTGTGTGATTGTGTGATTGTGTGATTGTGTGCTTGTGTGATTGTGTGATTGTGTGATTGTGTGATTGTGTGATTGTGTGATTGTGAGATTGTGTGATTGTGTGATTGTGTGATTGTGTGATTGTGTGATTGTGTGGTTGTGCGATCGTGATTGTGTGATCGTGATTGTCTGATCGTGATTGTGTGATCGTGATTGTGCGATTGCGTGCTTGTGACTGTGTGATTGTGTGACTGTGTGATTGTGTGACTGTGTGATTGTGTGATTGTGACTGTGTGATTGTGTGAGTGTGTGAGTGTGTGATTGTGTGATTGAGCGATTGTGTGATTGTGTGATTGTGTGGTTGTGTGATTGTGTGATTGTGTGATTGTGTGATTGTGTGATTGTGTGATTGTGTGATTGTGTGATAGTGTGATTGTGTGATTGTGTGATTGTGTGACTGTGTGAATGTGTGATTGTGTGATTGTGTGATTGTGTGATTGTGTGAATGTGTGATTGTGTGATTGTGTGATTGAGTGATTGTGTGCTTGTGTGATTGTGTGGTTGTGTGATTGTGTGATTAGGTGATTGTGTGATTGTGTGATTGTGTAATTGTGATTGCGCGATTGTGATTGTGTGATTGTGTGATTGTGTGATTGTGTGATTGTGTGATGGTGTGATTGTGAGATTGTGTGATTGTGTGATTGTGTGATTGTGTGATTGTGTGATTATGTGATTGTGTGGTTGTGTGATTGTGTGATTGTGTGATTGTGTGATTGTGTGATTGTGTGACTGTGTGAATGTGTGATTGTGTGATTGTGTGATTGTGTGATTGTGTGATTGTGTGATTGTGTGATTGTGTGGTTGTGCGATCGTGATTGTGTGATCGTGATTGTCTGATCGTGATTGTGTGATCGTGATTGTGTGATCGTGATTGTGCGATTGCGTGCTTGTGACTGTGTGATTGTGTGATTGTGACTGTGTGATTGTGTGAGTGTGTGATTGTGTGATTATGTGATTGTGTGATTGTGTGGTTGTGTGATTGTGTGATTGTGTGATTGTGTGATTGTGTGATTGTGTGATTGCGTGATTGCGTGATTGTGTGATTGTGTGATTGTGTGATTGTGTGATTGTGTTATTGTGTGATTGTGTGATTGTGTGATTGTGACTGTGTGATTGTGTGAGTGTGTGATTGTGTGATTGAGCGATTGTGTGATTGTGTGATTGTGTGGTTGTGTGATTGTGTGATTGTGTGGTTGTGTGACCGTGATTGTGTGATCGTGATTGTGTGATCGTGATTGTGGGTCCGTGATTGAGTGACCGTGATTGTGTGACCGTGATTGTGTGACCGTGATAGTGTGACCGTGAATGTGTGATTGTGATTGTGATTGTGTGATTGTGATTGTGTGATTGTGATTGTGTGATTGTGGTTGTGTGATTGTGATTGTGTGATTGTGACTGTGTGATTGTGTGAGTGTGTGATTGTGTGATTGTGTGATTGCGTGATTGTGATTGCGTGATTGTGTTATTGTGTGATTGTGTGATGGTGTGATTGTGTGAATGTGTGATTGTGTGATCGTGTGATCGTGTGATCGTGTGATTGTGTGATCGTGTGATTGTGCGATTGTGTGATTCTGTGATTGTGTGATTGTGTGATTGTGTGATTGTGTGATTGTGTGATTGTGTGATTGTGTGATTGTGACTGTGTGATTGTGTGAGTGTGTGATTGTGTGATTGAGTGATTGTGTGCTTGTGTGATTGTGTGGTTGTGTGGTTTTGTGATTGTGAGATTGTGTGAGTGTGTGCTTGTGTGATTGTTTGACCGTGATTGTGTGACCGTGAATGTGTGACTGCGTGATTGTGATTGCGTGATTGTGATTGCGTCATTGTGTGATTGTGTGATTGTGTGATTGTGTGATGGTGTGATTGTGTGATTGTGTGGATGCGTGATTGTGTGATCGTGTGATTGTGTGATCGTGTGATTGTGTGATTGTGACTGTGTGATTGGGTGAGTGTGTGATTGTGTGATTGTGTGCTTGTGTGATTGTGTGGTTGTGTGGTTGTGTGACTGTGTGATTGTGTGATTGTGTGATTGTGTGATTGTGTGATTGTGTGATTGGGTGATTGTGTGATTGCGTGATTGTGTGATTGTGTGATTGTGTGATTGTGTGAGTGTGTGATTGTGTGATTGTGTGATTGAGTGATTGTGTGCTTGTGTGATTGTATACTTGTGTGATTGTGTGATTATATACTCGTGTGATTGTCTGATTGTGTGATTGTGCGATTGTGTGCTTGTGTGATTGTGTGATTGTGATTGTGTGATTGTGTGATTGTGTGATTGTGTGATTGTGTGATTGTGTGATTGAGTGATTGTGTGCTTGTGTGATTGTGTGGTTGTGTGGTTGTGTGATTGTGTGATTGTGTGATTGTGTGATTGTGTGATTGTGTGATTGTGTGATTGTGTGATTGTGTGATTGTGTGATTGTGTGATTGTGTGATTGTGTGATTGTGTGATTGTGATTGTGTGATTGTGATTGTGTGATTGTGATTGTGTGATTGTGATTGTGTGATTGTGATTGTGTGATTGTGATTGTGTGATTGTGATTGTGTGATTGTGATTGTGTGATTGTGATTGTGTGATTGTGATTGTGTGATTGTGATTGTGTGATTGTGATTGTGTGATTGTGATTGTGTGATTGTGATTGTGTGATTGTGATTGTGTGATAGTGATTGTGTGATTGTGATTGTGTGATTGTGATTGTGTGATTGTGATTGTGTGATTGTGACTGTGTGATTGTGTGAGTGTGTGATTGTGTGATTGTGTCATTGTGTGATTGTGTGGTTGTGTGATTGTGTGATTTTGTGATTGTGCGATTGTGTGATTGCGTGATTGTGTGATTGTGCGATTGTGTCATTGTGTGATTGTGTGAGTGTGTGATTGTGTGATTGTGTGATTGAGTGATTGTGTGCTTGTGTGATTGTATACTTGTGTGATTGTGTGATTGTGTGGTTGTGCGATCGTGATTGTGTGATCGTGATTGTCTGATCGTGATTGTGTGATCGTGATTGTGTGATCGTGATTGTGCGATTGCGTGCTTGTGACTGTGTGATTGTGTGACAGTGTGATTGTGTGATTGTGACTGTGTGATTGTGTGAGTGTGTGATTGTGTGATTGAGCGATTGTGTGATTGTGTGATTGTGTGGCTGTGTGATTGTGTGATTGTGTGGTTGTGTGACCGTGATTGTGTGACCGTGATTGTGTGATCGTGATTGTGTGATCGTGATTGTGGGTCCGTGATTGAGTGACCGTGATTGTGTGACCGTGGTTGTGTGACCGTGATAGTGTAACCGTGAATGTGTGATTGCGTGTTTGTGATTGCGTGATTGTGATTGCGTGATTGTGATTGCGTGATTGTGATTGCGTGATTGTGATTGCGTGATTGTGATTGCGTGATTGTGATTGCGTGATTGTGTGATTGTGTGATTGTGTGATTGTGTGATGGTGTGATTGTGTGAATGTGTGATTGTGTGATCGTGTGATTGTGTAATTGTGATTGTGCGATTGTGTGATTGTGTGATTGTGTGATTGTGTGATTGTGTGATTGTGTAATTGTGATTGTGCGATTGTGATTGTGTGATTGTGTGATTGTGTGATTGGGTGATTGTGTGATTGTGTGATTGTGTGATTGTGTGATTGTGAGATTGTGTGATAGTGTGATTGTGTGATTGTGTGATTGTGTGATTATGTGATTGTGTGGTTGTGTGATTGTGTGATTATGTGATTGTGTGGTTGTGTGATTGTGTGATTGTGTGATTGTGATTGTGTGATTGTGATTGTGTGATTGTGATTGTGTGATTGTGATTGTGTGATTGTGATTGTGTGACTGTGACTGTGTGATTGTGTGATTGCGTGATTGTGTGACTGTGTGATTGTGTGATTGTGTGATTGTGTGATTGTGTGATTGTGTGATTGTGTGATTGTGTGATTGTGTGATTGTGTGATTGTGTGATTGTGTAATTGTTATTGTGCGATTGTGATTGGGTGATTGTGTGATTGTGTGATTGTGTGATTGTGTGATTGTGTGATTGTGTGGCTGTGTGATTGCGTGATTGTGTGATTGTGTAATTGTGATTGTGCGATTGTGATGTGTGATTGTGTGATTGTGTGATTGTGAGATTGTGTGATTGTGTGATTGTGTGATTGTGTGATTGTGTGGTTGTGTGATTGTGTGGTTGTGTGATTGTGTGATTGTGTGATTGCGTGATTGTGTGATTGTGTGATTGTGAGATTATGTGATTGTGTGATTGTGTGATTGTGTGATTTTGTGATTGTGTTATTGTGTGATTGTGTGATTGTGTGATTGTGATAGTGCGGTTGTGATTGTGTGATTGTGTGATTGTGTGATTGTGTGAATGTGTGATTGTGTGATTGTGTGATTGTGTGATTGTGTGATTGTGTGATTGTGTAATTGTGATTGTGCGATTGTGATTGTGTGATTGTGCGATTGTGTGATTGTGTGATTGTGTGATTGTGTGATTGTGTGATTGTGTGATTGTGTGATTGTGCGATTGTGTGTTTGTGTGATTGTGTGATTGTGTGATTGTGTGATTGTGTGATTGTGTGATTGTGTGATTGTGTGATTGTGTAATTGTGATTGTGCGATTGTGATTGTGTGATTGTGCGATTGTGTGATTGTGTGATTGTGGGATTGTGTGGTTGTGCGATCGTGATTGTGTGATCGTGATTGTGCGATTGCGTGCTTGTGACTGTGTGATTGTGTGATTGTGACTGTGTGATTGTGTGAGTGTGTGATTGTGTGATTGAGCGATTGTGTGATTGTGTGATTGTGTGGTTGTGTGATTGTGTGATTGTGTGATTGTGTGATTGTGTGATTGTGTGATCGTGTGATTGTGTGATTGTGCGATTGTGTGATTGTGTGATTGTGTGATTGTGTGATTGTGTGATTGTGTGATTGTGTGATTGTGTGATTGTGTGATCGTGTGATTGTGTGATTGTGTGGTTGTGTGATTGTGTGATTGTGGGATTGTGTGATTGTGTGATTGTGTGATTGTGTGATTGTGTGATTGTGTGATTGTGTGATTGTGTGATTGTGTGATTGTGTGATCGTGTGATTGTGTGATTGTGTGGTTGTGTGATTGTGTGATTGTGGGATTGTGTGATTGTGTGATTGTGTGATTGTGTGATTGTGTGATTGTGTGATTGTGTGATTGTGTGATTGAGTGATTGTGTGATTGTGTGATTGTGTGAATGTGTGATTGTGTGACCGTGATTTTGTGATTGTGTGATTGTGTGATTGGGTGATTTTGTGATTGTGTGATTGTGTGATAGTGTGATTGTGTGATTCTGTGATTGTGTGATTGTGTGATTGTGTGATTGTGTGATTGTGTGATTGTGTGATTGTGTGATTGTGTGATTGTGTGATTGAGTGATTGTGTGATTGTGTAATTGTGATTGTGTGATTGTGTGATTGTGCGATTGTGTGATTGTGTGATTGTGTGATTGTGTGATTGTGATTGTGTGATTGTGGTAGTATGATTGTGATTGTGTGATTGTGATTGTGTGATTGTGATTGTGTGATTGTGATTGTGTGATTGTGTGATTGTGTGATTGTGTGATTGTGTGATTGTGTGCTTGTGTGATTGTGTGATTGTGTGATTGTGTGATTGTGTGATTGTGTGATTGTGTGATTGTGTGATTGTGTGATTGTGTGATTGTGTGATTGTGTGATTGTGTGATTTTGTGATTGTGTTATTGTGTGATTGTGTGATTGTGTGATTGTGATAGTGCGGTTGTGATTGTGTGATTGTGTGATTGTGTGAATGTGTGATTGTGTGATTGTGTGATTGTGTGATTGTGTGATTGTGTAATTGTGATTGTGCGATTGTGATTGTGTGATTGTGCGATTGTGTGATTGTGTGATTGTGTGATTGTGTGATTGTGTGATTGTGTGATTGTGCGATTGTGTGTTTGTGTGATTGTGTGATTGTGTGATTGTGTCATTGTGTGATTGTGTGATTGTGTGATTGTGTGATTGTGTAATTGTGATTGTGCGATTGTGACTGTGTGATTGTGCGATTGTGTGATTGTGTGATTGTGTGATTGTGTGATTGTGTGATTGTGTGATTGTGTGATTAGGTGATTGTGTGATTGAGTGATTGTGTGCTTGTGTGATTGTGTGGTTGTGTGATTGTGTGATTAGGTGATTGTGTGATTGTGTGATTGTGTGATTGTGTGATTGTGTGATTGTGTGATTGTGTGCTTGTGTTATTGTGTGATTCTGATTGTGTGATTGTGATTGTGTGATTGTGATTGTGTGATTGTGATTGTGTGATTGTGACTGTGTGATTGTGTGAGTGTGTGATTGTGTGATTGAGTGATTGTGTGCTTGTGTGATTGTGTGGTTGTGAGATTGTGTGATTGTGTGATTAGGTGATTGTGTGATTGTGTGATTGTGTGATTTTGTGATTGTGTGATGGTGTGATGGTGTGATTGTGTGATTGTGTGAATGTGTGATTGTGTGATCGTGTGATTGTGTGATCGTGTGATCGTGTGATCGTGTGATTGTGTGATTGTGTGATTGTGTGATTGTGTGATTGTGTGATTGTGTGATTGAGTGATTGTGTGCTTGTGTGATTGTGTGGTTGTGTGATTGTGTGATTAGGTGATTGTGTGATTGTGTGATTGTGTGATTGTGTGATTGTGTGATTGTGTGATTGTGTGATTGTGTGAATGTGTGATTGTGTGATTGTGTGATTGTGTGATTGTGTGATTGTGTGATTGTGCGATTGTGCGGTTGTGCGGTTGTGTGATTGTGTGATTGTGTGACTGTGTGATTGTGTGATTGTGTGATTGTGTGATTAGGTGATTGTGTGATTGTGTGCTTGTGTGATTGTGTGATTGTGATTGTGTGATTGTGATTGTGTGATTGTGATTGTGTGATTGTGATTGTGTGATTGTGATTGTGTGATTGTGTGATTGTGTGATTGTGTGATTGTGTGATTGTGTGATTGTGTGATTGTGTGATTGTGTGATTGTGTGATTGTGTAATTGTTATTGTGCGATTGTGATTGGGTGATTGTGTGATTGTGTGATTGTGTGATTGTGTGATTGTGTGATTGTGTGGCTGTGTGATTGCGTGATTGTGTGATTGTGTAATTGTGATTGTGCGATTGTGATGTGTGGTTGTGTGATTGTGTGATTGTGAGATTGTGTGATTTTGTGATTGTGTGATTGTGTGATTGTGTGGTTGTGTGATTGTGTGGTTGTGTGATTGTGTGATTGTGTGATTGCGTGATTGTGTGATTGTGTGATTGTGAGATTATGTGATTGTGTGATTGTGTGATTGTGTGATTGTGTGATTGTGTGGTTGTGTGATTGTGTGATTGTGTGATTGTGTAATTGTGATTGTGCGATTGTGATTGTGTGATTGTGTGATTGTGTGATTGTGAGATTGTGTGATTGTGTGATTGTGTGATTGTGTGATTGTGTGGTTGTGTGATTGTGTGGTTGTGTGATTGTGTGATTGTGTGATTGCGTGATTGTGTGATTGTGTGATTGTGAGATTATGTGATTGTGTGAGTGTGTGATTGTGTGATTGTGTGATTGTGTGATTGTGTGGTTGTGAGATTGTGTGATTGTGTGATTGCGTGATTGTGTGATTGTGAGATTGTGTGATTGTGTGATTGTGTGATTGTGTGATTGTGTGATTGTGATTGTGTGATTGTGATTGTGTGATTGTGATTGCGTGATTGTGATTGTGTGATTGTGATTGTGTGATTGTGATTGTGTGATCGTGATTGTGCGATTGCGTGCTTGTGACTGTGTGATTGTGTGACTGCGTGATTGTGTGATTGTGATTGCGTGATTGTGATTGTGGGATTGTGATTGTGTGATTGTGATTGTGTGATTGTGATTGTGTGATTGTGATTGTGTGATTGTGATTGTGTGATTGTGTTATTGTGTGATTGTGTGATTGTGTGATTGTGATTGTGCGATTGTGATTGTGTGATTGTGTGATTGTGTGATTGTGTGATTGCGAGATTATGTGATTGTGTGCTTGTGTGATTGTGTGATTGTGTTTGTGTGACTGTGATTGCATGATAGTGATTGTGTGATTGGGATTGTGTGATTGTGTGATTGTGATTGTGTGATTGTGATTGTGTGATTGTGATTGTGTGATTGCGTGATTGTGTGATTGTGTGATTGGGTGATTGTGTAATTGTTATTGTGCGATTGTGATTGGGTGATTGTGTGATTGTGTGATTGTGTGATTGTGTGGCTGTGTGATTGCGTGATTGTGTGATTGTGTAATTGTGATTGTGCGATTGTGATGTGTGATTGTGTGATTGTGTGATTGTGAGATTGTGTGATTGTGTGATTGTGTGATTGTGTGATTGTGTGATTGTGTGATTGTGTAATTGTGATTGTGCGATTGTGTGATTGTGTGATTGTGTGATTGTGTGATTGTGAGATTGTGTGATTGTATGCTTGTGTGATTGTGTGATTGTGATTGTGTGATTGTGTGATTGTGTGATTGTGTGACTGCGTGATTGTGTGATTGTGTAATTGTGATTGTGCGATTGTGTGATTGTGTGATTGTGTGATTGTGTGATTGTGTGATTGTGAGATTGTGTGATTGTGTGATTGTGTGATTGTGTAATTGTGATTGTGCGATTGTGTGATTGTGTGATTGTGTGATTGTGTGATTGTGAGATTGTGTGATTGTGTGCTTGTGTGATTGTGTGATTGTGATTGTGTGATTGTGTGATTGTGTGATTGTGTGATTGTGTGATTGTGTGATTGTGTGAGTGTGTGATTGTGTGATTGAGTGATTGTGTGATTGTGTGATTGTGTGATTGTGTGATTGTGTGATTAGGTGATTGTGTGATTGAGTAATTCTGTGCTTGTGTGATTGTGTGGTTGTGTGATTGTGTGATTAGGTGATTGTGTGATTGTGTGATTGTGTGATTGAGTGATTGTGTGCTTGTGTGATTGTGTGGTTGTGAGATTGTGTGATTGTGTGATTAGGTGATTGTGTGATTGTGTGATTGTGTGATTTTGTGATTGTGTGATGGTGTGATGGTGTGATTGTGTGATTGTGTGAATGTGTGATTGTGTGATCGTGTGATTGTGTGATCGTGTGATCGTGTGATCGTGTGATTGTGTGATTGTGTGATTGTGTGATTGTGTGATTGTGTGATTGTGTGATTGAGTGATTGTGTGCTTGTGTGATTGTGTGGTTGTGTGATTGTGTGATTAGGTGATTGTGTGATTGTGTGATTGTGTGATTGTGTGATTGTGTGATTGTGTGATTGTGGGATTGTGTGGTTGTGCGATCGTGATTGTGTGATCGTGATTGTGCGATTGCGTGCTTGTGACTGTGTGATTGTGTGATTGTGACTGTGTGATTGTGTGAGTGTGTGATTGTGTGATTGAGCGATTGTGTGATTGTGTGATTGTGTGGTTGTGTGATTGTGTGATTGTGTGATTGTGTGATTGTGTGATCGTGTGATTGTGTGATTGTGCGATTGTGTGATTGTGTGATTGTGTGATTGTGTGATTGTGTGATTGTGTGATTGTGTGATTGTGTGATTGTGTGATCGTGTGATTGTGTGATTGTGTGGTTGTGTGATTGTGTGATTGTGGGATTGTGTGATTGTGTGATTGTGTGATTGTGTGATTGTGTGATTGTGTGATTGTGTGATTGTGTGATTGTGTGATTGTGTGATTGTGTGATTGTGTGATCGTGTGATTGTGTGATTGTGTGGTTGTGTGATTGTGTGATTGTGGGATTGTGTGATTGTGTGATTGTGTGATTGTGTGATTGTGTGATTGTGTGATTGTGTGATTGTGTGATTGAGTGATTGTGTGATTGTGTGATTGTGTGAATGTGTGATTGTGTGACCGTGATTTTGTGATTGTGTGATTGTGTGATTGGGTGATTTTGTGATTGTGTGATTGTGTGATAGTGTGATTGTGTGATTCTGTGATTGTGTGATTGTGTGATTGTGTGATTGTGTGATTGTGTGATTGTGTGATTGTGTGATTGTGTGATTGTGTGATTGAGTGATTGTGTGCTTGTGTGATTGTGTGGTTGTGTGATTGTGTGATTAGGTGATTGTGTGATTGTGTGATTGTGTGATTGTGTGATTGTGTGATTGTGTGATTGTGTGATTGTGTGCTTGTGTGATTGTGTGATTCTGATTGTGTGATTGTGATTGTGTGATTGTGATTGTGTGATTGTGATTGTGTGATTGTGACTGTGTGATTGTGTGAGTGTGTGATTGTGTGATTGAGTGATTGTGTGCTTGTGTGATTGTGTGGTTGTGAGATTGTGTGATTGTGTGATTAGGTGATTGTGTGATTGTGTGATTCTGTGATTTTGTGATTGTGTGATGGTGTGATGGTGTGATTGTGTGATTGTGTGAATGTGTGATTGTGTGATCGTGTGATTGTGTGATCGTGTGATCGTGTGATCGTGTGATTGTGTGATTGTGTGATTGTGTGATTGTGTGATTGTGTGATTGTGTGATTGAGTGATTGTGTGCTTGTGTGATTGTGTGGTTGTGTGATTGTGTGATTAGGTGATTGTGTGATTGTGTGATTGTGTGATTGTGTGATTGTGTGATTGTGTGATTGTGTGATTGTGTGAATGTGTGATTGTGTGATTGTGTGATTGTGTGATTGTGTGATTGTGTGATTGTGCGATTGTGCGGTTGTGCGGTTGTGTGATTGTATGATTGTGTGACTGTGTGATTGTGTGATTAGGTGATTGTGTGATTGTGTGCATGTGTGATTGTGTGATTGTGATTGTGTGATTGTGATTGTGTGATTGTGATTGTGTGATTGTGATTGTGTGATTGTGATTGTGTGATTGTGATTGTCTGATTGTGATTGTGTGATTGTGATTGTGTGATTGTGATTGTGTGACTGTGACCGTGTGATTGTGTGATTGCGTGATTGTGTGACTGTGTGATTGTGTGATTGTGTGATTGTGTGATTGTGTGATTGTGTGATTGTGTGATTGTGTGATTGTGTGATTGTGTGATTGTGTGATTGTGTAATTGTTATTGTGCGATTGTGATTGGGTGATTGTGTGATTGTGTGATTGTGTGATTGTGTGATTGTGTGATTGTGTGATTGTGTGATTGTGTGGTTGTGAGATTGTGTGATTGTGTGATTGCGTGATTGTGTGATTGTGAGTTTGTGTGATTGTGTGATTGTGTGATTGTGTGATTGTGTGATTGTGATTGTGTGATTGTGATTGTGTGATTGTGATTGCGTGATTGTGATTGTGTGATTGTGATTGTGTGATTGTGATTGTGTGATCGTGATTGTGCGATTGCGTGCTTGTGACTGTGTGATTGTGTGACTGTGTGATTGTGTGATTGTGATTGCGTGATTGTGATTGTGGGATTGTGATTGTGTGATTGTGATTGTGTGATTGTGATTGTGTGATTGTGATTGTGTGATTGTGATTGTGTGATTGTGTTATTGTGTGATTGTGTGATTGTGTGATTGTGATTGTGCGATTGTGATTGTGTGATTGTGTGATTGTGTGATTGTGTGATTGCGAGGTTATGTGATTGTGTGCTTGTGTGATTGTGTGATTGTGTTTGTGTGACTGTGATTGCATGATAGTGATTGTGTGATTGGGATTGTGTGATTGTGTGATTGTGATTGTGTGATTGTGATTGTGTGATTGTGATTGTGTGATTGCGTGATTGTGTGATTGTGTGATTGGGTGATTGTGTAATTGTTATTGTGCGATTGTGATTGGGTGATTGTGTGATTGTGTGATTGTGTGATTGTGTGGCTGTGTGATTGCGTGATTGTGTGATTGTGTAATTGTGATTGTGCGATTGTGATGTGTGATTGTGTGATTGTGTGATTGTGAGATTGTGTGATTGTGTGATTGTGTGATTGTGTGATTGTGTGATTGTGTAATTGTGATTGTGCGATTGTGTGATTGTGTGATTGTGTGATTGTGTGATTGTGAGATTGTGTGATTGTATGCTTGTGTGATTGTGTGATTGTGATTGTGTGATTGTGTGATTGTGTGATTGTGTGACTGCGTGATTGTGTGATTGTGTAATTGTGATTGTGCGATTGTGTGATTGTGTGATTGTGTGATTGTGTGATTGTGTGATTGTGAGATTGTGTGATTGTGTGATTGTGTGATTGTGTAATTGTGATTGTGCGATTGTGTGATTGTGTGATTGTGTGATTGTGTGATTGTGAGATTGTGTGATTGTGTGCTTGTGTGATTGTGTGATTGTGATTGTGTGATTGTGTGATTGTGTGATTGTGTGATTGTGTGATTGTGTGATTGTGTGAGTGTGTGATTGTGTGATTGAGTGATTGTGTGCTTGTGTGATTGTGTGGTTGTGTGATTGTGTGATTAGGTCATTGTGTGATTGTGTGATTGTGTGATTGTGTGATTGTGTGATTGTGTGATCGTGTGATTGTGTGATTGTGTGGTTGTGTGATTGTGTGATTGTGGGATTGTGTGATTGTGTGATTGTGTGATTGTGTGATTGTGTGATTGTGTGATTGTGTGATTGTGTGATTGTGTGATTGTGTGATTGTGATTATGTGATTGTGATTGTGTGATTGTGATTGCGTGATTGTGATTGTGTGATTGTGATTGTGTGATTGTGATTGTGTGATCGTGATTGTGCGATTGCGTGCTTGTGACTGTGTGATTGTGTGACTGTGTGATTGTGTGATTGTGATTGCGTGATTGTGATTGTGGGATTGTGATTGTGTGATTGTGATTGCGTGATTGTGACTGTGTGATTGTGTGATTGTGTGATTGTGTGATTGTGTGATTGTGTGATTGTGTAATTGTGATTGTGCGATTGTGTGATTGTGTGATTGTGTGATTGTGTGATTGTGTGATTGTGTAATTGTGATTGTGCGATTGTGTGATTATGTGATTGTGTGATTGTGTGAGTGTGTGCTTGTGTGATTGTCTGATTGTGATTGTGTGATTGTGATTGTGTGATTGTGATTGTGTGATTGTGATTGTGTGATTGTGATTGTGTGATTGTGATTGTGTGATTGTGATTGTGTGATTGTGATTGTGTGATTGTGATTGTGTGATTGTGATTGTGTGATTGTGATTGTGTGATTGTGATTGTGTGATTGTGATTGTGTGATTGTGATTGTGTGATTGTGATTGTGTGATTGTGATTGTGTGATTGTGTGAGTGTGTGATTGTGTGATTGAGTGATTGTGTGCTTGTGTGATTGTGTGGTTGTGAGATTGTGTGATTGTGTGATTGCGTGATTGTGTGATTGTGAGATTGTGTGATTGTGTGACTGTGTGATTGTGTGACTGTGTGATTGTGTGATTGTGATTGCGTGATTGTGATTGTGGGATTGTGATTGTGTGATTGTGATTGTGTGATTGTGTGATTGTGATTGTGTGATTGTGATTGTGTGATTGCGTGATTGTGTGATTGTGTGATTGGGTGATTGTGTAATTGTTATTGTGCGATTGTGATTGGGTGATTGTGTGATTGTGTGATTGTGTGATTGTGTGATTGTGTGATTGTGTGGCTGTGTGATTGCGTGATTGTGTGATTGTGTAATTGTGATTGTGCGATTGTGATGTGTGATTGTGTGATTGTGTGATTGTGAGATTGTGTGATTGTGTGATTGTGTGATTGTGTGATTGTGTGATTGTGTGATTGTGTGATTGTGTAATTGTGATTGTACGATTGTGTGATTGTGTGATTGTGTGATTGTGTGATTGTGAGATTGTGTGATTGTATGCTTGTGTGATTGTGTGATTGTGATTGTGTGATTGTGTGATTGTGTGATTGTGTGACTGCGTGATTGTGTGATTGTGTGATTGTGTAATTGTGATTGTGCGATTGTGTGATTGTGTGATTGTGTGATTGTGTGATTGTGTAATTGTGATTGTGCGATTGTGTGATTGTGTGATTGTGTGATTGTGTGATTGTGAGATTGTGTGATTGTGTGATTGTGTGATTGTGTAATTGTGATTGTGCGATTGTGTGATTGTGTGATTGTGTGATTGTGTGATTGTGATATTGTGTGATTGTGTGCTTGTGTGATTGTGTGATTGTGATTGTGTGATTGTGTGATTGTGTGATTGTGTGATTGTGTGATTGTGTGAGTGTGTGATTGTGTGATTGAGTGATTGTGTGATTGTGTGATTGTGTGATTGTGTGATCGTGTGATTGTGTGATTGTGTGGTTGTGTGATTGTGTGATTGTGGGAATGTGTGATTGTATGATTGTGTGATTGTGTGATTGTGTGATAGTGTGATTGTGTGATTGTGTGATTGAGTGATTGTGTGATTGTGTGATTGTGGGAATGTGTGATTGTGTGACCGTGATTTTGTGATTGTGTGATTGTGTGATTGGGTGATTTTGTGATTGTGTGATTGTGTGATAGTGTGATTGTGTGATTCTGTGATTGTGTGATTGTGTGATTGTGTGATTGTGTGGTTGTGTGATTGTGTGATTGTGTGATTGCGTGATTGTGTGATTGTGTGATTGTGAGATTATGTGATTGTGTGAGTGTGCGATTGTGTGATTGTGTGATTGTGTGGTTGTGAGATTGTGTGATTGTGTGATTGCGTGATTGTGTGATTGTGAGATTGTGTGATTGTGTGATTGTGTGATTGTGTGATTGTGTGATTGTGTGATTGTGATTATGTGATTGTGATTGTGTGATTGTGATTGCGTGATTGTGATTGTGTGATTGTGATTGTGTGATTGTGATTGTGTGATCGTGATTGTGCGATTGCGTGCTTGTGACTGTGTGATTGTGTGACTGTGTGATTGTGTGATTGTGATTGCGTGATTGTGATTGTGGGATTGTGATTGTGTGATTGTGATTGTGTGATTGTGACTGTGTGATTGTGTGATTGTGTGATTGTGTGATTGTGTGATTGTGTAATTGTGATTGTGCGATTGTGTGATTGTGTGATTGTGTGATTGTGTGATTGTGTGATTGTGTAATTGTGATTGTGCGATTGTGTGATTGTGTGATTGTGTGATTGTGTGAGTGTGTGCTTGTGTGATTGTCTGATTGTGATTGTGTGATTGTGATTGTGTGATTGTGATTGTGTGATTGTGATTGTGTGATTGTGATTGTGTGATTGTGATTGTGTGATTGTGATTGTGTGATTGTGATTGTGTGATTGTGATTGTGTGATTGTGATTGTGTGATTGTGATTGTGTGATTGTGTGAGTGTGTGATTGTGTGATTGAGTGATTGTGTGCTTGTGTGATTGTGTGGTTGTGAGATTGTGTGATTGTGTGATTAGGTGATTGTGTGATTGTGTGATTGTGTGATTGTGTGATTGAGTGATTGTGTGATTGTGTGATTGTGTGATTGTGTGATTGTGAGAATGTGTGATTGTGTGACCGAGATTTTGTGATTGTGTGATTGTGTGATTGTGTGATTTTGTGATTGTGTGATCGTGTGATTGTGTGATCGTGTGATTGTGTGATTGTGTGATTGTGTGATTGTGTGATTGTGTGATTGTGTGATTATGTGATTGTGTGATTGTTTGATTGTGTGATCGTGTGATTGTGTGATTGTGTGGTTGTGTGATTGTGTGATTGTGGGATTGTGTGATTGTGTGCTTGTGTGATTGTGTGATTGTGTGATTGTGTGATTGTGTGATTGTGTGATTGAGTGATTGTGTGATTGTGTGATTGTGTGAATGTGTGATTGTGTGACCGTGATTTTGTGATTGTGTGATTGTGTGATTGGGTGATTTTGTGATTGTGTGATTGTGTGATAGTGTGATTGTGTGATTCTGTGATTGTGTGATTGTGTGATTGTGTGATTGTGTGATTGTGTGATTATGTGATTGTGTGATTGTGTAATTGTGTGATCGTGTGATTGTGTGATTGTGTGGTTGTGTGATTGTGTGATTGTGTGATTGTGTGATTTTGCGATTGTGTGATTGTGTGATTGTGTGATTGTGTGATTGCGTGATTGTGTGCATGTGTGATTGTGAGATTGTGTGATTGTGTGATTGTGTGATTGTGTGATTGTGTGATTGTGATTGTGTGATTGTGATTGTGTGATTGTGATTGTCTGATTGTGATTGTGTGATTGTGATTGTGTGATTGTGACTGTGTGATTGTGTGAGTCTGTGATTGTGTGATTGTGTGGTTGTGTGATTGTGTGATTGTGTGGTAGCGTGATTGTGTGATTGTGTGATTGTGAGATTGTGTGATTGTGTGATTGTGTGATTGTGTGATTGTGATTGTGTGATTGTGATTGTGTGATTGTGATTGTGTGATTGTGATTGTGTGATCGTGATTGTGCGATTGCGTGCTTGTGACTGTGTGATTGTGTGACTGTGTGATTGTGTGATTGTGATTGCGTGATTGTGATTGTGGGATTGTGATTGTGTGATTGTGATTGTGTGATTGTGATTGTGTGATTGTGATTGTGTGATTGTGATTGTGTGATTGTGATTGTGTGATTGTGATTGTGTGATTGTGATTGTGTGATTGTGATTGTGTGATTGTGATTGTGCGATTGTGATTGTGTGATTGTGATTGTGTGATTGTGTGATTGTGTGATTGAGTGATTGTGTGGTTGTGTGATTGTGTGGTTGTGTGACGGTGGGATTAGGTGATTGTGTGATTGCGTGATTGTGTGATTGTGTGATTGTGTGACCGTGATTTTGTGATTGTGTGATTGTGTGATTGTGTGATTGTGTGATTGTGTGCTTGTGTGATTGTGTGATTGTGTGATTGTGTGATTGTGTGATTGTGTGATTGTGAGATTGTGTGATTGTGTGATTGTGTGATTGTGTAATTGTGTGATTGTGTGGTTGTGCGATCGTGATTGTGTGATCGTGATTGTCTGATCGTGATTGTGTGATCGTGATTGTGTGATCGTGATTGTGCGATTGCGTGCATGTGACTGTGTGATTGTGTGACTGTGTGATTGTGTGATTGTGTGATTGTGTGATTGAGTGATTGTGTGATTGTGTGATTGTGGGAATGTGTGATTGTGTGACCGTGATTTTGTGATTGTGTGATTGTGTGATTGGGTGATTTTGTGATTGTGTGATTGTGTGATAGTGTGATTGTGTGATTCTGTGATTGTGTGATTGTGTGATTGTGTGATTGTGTGGTTGTGTGATTGTGTGATTGTGTGATTGCGTGATTGTGTGATTGTGTGATTGTGAGATTATGTGATTGTGTGAGTGTGCGATTGTGTGATTGTGTGATTGTGTGGTTGTGTGATTGTGTGATTAGGTGATTGTGTGATTGTGTGATTGTGTAATTGTGATTGCGCGATTGTGATTGTGTGATTGTGTGATTGTGTGATTGTGTGATGGTGTGATTGTGAGATTGTGTGATTGTGTGATTGTGTGATTGTGTGATTGTGTGATTATGTGATTGTGTGGTTGTGTGATTGTGTGATTGTGTGATTGTGTGATTATGTGATTGTGTGGTTGTGTGATTGTGTGATTGTGTGATTGTGTGATTGTGTGATTGTGTGATTGTGTGATTGTGTGATTGTGTGATTGTGTGATTGTGTGATTGTGTGATTGTGTGATTGTGTGATTGTGTGATTGTGTGATTGTGTAATTGTGATTGTGTAATTGTGATTGTGCGATTGTGATTGTGTGATTGTGTGACCGTGATAGTGTGACCGTGAATGTGTGATTGCGTGATTGTGATTGCGTGATTGTGTGATTTTGTGATTGTGTGATTGTGTGATGGTGTGATTGTGTGAATGTGTGATTGTGTGATCGTGTGATCGTGTGATCGTGTGATCGTGTGATCGTGTGATTGTGCGATTGTGTGATTGTGTGATTGTGTGATTGTGTGATTGCGTGATTGTGTGATTATGTGATTGTGTGATTGTGTGATTGTGTGATTGTGTGATTGTGTGATTGTGTGATTGTGTGATTGTGTGATTGTGTGATTGTGTTATTGTGTGATTGTGTGATTGTGTGATTGAGTGATTGTGTAATTGTGATTGTGTAATTGTGATTGTGCGATTGTGATTGTGTGATTGTGTGACCGTGATAGTGTGACCGTGAATGTGTGATTGCGTGATTGTGATTGTGTGCTTGTGTGATTGTGTGGTTGTGTGATTGTGTGATTAGGTCATTGCGTGATTGTGTGATTGTGTGATTGTGTGATTGTGTGATCGTGTGATTGTGTGATTGTGTGGTTGTGTGATTGTGTGATTGTGGGAATGTGTGATTGTGTGATTGTGTGATTGTGTGATTGTGTGATTGTGTGATTGTGTGATTGTGTGATTGAGTGATTGTGTGATTGTGTGATTGTGGGAATGTGTGATTGTGTGACCGTGATTTTGTGATTGTGTGATTGTGTGATTGGGTGATTTTGTGATTGTGTGATTGTGTGATAGTGTGATTGTGTGATTCTGTGATTGTGTGATTGTGTGATTGTGTGATTGTGTGGTTGTGTGATTGTGTGATTGTGTGATTGCGTGATTGTGTGATTGTGTGATTGTGAGATTATGTGATTGTGTGAGTGTGCGATTGTGTGATTGTGTGATTGTGTGGTTGTGAGATTGTGTGATTGTGTGATTGCGTGATTGTGTGATTGTGAGATTGTGTGATTTTGTGATTGTGAGATTGTGTGATTGTGTGATTGTGATTATGTGATTGTGATTGTGTGATTGTGATTGCGTGATTGTGATTGTGTGATTGTGATTGTGTGATTGTGATTGTGTGATCGTGATTGTGCGATTGCGTGCTTGTGACTGTGTGATTGTGTGACTGTGTGATTGTGTGATTGTGATTGCGTGATTGTGATTGTGGGATTGTGATTGTGTGATTGTGATTGTGTGATTGTGACTGTGTGATTGTGTGATTGTGTGATTGTGTGATTGTGTGATTGTGTGATTGTGTAATTGTGATTGTGCGATTGTGTGATTGTGTGATTGTGTGATTGTGTGATTGTGTGATTGTGTAATTGTGATTGTGCGATTGTGTGATTGTGTGATTGTGTGATTGTGTGAGTGTGTGCTTGTGTGATTGTCTGATTGTGATTGTGTGATTGTGATTGTGTGATTGTGATTGTGTGATTGTGATTGTGTGATTGTGATTGTGTGATTGTGATTGTGTGATTGTGATTGTGTGATTGTGTGAGTGTGTGATTGTGTGATTGAGTGATTGTGTGCTTGTGTGATTGTGTGGTTGTGAGATTGTGTGATTGTGTGATTAGGTGATTGTGTGATTGTGTGATTGTGTGATTGTGTGATTGTGTGATTGAGTGATTGAGTGATTGTGTGATTGTGTGATTGTGTGATTGTGAGAATGTGTGATTGTGTGACCGAGATTTTGTGATTGTGTGATTGTGTGATTGTGTGAGTGTGTGCTTGTGTGATTGTCTGATTGTGATTGTGTGATTGTGATTGTGTGATTGTGATTGTGTGATTGTGATTGTGTGATTGTGATTGTGTGATTGTGATTGTGTGATTGTGATTGTGTGATTGTGATTGTGTGATTGTGTGAGTGTGTGATTGTGTGATTGAGTGATTGTGTGCTTGTGTGATTGTGTGGTTGTGAGATTGTGTGATTGTGTGATTAGGTGATTGTGTGATTGTGTGATTTTGTGATTGTGTGATCGTGTGATTGTGTGATCGTGTGATTGTGTGATTGTGTGATTGTGTGATTGTGTGATTGTGTGATTGTATGATTGTGTGATTGTGTGATTGTGTGATTGTGTGATTGTGTGATTGTGTGATTGTGTGATTGTGTGATTGTGTGATTGTGTGATTGTGTGATTGTGTGATTGTGTGATTATGTGATTGTGTGATTGTTTGATTGTGTGATCGTGTGATTGTGTGATTGTGTGGTTGTGTGATTGTGTGATTGTGGGATTGTGTGATTGTGTGCTTGTGTGATTGTGTGATTGTGTGATTGTGTGATTGTGTGATTGTGTGATTGAGTGATTGTGTGATTGTGTGATTGTGTGAATGTGTGATTGTGTGACCGTGATTTTGTGATTGTGTGATTGTGTGATTGGGTGATTTTGTGATTGTGTGATTGTGTGATAGTGTGATTGTGTGATTCTGTGATTGTGTGATTGTGTGATTGTGTGATTGTGTGATTGTGTGATTGTGTGATTGTGTGATTGTGTGATTGTGTGATTGTGTGATTGTGTGATTGTGTGATTGTGTGATTGTGTGATTGTGACTGTGCGATTGTGTGAGTGTGTGATTGTGTGATTGAGTGATTGTGTGCTTGTGTGATTGTGTGGTTGTGTGGTTTTGTGATTGTGAGATTGTGTGAGTGTGTGCTTGTGTGATTGTCTGATTGTGATTGTGTGATTGTGATTGTGTGATTGTGATTGTGTGATTGTGATTGTGTGATTGTGATTGTGTGATTGTGATTGTGTGATTGTGATTGTGTGATTGTGATTGTGTGATTGTGATTGTGTGATTGTGTGAGTGTGTGATTGTGTGATTGAGTGATTGTGTGCTTGTGTGATTGTGTGGTTGTGAGATTGTGTGATTGTGTGATTAGGTGATTGTGTGATTGTGTGATTGTGTGATTGAGTGATTGTGTGATTGTGTGATTGTGTGAATGTGTGATTGTGTGACCGAGATTTTGTGATTGTGTGATTGTGTGATTTTGTGATTGTGTGATCGTGTGATTGTGTGATTGTGTGATTGTGTGATTGTGTGATTGTGTGATCGTGTGATTGTGTGATTGTGCGATTGTGTGATTGTGAGATTGTGTGATTGTGAGATTGTGAGATTGTGTGATTGTGTGATTGTGTGATTGTGTGATTGTGTGATTGTGTGATTGTGTGATTGTGTGATTGTGTGATTGTGTGATCGTGTGATCGTGTGATCGTGTGATTGTGTGATTGTGTGATTTTGCGATTGTGTGATTGTGTGATTGTGTGATTGTGTGAGTGTGTGATTGTGTGATTGCGTGATTGTGTGCTTGTGTGATTGTGTGGTTGTGTGATTGTGTGATTAGGTGATTGTGTGATTGTGTGATTGTGTGATTGTGTGATTGTGTCATTGTGATTGTGCGATTGTGTGATTGTGTGATTGTGTGATTGTGTAATTGTGATTGTGCGATTGTGATTGCGTGATTGTGTGATTGTGTGATTGTGTGATTGTGTGATTGTGTGATTGTGTGATTGTGTGATTGTGTGATTGTGTGATTGTGTGATTGTGTGGTTGTGCGATCGTGATTGTGTGATCGTGATTGTGTGATCGTGATTGTGCGGTTGCGTGCTTGTGACTGTGTGATTGTGTCACTGTGTGATTGTGTGATTGTGACTGTGTGATTGTGTGATTGAGCGATTGTGTGATTGTGTGGTTGTGTGATTGTGTGAGTGTGTGATTGTGTGATTGTGTGATTGTGTGATAGTGTGATTGTTAGATTGTGTGATTGTGTGATTCTGTGATTGTGTGATTCTGTGATTGTGTGATTATGTGATTGTGTGATTGTGTGATTGTGTGATTGTGTGATTGTGTGATTGTGTGATTGTGTGATTGTGTGATTGTGTGATTGTGTGATTGTGTGATTGTGACTGTGTGATTGTGTGAGTGTGTGATTGTGTGATTGAGTGATTGTGTGCTTGTGTGATTGTGTGGTTGTGTGGTTTTGTGATTGTGAGATTGTGTGAGTGTGTGCTTGTGTGATTGTGTGATTGTGTGATTGTGTGATTGTGTGATTGTGTGATTGTGTGATTGTGTGATTGTGTGATTGTGTGATTGTGTGATTGTGTGATTGTGTGATTGTGTGATTGTGTGATTGTGTGATTGTGTGATTGTGTGATTGTGTGATTGTGTGATTGTGTGATTGTGTGATTGTGTGATTGTGTGATTGTGTGATTGTGTGATTGTGTGATTGTGTGATTGTGTGATTGTGTGATTGTGTGATTGTGTGATTGTGTGATTGTGTGATTGTGTGGTTGTGCGATCGTGATTGTGTGATCGTGATTGTGTGATCGCGATTGTGCGATTGCGTGCTTGTGACTGTGTGATTGTGTGATTGTGACTGTGTGATTGTGTGAGTGTGTGATTGTTTGATTATGTGATTGTGTGATTGTGTGGTTGTGTGATTGTGTGATTGTGTGATTGTGTGATTGTGTGATTGTGTGATTGTGTGATTGCGTGATTGCGTGATTGTGTGATTGTGTGATTGTGTGATTGTGTGATTGTGTGATTGTGTGATTGTGTGATTGTGTGATTGCGTGATTGTGATTGCGTGATTGTGTTATTGTGTGATTGTGTGATTGTGTGATTGTGACTGTGTGATTGTGTGAGTGTGTGATTGTGTGATTGAGTGATTGTGTGCTTGTGTGATTGTGTGGTTGTGTGGTTTTGTGATTGTGAGATTGTGTGAGTGCGTGCTTGTGTGATTGTGTGATTGTGATTGTGTGATTGTGATTGTGTGATTGTGATTGTGTGATTGTGATTGTGTGATTGTGATTGTGTGATTGTGATTGTGTGATTGTGTGAGTGTGTGATTGTGTGATTGAGTGATTGTGTGCTTGTGTGATTGTGTGGTTGTGAGATTGTGTGATTGTGTGATTAGGTGATTGTGTGATTGTGTGACCGTGATTTTGTGATTGTGTGATTGTGTGATTGTGTGATTGTGTGATTGTGTGATTGTGTGATTGTGTGATGTTGATTGTCTGATCGTGATTGTGTGATCGTGATTGTGCGATTGCGTGCTTGTGACTGTGTGATTGTGTGATTGTGTGACTGTGTGATTGTGTGATTGTGATTGTGTGATTGTGATTGTGTGATTGTGATTGTGGGATTGTGATTGTGTGACTGTGTGATTGAGTGACTGTGTGATTGTGTGACCATGATTGTGTGACCGTGATTGTGTGACCGTGAATGTGTGACTGCGTGATTGTGATTGCGTGATTGTGATTGCGTCATTGTGTGATTGTGTGATTGTGTGATTGTGTGATGGTGTGATTGTGTGATTGTGTGGATGCGTGATTGTGTGATCGTGTGATTGTGTGATCGTGTGATTGTGTGATTGTGACTGTGTGATTGTGTGAGTGTGTGATTGTGTGATTGAGTGATTGTGTGCTTGTGTGATTGTGTGGTTGTGTGGTTGTGTGATTGTGTGATTGTGTGATTGTGTGATTGTGTGATTGTGTGATTGTGTGATTGGGTGATTGTGTGATTGCGTGATTGTGTGATTGTGTGATTGTGTGATTGTGTGAGTGTGTGATTGTGTGATTGTGTGATTGAGTGATTGTGTGCTTGTGTGATTGTATACTTGTGTGATTGTGTGATTGTATACTCGTGTGATTGTCTGATTGTGTGATTGTGCGATTGTGTGCTTGTGTGATTGTGTGATTGTGATTGTGTGATTGTGTGATTGTGTGATTGTGTGATTGTGTGATTGTGTGATTGTGTGATTGTGTGATTGTGTGATTGTGTGATTGTGTGATTGAGTGATTGTGTGCTTGTGTGATTGTGTGGTTGTGTGGTTGTGTGATTGTGTGATTATGTGATTGTGTGATTGTGTGATTGTGTGATTGTGTGATTGTGATTGTGTGATTGTTATTGTGTGATTGTGATTGTGTGATTGTGATTGTGTGATTGTGATTGTGTGATTGTGATTGTGTGATTGTGATTGTGTGATTGTGATTGCGTGATTGTGATTGTGTGATTGTGTGATTGTGTGATTGTGTGATTGTGTGATTGAGTGATTGTGGGATTGTGTGATTGTGTGAATGTGTGATTGAGTGACCGTGATTTTGTGATTGTGTGATTGTGTGATTGGGTGATTTTGTGATTGTGTGATTGTGTGATAGTGCGATTGTGTGATTGTGTGATTGTGTGATTGTGTGATTGTGTGATTGTGTGATTGTGTGATTGTGTGATTGTGTGATTGTGTGATTGTGTGATTGTGTGATTGTGTGATTGTGTGATTGTGTGATTGTGTGATTGTGTGATTGTGTGATTGTGACTGTGTGATTGTGTGATTGTGTGATTGAGTGATTGTGTGCTTGTGTGATTGTGTGGTTGTGTGGTTTTGTGATTGTGAGATTGTGTGAGTGTGTGCTTGTGTGATTGTGTGATTGTGTGATTGTGTGATTGTGTGATTGTGTGATTGTGTAATTGTGATTGGGTAATTGTGATTGTGCGATTGTGATTGTGTGATTGTGTGACCGTGATAGTGTGACCGTGATTGTGTGATTGCGTGATTGTGATTGCGTGATTGTGTGATTGTGTGATTGTGTGATTGTGTGATTGTGTGATGGTGTGATTGCGTGAATGTGTGATTGTGTGATCGTGTGATCGTGTGATCGTGTGATCGTGTGATTGTGCGATTGTGTGATTGTGTGATTGTGTGATTGCGTGATTGCGTGATTGTGTGATTGTGTGATTGTGCGACTGTGTGATTGTGTGATTGTGTGATTGTGTGATTGTGTGATTGTGTGATTGTGTGATTGTGTGATTGTGTGATTGTGTTATTGTGTTATTGTGTGATTGTGTGATTGTGTGATTGTGTGATTGTGTGATTGTGTGGTTGTGCGATCGTGATTGTGTGATCGTGATTGTCTGATCGTGATTGTGTGAACGTGATTGTGTGATCGTGATTGTGCGATTGCGTGCTTGTGACTGTGTGATTGTGTGACTGTGTGATTGTGTGATTGTGACTGTGTGATTGTGTGAGTGTGTGATTGTGTGATTGAGCGATTGTGTGATTGTGTGATTGTGTGGTTGTGTGATTGTGTGATTGTGTGGTTGTGTGACCGTGATTGTGTGACCGTGATTATGTGATCGTGATTGTGTGATCGTGATTGTGGGTCCGTGATTGAGTGACCGTGATTGTGTGACCGTGATTGTGTGACCGTGATAGTGTGACCGTGAATGTGTGATTGCGTGGTTGTGATTGCGTGATTGTGATTGCGTGATTATGATTGCGTGATTGTGATTGCGTGATTGTGTGATTGTGTGATTGTGTGATTGTGTGATTGTGTGGTGGTGTGACTGTGTGAATGTGTGATTGTGTGATCGTGTGATTGTGTGATCGTGTGATCGTGTGATCGTGTGATTGTGTGATTGTGTGATTTTGCGATTGTGTGATTGTGTGATTGTGTGATTGTGTGAGTGTGTGATTGTGTGATTGCGTGATTGTGTGCTTGTGTGATTGTGTGGTTGTGTGATTGTGTGATTAGGTGATTGTGTGATTGTGTGATTGTGTGATTGTGTCATTGTGTCATTGTGATTGTGCGATTGTGTGATTGTGTGATTGTGTGATTGTGTAATTGTGATTGTGCGATTGTGATTGTGTGATTGTGTGATTGTGTGATTGTGTGATTGTGTGATTGTGTGATTGTGTGATTGTGTGATTGTGTGATTGTGTGATTGTGTGATTGTGTGATTGTGTGATTGTGTGATTGTGTGATTGTGTGATTGTGTGATTGTGTGATTGTGTGATTGTGTGATTGTGTGATTGTGCGATTGTGTGATTGTGTGATTGTGTGATTGTGTAATTGTGATTGGGTAATTGTGATTGTGCGATTGTGATTGTGTGATTGTGTGACCGTGATAGTGTGACCGTGAATGTGTGATTGCGTGATTGTGATTGCGTGATTGTGTGATTGTGTGATTGTGTGATTGTGTGATTGTGTGATGGTGTGATTGCGTGAATGTGTGATTGTGTGATCGTGTGATCGTGTGATCGTGTGATCGTGTGATTGTGTGATTGTGTGATCGTGTGATCGTGTGATCGTGTGATTGTGTGATTGTGTGATTTTGCGATTGTGTGATTGTGTGATTGTGTGATTGTGTGAGTGTGTGATTGTGTGATTGCGTGATTGTGTGCTTGTGTGATTGTGTGGTTGTGTGATTGTGTGATTAGGTGATTGTGTGATTGTGTGATTGTGTGATTGTGTGATTGTGTCATTGTGATTGTGCGATTGTGTGATTGTGTGATTGTGTGATTGTGTAATTGTGATTGTGCGATTGTGATTGTGTGATTGTGTGATTGTGTGATTGTGTGATTGTGTGATTGTGTGATTGTGTGATTGTGTGATTGTGTGATTGTGTGATTGTGTGATTGTGTGATTGTGTGATTGTGTGATTGTGTGATTGTGTGGTTGTGCGATCGTGATTGTGTGATCGTGATTGTGCGGTTGCGTGCTTGTGACTGTGTGATTGTGTGATTGTGACTGTGTGATTGTGTGAGTGTGTGATTGTGTGATTGAGCGATTGTGTGATTGTGTGGTTGTGTGATTGTGTGAGTGTGTGATTGTGTGATTGTGTGATTGTGTGATTGTGTGATTGAGTGATTGCGGGATTGTGTGATTGTGTGAATGTGTGATTGTGTGACCGTGATTTTGTGATTGTGTGATTGTGTGATTGGGTGATTTTGTGATTGTGTGATTGTGTGATAGTGTGATTGTGTGATTGTGTGATTGTGTGATTCTGTGATTGTGTGATTATGTGATTGTGTGATTGTGTGATTGTGTGATTGTGTGATTGTGTGATTGTGTGGTTGTGCGATCGTGATTGTGTGATCGTGATTGTGTGATCGTGATTGTGCGGTTGCGTGCTTGTGACTGTGTGATTGTGTCACTGTGTGATTGTGTGATTGTGACTGTGTGATTGTGTGATTGAGCGATTGTGTGATTGTGTGGTTGTGTGATTGTGTGAGTGTGTGATTGTGTGATTGTGTGATTGTGTGATAGTGTGATTGTTAGATTGTGTGATTGTGTGATTCTGTGATTGTGTGATTCTGTGATTGTGTGATTATGTGATTGTGTGATTGTGTGATTGTGTGATTGTGTGATTGTGTGATTGTGTGATTGTGTGATTGTGTGATTGTGTGATTGTGTGATTGTGTGATTGTGACTGTGTGATTGTGTGAGTGTGTGATTGTGTGATTGAGTGATTGTGTGCTTGTGTGATTGTGTGGTTGTGTGGTTTTGTGATTGTGAGATTGTGTGAGTGTGTGCTTGTGTGATTGTGTGATTGTGTGATTGTGTGATTGTGTGATTGTGTGATTGTGTGATTGTGTGATTGTGTGATTGTGTGATTGTGTGATTGTGTGATTGTGTGATTGTGTGATTGTGTGATTGTGTGATTGTGTGATTGTGTGATTGTGTGATTGTGTGATTGTGTGATTGTGTGATTGTGTGATTGTGTGATTGTGTGATTGTGTGATTGTGTGATTGTGTGATTGTGTGATTGTGTGATTGTGTGATTGTGTGATTGTGTGATTGTGTGATTGTGTGATTGTGTGATTGTGTGATTGTGTGGTTGTGCGATCGTGATTGTGTGATCGTGATTGTGTGATCGCGATTGTGCGATTGCGTGCTTGTGACTGTGTGATTGTGTGATTGTGACTGTGTGATTGTGTGAGTGTGTGATTGTTTGATTATGTGATTGTGTGATTGTGTGGTTGTGTGATTGTGTGATTGTGTGATTGTGTGATTGTGTGATTGTGTGATTGTGTGATTGCGTGATTGCGTGATTGTGTGATTGTGTGATTGTGTGATTGTGTGATTGTGTGATTGTGTGATTGTGTGATTGTGTGATTGCGTGATTGTGATTGCGTGATTGTGTTATTGTGTGATTGTGTGATTGTGTGATTGTGACTGTGTGATTGTGTGAGTGTGTGATTGTGTGATTGAGTGATTGTGTGCTTGTGTGATTGTGTGGTTGTGTGGTTTTGTGATTGTGAGATTGTGTGAGTGCGTGCTTGTGTGATTGTGTGATTGTGATTGTGTGATTGTGATTGTGTGATTGTGATTGTGTGATTGTGATTGTGTGATTGTGATTGTGTGATTGTGATTGTGTGATTGTGTGAGTGTGTGATTGTGTGATTGAGTGATTGTGTGCTTGTGTGATTGTGTGGTTGTGAGATTGTGTGATTGTGTGATTAGGTGATTGTGTGATTGTGTGACCGTGATTTTGTGATTGTGTGATTGTGTGATTGTGTGATTGTGTGATTGTGTGATTGTGTGATTGTGTGATGTTGATTGTCTGATCGTGATTGTGTGATCGTGATTGTGCGATTGCGTGCTTGTGACTGTGTGATTGTGTGATTGTGTGACTGTGTGATTGTGTGATTGTGATTGTGTGATTGTGATTGTGTGATTGTGATTGTGGGATTGTGATTGTGTGACTGTGTGATTGAGTGACTGTGTGATTGTGTGACCATGATTGTGTGACCGTGATTGTGTGACCGTGAATGTGTGACTGCGTGATTGTGATTGCGTGATTGTGATTGCGTCATTGTGTGATTGTGTGATTGTGTGATTGTGTGATGGTGTGATTGTGTGATTGTGTGGATGCGTGATTGTGTGATCGTGTGATTGTGTGATCGTGTGATTGTGTGATTGTGACTGTGTGATTGTGTGAGTGTGTGATTGTGTGATTGAGTGATTGTGTGCTTGTGTGATTGTGTGGTTGTGTGGTTGTGTGATTGTGTGATTGTGTGATTGTGTGATTGTGTGATTGTGTGATTGTGTGATTGGGTGATTGTGTGATTGCGTGATTGTGTGATTGTGTGATTGTGTGATTGTGTGAGTGTGTGATTGTGTGATTGTGTGATTGAGTGATTGTGTGCTTGTGTGATTGTATACTTGTGTGATTGTGTGATTGTATACTCGTGTGATTGTCTGATTGTGTGATTGTGCGATTGTGTGCTTGTGTGATTGTGTGATTGTGATTGTGTGATTGTGTGATTGTGTGATTGTGTGATTGTGTGATTGTGTGATTGTGTGATTGTGTGATTGTGTGATTGTGTGATTGTGTGATTGAGTGATTGTGTGCTTGTGTGATTGTGTGGTTGTGTGGTTGTGTGATTGTGTGATTATGTGATTGTGTGATTGTGTGATTGTGTGATTGTGTGATTGTGATTGTGTGATTGTTATTGTGTGATTGTGATTGTGTGATTGTGATTGTGTGATTGTGATTGTGTGATTGTGATTGTGTGATTGTGATTGTGTGATTGTGATTGCGTGATTGTGATTGTGTGATTGTGTGATTGTGTGATTGTGTGATTGTGTGATTGAGTGATTGTGGGATTGTGTGATTGTGTGAATGTGTGATTGAGTGACCGTGATTTTGTGATTGTGTGATTGTGTGATTGGGTGATTTTGTGATTGTGTGATTGTGTGATAGTGCGATTGTGTGATTGTGTGATTGTGTGATTGTGTGATTGTGTGATTGTGTGATTGTGTGATTGTGTGATTGTGTGATTGTGTGATTGTGTGATTGTGTGATTGTGTGATTGTGTGATTGTGTGATTGTGTGATTGTGTGATTGTGTGATTGTGACTGTGTGATTGTGTGATTGTGTGATTGAGTGATTGTGTGCTTGTGTGATTGTGTGGTTGTGTGGTTTTGTGATTGTGAGATTGTGTGAGTGTGTGCTTGTGTGATTGTGTGATTGTGTGATTGTGTGATTGTGTGATTGTGTGATTGTGTGATTGTGTGATTGTGTGATTGTGTGATTGTGTGATTGTGTGATTGTGTGATTGTGTGATTGTGTGATTGTGTGATTGTGTGATTGTGTGATTGTGTGATTGTGTGATTGTGTGATTGTGTGATTGTGTGATTGTGTAATTGTGATTGGGTAATTGTGATTGTGCGATTGTGATTGTGTGATTGTGTGACCGTGATAGTGTGACCGTGATTGTGTGATTGCGTGATTGTGATTGCGTGATTGTGTGATTGTGTGATTGTGTGATTGTGTGATTGTGTGATGGTGTGATTGCGTGAATGTGTGATTGTGTGATCGTGTGATCGTGTGATCGTGTGATCGTGTGATTGTGCGATTGTGTGATTGTGTGATTGTGTGATTGCGTGATTGCGTGATTGTGTGATTGTGTGATTGTGCGACTGTGTGATTGTGTGATTGTGTGATTGTGTGATTGTGTGATTGTGTGATTGTGTGATTGTGTGATTGTGTGATTGTGTTATTGTGTTATTGTGTGATTGTGTGATTGTGTGATTGTGTGATTGTGTGATTGTGTGGTTGTGCGATCGTGATTGTGTGATCGTGATTGTCTGATCGTGATTGTGTGAACGTGATTGTGTGATCGTGATTGTGCGATTGCGTGCTTGTGACTGTGTGATTGTGTGACTGTGTGATTGTGTGATTGTGACTGTGTGATTGTGTGAGTGTGTGATTGTGTGATTGAGCGATTGTGTGATTGTGTGATTGTGTGGTTGTGTGATTGTGTGATTGTGTGGTTGTGTGACCGTGATTGTGTGACCGTGATTATGTGATCGTGATTGTGTGATCGTGATTGTGGGTCCGTGATTGAGTGACCGTGATTGTGTGACCGTGATTGTGTGACCGTGATAGTGTGACCGTGAATGTGTGATTGCGTGGTTGTGATTGCGTGATTGTGATTGCGTGATTATGATTGCGTGATTGTGATTGCGTGATTGTGTGATTGTGTGATTGTGTGATTGTGTGGTGGTGTGACTGTGTGAATGTGTGATTGTGTGATCGTGTGATTGTGTGATCGTGTGATCGTGTGATCGTGTGATTGTGTGATTGTGTGATTTTGCGATTGTGTGATTGTGTGATTGTGTGATTGTGTGAGTGTGTGATTGTGTGATTGCGTGATTGTGTGCTTGTGTGATTGTGTGGTTGTGTGATTGTGTGATTAGGTGATTGTGTGATTGTGTGATTGTGTGATTGTGTCATTGTGTCATTGTGATTGTGCGATTGTGTGATTGTGTGATTGTGTGATTGTGTAATTGTGATTGTGCGATTGTGATTGTGTGATTGTGTGATTGTGTGATTGTGTGATTGTGTGATTGTGTGATTGTGTGATTGTGTGATTGTGTGATTGTGTGATTGTGTGATTGTGTGATTGTGTGATTGTGTGATTGTGTGATTGTGTGATTGTGTGATTGTGTGATTGTGTGATTGTGTGATTGTGTGATTGTGTGATTGTGTGATTGTGCGATTGTGTGATTGTGTGATTGTGTGATTGTGTAATTGTGATTGGGTAATTGTGATTGTGCGATTGTGATTGTGTGATTGTGTGACCGTGATAGTGTGACCGTGAATGTGTGATTGCGTGATTGTGATTGCGTGATTGTGTGATTGTGTGATTGTGTGATTGTGTGATTGTGTGATGGTGTGATTGCGTGAATGTGTGATTGTGTGATCGTGTGATCGTGTGATCGTGTGATCGTGTGATTGTGTGATTGTGTGATCGTGTGATCGTGTGATCGTGTGATTGTGTGATTGTGTGATTTTGCGATTGTGTGATTGTGTGATTGTGTGATTGTGTGAGTGTGTGATTGTGTGATTGCGTGATTGTGTGCTTGTGTGATTGTGTGGTTGTGTGATTGTGTGATTAGGTGATTGTGTGATTGTGTGATTGTGTGATTGTGTGATTGTGTCATTGTGATTGTGCGATTGTGTGATTGTGTGATTGTGTGATTGTGTAATTGTGATTGTGCGATTGTGATTGTGTGATTGTGTGATTGTGTGATTGTGTGATTGTGTGATTGTGTGATTGTGTGATTGTGTGATTGTGTGATTGTGTGATTGTGTGATTGTGTGATTGTGTGATTGTGTGATTGTGTGATTGTGTGGTTGTGCGATCGTGATTGTGTGATCGTGATTGTGCGGTTGCGTGCTTGTGACTGTGTGATTGTGTGATTGTGACTGTGTGATTGTGTGAGTGTGTGATTGTGTGATTGAGCGATTGTGTGATTGTGTGGTTGTGTGATTGTGTGAGTGTGTGATTGTGTGATTGTGTGATTGTGTGATTGTGTGATTGAGTGATTGCGGGATTGTGTGATTGTGTGAATGTGTGATTGTGTGACCGTGATTTTGTGATTGTGTGATTGTGTGATTGGGTGATTTTGTGATTGTGTGATTGTGTGATAGTGTGATTGTGTGATTGTGTGATTGTGTGATTCTGTGATTGTGTGATTATGTGATTGTGTGATTGTGTGATTGTGTGATTGTGTGATTGTGTGATTGTGTGATTGTGTGATTGTGTGATTGTGTGATTGTGTGATTGTGTGATTGTGACTGTGTGATTGTGTGAGTGTGTGATTGTGTGATTGAGTGATTGTGTGCTTGTGTGATTGTGTGGTTGTGTGGTTTTGTGATTGTGAGATTGTGTGAGTGTGTGCTTGTGTGATTGTGTGATTGTGTGATTGTGTGATTGTGTGATTGTGTGATTGTGTGATTGTGTGATTGTGTGATTGTGTGATTGTGTGATTGTGTGATTGTGTGATTGTGTGATTGTGTGATTGTGTGATTGTGTGATTGTGTGATTGTGTGATTGTGTGATTGTGTGATTGTGTGATTGTGTGATTGTGTGATTGTGTGATTGTGTGATTGTGTGATTGTGTGGTTGTGCGATCGTGATTGTGTGATCGTGACTGTCTGATCGTGATTGTGTGATCGTGATTGTGTGATCGCGATTGTGCGATTGCGTGCTTGTGACTGTGTGATTGTGTGATTGTGACTGTGTGATTGTGTGATTGTGTGATTGTGTGATTGTGTGATTGTGTGATTGTGTGATTGTGTGATTGTGTGATTGTGTGATTGTGTAATTGTGATTGTGTAATTGTGATTGTGCGATTGTGATTGTGTGATTGTGTGACCGTGATAGTGTGACCGTGAATGTGTGATTGCGTGATTGTGATTGCGTGATTGTGTGATTGTGTGATTGTGTGATTGTGTGATGGTGTGATTGTGTGAATGTGTGATTGTGTGATCGTGTGATAGTGTGATCGTGTGATCGTGTGATCGTGTGATTGTGCGATTGTGTGATTGTGTGATTGTGTGATTGTGTGATTGCGTGATTGTGTGATTATGTGATTGTGTGATTGTGTGATTGTGTGATTGTGTGATTGTGTGATTGTGTGATTGTGTGATTGTGTGATTGTGTGATTGTGTGATTGTGTTATTGTGTGATTGTGTGATTGTGTGGTTGTGTGATTGTGTGATTGTGTGGTTGTGCGATCGTGATTGTGTGATCGTGATTGTCTGATCGTGATTGTGTGAACGTGATTGTGTGATCGTGATTGTGCGATTGCGTGCTTGTGACTGTGTGATTGTGTGACTGTGTGATTGTGTGATTGTGACTGTGTGATTGTGTGAGTGTGTGATTGTGTGATTGAGCGATTGTGTGATTGTGTGATTGTGTGGTTGTGTGATTGTGTGATTGTGTGGTTGTGTGACCGTGATTGTGTGACCGTGATTATGTGATCGTGACTGTGTGATCGTGATTGTGGGTCCGCGATTGAGTGACCGTGATTGTGTGACCGTGATTGTGTGACCGTGATAGTGTGACCGTGAATGTGTGATTGCGTGATTGTGATTGCGTGATTGTGATTGCGTGATTATGATTGCGTGATTGTGATTGCGTGATTGTGTGATTGTGTGATTGAGTGATTGTGTAATTGTGATTGTGTAATTGTGATTGTGCGATTGTGATTGTGTGATTGTGTGACCGTGATAGTGTGACCGTGAATGTGTGATTGCGTGATTGTGATTGTGTGCTTGTGTGATTGTGTGGTTGTGTGATTGTGTGATTAGGTCATTGTGTGATTGTGTGATTGTGTGATTGTGTGATTGTGTGATCGTGTGATTGTGTGATTGTGTGGTTGTGTGATTGTGTGATTGTGGGAATGTGTGATTGTGTGATTGTGTGATTGTGTGATTGTGTGATTGTGTGATTGTGTGATTGTGTGATTGAGTGATTGTGTGATTGTGTGATTGTGGGAATGTGTGATTGTGTGACCGTGATTTTGTGATTGTGTGATTGTGTGATTGGGTGATTTTGTGATTGTGTGATTGTGTGATAGTGTGATTGTGTGATTCTGTGATTGTGTGATTGTGTGATTGTGTGATTGTGTGGTTGTGTGATTGTGTGATTGTGTGATTGCGTGATTGTGTGATTGTGTGGTTGTGAGATTGTGTGATTGTGTGATTGCGTGATTGTGTGATTGTGAGATTGTGTGATTGTGTGATTGTGAGATTGTGTGATTGTGTGATTGTGATTATGTGATTGTGATTGTGTGATTGTGATTGCGTGATTGTGATTGTGTGATTGTGATTGTGTGATTGTGATTGTGTGATCGTGATTGTGCGATTGCGTGCTTGTGACTGTGTGATTGTGTGACTGTGTGATTGTGTGATTGTGATTGCGTGATTGTGATTGTGGGATTGTGATTGTGTGATTGTGATTGTGTGATTGTGACTGTGTGATTGTGTGATTGTGTGATTGTGTGATTGTGTGATTGTGTAATTGTGATTGTGCGATTGTGTGATTGTGTGATTGTGTGATTGTGTGATTGTGTGATTGTGTAATTGTGATTGTGCGATTGTGTGATTGTGTGATTGTGTGATTGTGTGAGTGTGTGCTTGTGTGATTGTCTGATTGTGATTGTGTGATTGTGATTGTGTGATTGTGATTGTGTGATTGTGATTGTGTGATTGTGATTGTGTGATTGTGATTGTGTGATTGTGATTGTGTGATTGTGATTGTGTGATTGTGTGAGTGTGTGATTGTGTGATTGAGTGATTGTGTGCTTGTGTGATTGTGTGGTTGTGAGATTGTGTGATTGTGTGATTAGGTGATTGTGTGATTGTGTGATTGTGTGATTGTGTGATTGTGTGATTGTGTGATTGTGTGATTGAGTGATTGTGTGATTGTGTGATTGTGTGATTGTGAGAATGTGTGATTGTGTGACCGAGATTTTGTGATTGTGTGATTGTGTGATTGTGTGATTTTGTGATTGTGTGATCGTGTGATTGTGTGAGTGTGTGCTTGTGTGATTGTCTGATTGTGATTGTGTGATTGTGATTGTGTGATTGTGATTGTGTGATTGTGATTGTGTGATTGTGATTGTGTGATTGTGATTGTGTGATTGTGATTGTGTGATTGTGATTGTGTGATTGTGTGAGTGTGTGATTGTGTGATTGTGTGATTGAGTGATTGTGTGCTTGTGTGATTGTGTGGTTGTGAGATTGTGTGATTGTGTGATTAGGTGATTGTGTGATTGTGTGATTGTGTGATTGTGTGATTGTGTGATTGTGTGATTGAGTGATTGTGTGATTGTGTGATTGTGTGATTGTGTGATTGTGAGAATGTGTGATTGTGTGACCGAGATTTTGTGATTGTGTGATTGTGTGATTGTGTGATTTTGTGATTGTGTGATCGTGTGATTGTGTGATCGTGTGATTGTGTGATTGTGTGATTGTGTGATTGTGTGATTGTGTGATTGTATGATTGTGTGATTGTGTGATTGTGTGATTGTGTGATTGTGTGATTGTGTGATTGTGTGATTGTGTGATTGTGTGATTGTGTGATTGTGTGATTGTGTGATTGTGTGATTATGTGATTGTGTGATTGTTTGATTGTGTGATCGTGTGATTGTGTGATTGTGTGGTTGTGTGATTGTGTGATTGTGGGATTGTGTGATTGTGTGCTTGTGTGATTGTGTGATTGTGTGATTGTGTGATTGTGTGATTGTGTGATTGAGTGATTGTGTGATTGTGTGATTGTGTGAATGTGTGATTGTGTGACCGTGATTTTGTGATTGTGTGATTGTGTGATTGGGTGATTTTGTGATTGTGTGATTGTGTGATAGTGTGATTGTGTGATTCTGTGATTGTGTGATTGTGTGATTGTGTGATTGTGTGATTGTGTGATTGTGTGATTGTGTGATTGTGTGATTGTGTGATTGTGTGATTGTGTGATTGTGTGATTGTGTGATTGTGTGATTGTGTGATTGTGTGATTGTGTGATTGTGACTGTGCGATTGTGTGAGTGTGTGATTGTGTGATTGAGTGATTGTGTGCTTGTGTGATTGTGTGGTTGTGTGGTTTTGTGATTGTGAGATTGTGTGAGTGTGTGCTTGTGTGATTGTCTGATTGTGATTGTGTGATTGTGATTGTGTGATTGTGATTGTGTGATTGTGATTGTGTGATTGTGATTGTGTGATTGTGATTGTGTGATTGTGTGAGTGTGTGATTGTGTGATTGAGTGATTGTGTGCTTGTGTGATTGTGTGGTTGTGAGATTGTGTGATTGTGTGATTAGGTGATTGTGTGATTGTGTGATTGTGTGATTGAGTGATTGTGTGATTGTGTGATTGTGTGAATGTGTGATTGTGTGACCGAGATTTTGTGATTGTGTGATTGTGTGATTTTGTGATTGTGTGATCGTGTGATTGTGTGATTGTGTGATTGTGTGATTGTGTGATTGTGTGATTGTGTGATTGTGTGATTGTGTGATTGTGTGATTATGTGATTGTGTGATTGTTTGATTGTGTGATCGTGTGATTGTGGGATTGTGTGATTGTGTGATTGTGTGATTGTGTGATTGTGTGATTGTGTGATTGTGTGATTGTGTGATTGTGTGATTGTGTGATTGAGTGGTTGTGTGATTGTGTGATTGTGTGGTTGTGTGATTGTGTGATTAGGTGATTGTGTGATTGCGTGATTGTGTGATTGTGTGATTGTGTGATTGTGTGATTGTGTGATTGTGTGATTGTGTGATTGTGTGATTGTGTGATTATGTGATTGTGTGATAGTGTGATTGTGTGATCGTGTGATTGTGTGATTGTGTGGTTGTGTGATTGTGTGATTGTGTGATTGTGTGATTTTGCGATTGTGTGATTGTGTGATTGTGTGATTGTGTGATTGCGTGATTGTGTGCATGTGTGATTGTGAGATTGTGTGATTGTGTGATTGTGTGATTGTGTGATTGTGTGATTGTGATTGTGTGATTGTGATTGTGTGATTGTGATTGTCTGATTGTGATTGTGTGATTGTGATTGTGTGATTGTGACTGTGTGATTGTGTGAGTCTGTGATTGTGTGATTGTGTGGTTGTGTGATTGTGTGATTGTGTGGTAGCGTGATTGTGTGATTGTGTGATTGTGAGATTGTGTGATTGTGTGATTGTGTGATTGTGTGATTGTGATTGTGTGATTGTGATTGTGTGATTGTGATTGTGTGATTGTGATTGTGTGATCGTGATTGTGCGATTGCGTGCTTGTGACTGTGTGATTGTGTGACTGTGTGATTGTGTGATTGTGATTGCGTGATTGTGATTGTGGGATTGTGATTGTGTGATTGTGATTGTGTGATTGTGATTGTGTGATTGTGATTGTGTGATTGTGATTGTGTGATTGTGATTGTGTGATTGTGATTGTGTGATTGTGATTGTGTGATTGTGATTGTGCGATTGTGATTGTGTGATTGTGATTGTGTGATTGTGTGATTGTGTGATTGAGTGATTGTGTGGTTGTGTGATTGTGTGGTTGTGTGATGGTGGGATTAGGTGATTGTGTGATTGCGTGATTGTGTGATTGTGTGATTGTGTGACCGTGATTTTGTGATTGTGTGATTGTGTGATTGTGTGATTGTGTGATTGTGTGATTGTGTGCTTGTGTGATTGTGTGATTGTGTGATTGTGTGATTGTGTGATTGTGTGATTGTGAGATTGTGTGATTGTGTGATTGTGTGATTGTGTGATTGTGTGATTGTGTGGTTGTGCGATCGTGATTGTGTGATCGTGATTGTCTGATCGTGATTGTGTGATCGTGATTGTGTGATCGTGATTGTGCGATTGCGTGCATGTGACTGTGTGATTGTGTGACTGTGTGATTGTGTGATTGTGTGATTGTGTGATTGAGTGATTGTGTGATTGTGTGATTGTGGGAATGTGTGATTGTGTGACCGTGATTTTGTGATTGTGTGATTGTGTGATTGGGTGATTTTGTGATTGTGTGATTGTGTGATAGTGTGATTGTGTGATTCTGTGATTGTGTGATTGTGTGATTGTGTGATTGTGTGGTTGTGTGATTGTGTGATTGTGTGATTGCGTGATTGTGTGATTGTGTGATTGTGAGATTATGTGATTGTGTGAGTGTGCGATTGTGTGATTGTGTGATTGTGTGGTTGTGTGATTGTGTGATTAGGTGATTGTGTGATTGTGTGATTGTGTAATTGTGATTGCGCGATTGTGATTGTGTGATTGTGTGATTGTGTGATTGTGTGATTGTGTGATGGTGTGATTGTGAGATTGTGTGATTGTGTGATTGTGTGATTGTGTGATTGTGTGATTATGTGATTGTGTGGTTGTGTGATTGTGTGATTGTGTGATTGTGTGATTATGTGATTGTGTGGTTGTGTGATTGTGTGATTGTGTGATTGTGTGATTGTGTGATTGTGTGATTGTGTGATTGTGTGATTGTGTGATTGTGTAATTGTGATTGTGTAATTGTGATTGTGCGATTGTGATTGTGTGATTGTGTGACCGTGATAGTGTGACCGTGAATGTGTGATTGCGTGATTGTGATTGCGTGATTGTGTGATTGTGTGATTGTGTGATTGTGTGATGGTGTGATTGTGTGAATGTGTGATTGTGTGATCGTGTGATCGTGTGATCGTGTGATCGTGTGATCGTGTGATTGTGCGATTGTGTGATTGTGTGATTGTGTGATTGTGTGATTGCGTGATTGTGTGATTATGTGATTGTGTGATTGTGTGATTGTGTGATTGTGTGATTGTGTGATTGTGTGATTGTGTGATTGTGTGATTGTGTGATTGTGTGATTGTGTTATTGTGTGATTGTGTGATTGTGTGGTTGTGTGATTGTGTGATTGTGTGGTTGTGCGATCGTGATTGTGTGATCGTGATTGTCTGATCGTGATTGTGTGAACGTGATTGTGTGATCGTGATTGTGCGATTGCGTGCTTGTGACTGTGTGATTGTGTGACTGTGTGATTGTGTGATTGTGACTGTGTGATTGTGTGAGTGTGTGATTGTGTGATTGAGCGATTGTGTGATTGTGTGATTGTGTGGTTGTGTGATTGTGTGATTGTGTGGTTGTGTGACCGTGATTGTGTGACCGTGATTATGTGATCGTGATTGTGTGATCGTGATTGTGGGTCCGCGATTGAGTGACCGTGATTGTGTGACCGTGATTGTGTGACCGTGATAGTGTGACCGTGAATGTGTGATTGCGTGATTGTGATTGCGTGATTGTGATTGCGTGATTATGATTGCGTGATTGTGATTGCGTGATTGTGTGATTGTGTGATTGAGTGATTGTGTAATTGTGTGATTGTGTGATTGTGTGATGGTGTGATTGTGTAATTGTGATTGTGTAATTGTGATTGTGCGATTGTGATTGTGTGATTGTGTGACCGTGATAGTGTGACCGTGAATGTGTGATTGCGTGATTGTGATTGCGTGATTGTGTGATTGTGTGATTGTGTGGTTCTGTGATTGTGTGATGGTGTGATTGTGTGAATGTGTGATTGTGTGATCGTGTGATCGTGTGATCGTGTGATCGTGTGATTGTGCGATTGTGTGATTGTGTGATTGTGTGATTGTGTGATTGCGTGATTGTGTGATTGTGTGATTGTGTGATTGTGTGATTGTGTGATTGTGTGATTGTGTGATTGTGTGATCGTGTGATCGTGTGATCGTGTGATTGTGTGATTGTGTGATTTTGCGATTGTGTGATTGTGTGATTGTGTGATTGTGTGAGTGTGTGATTGTGTGATTGCGTGATTGTGTGCTTGTGTGATTGTGTGGTTGTGTGATTGTGTGATTAGGTGATTGTGTGATTGTGTGATTGTGTGATTGTGTGATTGTGTCATTGTGATTGTGCGATTGTGTGATTGTGTGATTGTGTGATTGTGTAATTGTGATTGTGCGATTGTGATTGTGTGATTGTGTGATTGTGTGATTGTGTGATTGTGTGATTGTGTGATTGTGTGATTGTGTGATTGTGTGATTGTGTGATTGTGTGATTGTGTGATTGTGTGGTTGTGCGATCGTGATTCTGTGATCGTGATTGTGCGGTTGCGTGCTTGTGACTGTGTGATTGTGTGATTGTGACTGTGTGATTATGTGAGTGTGTGATTGTGTGATTGAGCGATTGTGTGATTGTGTGGTTGTGTGATTGTGTGAGTGTGTGATTGTGTGATTGTGTGATTGTGTGATTGTGTGATTGAGTGATTGTGGGATTGTGTGATTGTGTGAATGTGTGATTGTGTGACCGTGATTTTGTGATTGTGTGATTGTGTGATTGGGTGATTTTGTGATTGTGTGATTGTGTGATAGTGTGATTGTGTGATTGTGTGATTGTGTGATTCTGTGATTGTGTGATTGTGAGATTGTGTGATTGTGTGATTGTGTGATTGTGTGATTGTGTGGTTGTGTGATTGTGTGGTTGTGTGATTGTGTGATTGTGTGATTGTGTGATTGTGATTGTGTGATTGTGATTGTGTGATTGTGATTGCGTGATTGTGATTGTGTGATTGTGATTGCGTGATTGTGATTGTGTGATTGTGATTGTGTGATTGTGATTGTGTGATTGTGATTGTGTGATTGTGATTGTGTGATTGTGTTATTGTGTGATTGTGTGATTGTGTGATTGTGATTGTGCGATTGTGATTGTGCGATTGTGATTGTGTGATTGTGTGATTGTGTGATTGTGTGATTGCGAGATTATGTGATTGTGTGCTTGTGTGATTGTGTGATTGTGATTGTGTGACTGTGATTGCATGATAGTGATTTTGTGATTGTGATTGTGTGATTGCGTGATTGTGTGATTGTGTGATTGGGTGATTGTGTAATTGTTATTGTGCGATTGTGATTGGGTGATTGTGTGATTGTGTGATTGTGTGATTGTGTGATTGTGTGATTGTGTAATTGTGATTGTGCGATTGTGTGATTGTGTGATTGTGTGATTGTGTGATTGTGAGATTGTGTGATTGTATGCTTGTGTGATTGTGTGATTGTGATTGTGTGATTGTGTAATTGTGATTGTGCGATTGTGTGATTGTGTGATTGTGTGATTGTGTGATTGTGTGATTGTGTGATTGAGTGATTGTGTGATTGTGTGATTGTGTGAATGTGTGATTGTGTGACCGTGATTTTGTGATTGTGTGATTGTGTGATTGGGTGATTTTGTGATTGTGTGATTGTGTGATAGTGTGATTGTGTGATTCTGTGATTGTGTGATTGTGTGATTGTGTGATTGTGTGGTTGTGTGATTGTGTGATTGTGTGATTGCGTGATTGTGTGATTTTGTGATTGTGAGATTATGTGATTGTGTGAGTGTGCGATTGTGTGATTGTGTGATTGTGTGGTTGTGAGATTGTGTGATTGTGTGATTGCGTGATTGTGTGATTGTGAGATTGTGTGATTGTGTGATTGTGTGATTGTGTGATTGTGTGATTGTGATTATGTGATTGTGATTGTGTGATTGTGATTGCGTGATTGTGATTGTGTGATTGTGATTGTGTGATTGTGATTGTGTGATCGTGATTGTGCGATTGCGTGCTTGTGACTGTGTGATTGTGTGACTGCGTGATTGTGTGATTGTGATTGCGTGATTGTGATTGTGGGATTGTGATTGTGTGATTGTGATTGTGTGATTGTGACTGTGTGATTGTGTGATTGTGTGATTGTGTGATTGTGTAATTGTGATTGTGCGATTGTGTGATTGTGTGATTGTGTGATTGTGTGATTGTGTGATTGTGTAATTGTGATTGTGCGATTGTGTGATTGTGTGATTGTGTGATTGTGTGAGTGTGTGCTTGTGTGATTGTCTGATTGTGATTGTGTGATTGTGATTGTGTGATTGTGATTGTGTGATTGTGATTGTGTGATTGTGATTGTGTGATTGTGATTGTGTGATTGTGATTGTGTGATTGTGATTGTGTGATTGTGATTGTGTGATTGTGATTGTGTGATTGTGATTGTGTGATTGTGATTGTGTGATTGTGATTGTGTGATTGTGATTGTGTGATTGTGATTGTGTGATTGTGATTGTGTGATTGTGTGATTGTGTGATTGAGTGATTGTGTGATTGTGTGATTGTGTGATTGTGTGAATGTGTGATTGTGTGACCGAGATTTTGTGATTGTGTGATTGTGTGATTGTGTGATTTTGTGATTGTGTGTTCGTGTGATTGTGTGATCGTGTGATTGTGTGATTGTGTGATTGTGTGATTGTGTGATTGTGTGATTGTATGATTGTGTGATTGTGTGATTGTGTGATTGTGTGATTGTGTGATTGTGTGATTGTGTGATTGTGTGATTATGTGATTGTGTGATTGTTTGATTGTGTGATCGTGTGATTGTGTGATTGTGTGATTGGGTGATTTTGTGATTGTGTGATTGTGTGATAGTGTGATTGTGTGATTGTGTGATTGTGTGATTGTGTGATTGTGTGATTGTGTGAATGTGTGATTGTGTGACCGTGATTGTGTGATTGTGTGATTGTGTGATTGTGTGATTGTGTGATTGTGTGATTGTGTGATTGTGTGATTGTGTGATTGTGTGATTGTGTGATTGTGTGATTGTGTGATAGTGTGATTGTGTGATTGTGTGATTGTGTGACTGTGTGAATGTGTGATTGTGTGATTGTGTGATTGTGTGATTGTGTGATTGTGTGATTGTGTGATTGAGTGATTGTGTGCTTGTGTGATTGTGTGGTTGTGTGATTGTGTGATTAGGTGATTGTGCGATTGTGTGATTGTGTAATTGTGATTGCGCGATTGTGATTTTGTGATTGTGTGATTGTGTGATTGTGTGATTGTGTGATTGTGTGATGGTGTGATTGTGAGATTGTGTGATTGTGTGATTGTGTGATTGTGTGATTGTGTGATTATGTGATTGTGTGGTTGTGTGGTTGTGTGATTGTGTGATTGTGTGATTGTGTGATTGTGTGATTGTGTGATTGTGTGATTGTGTGATTGTGTGATTGTGTGATTGTGTGATTGTGTAATTGTGATTGTGTAATTGTGATTGTGCGATTGTGATTGTGTGATTGTGTGACCGTGATAGTGTGACCGTGAATGTGTGATTGCGTGATTGTGATTGCGTGATTGTGTGATTGTGTGATTGTGTGATTGTGTGATGGTGTGATGGTGTGATTGTGTGAATGTGTGATTGTGTGATCGTGTGATCGTGTGATCGTGTGATCGTGTGATCGTGTGATCGTGTGATCGTGTGATTGTGCGATTGTGTGATTGTGTGATTGTGTGATTGTGTGATTGCGTGATTGTGTGATTGTGTGGTTGTGTGATTGTGTGATTGTGTGATTGTGTGATTGTGTGATTGTGTGATTGTGTGATTGTCTGATTGTGTGATTGTGTGATTGTGTGATTGTGTTATTGTGTGATTGTGTGATTGTGTGATTGTGTGATTGTGTGATTGTGTGATTGTGTGGTTGTGCGATCGTGATTGTGTGATCGTGATTGTCTGATCGTGATTGTGTGAACGTGATTGTGTGATCGTGATTGTGCGATTGCGTGCTTGTGACTGTGTGATTGTGTGACTGTGTGATTGTGTGATTGTGACTGTGTGATTGTGTGAGTGTGTGATTGTGTGATTGAGCGATTGTGTGATTGTGTGATTGAGCGATTGTGTGATTGTGTGATTGTGTGGTTGTGTGACCGTGATTGTGTGACCGTGATTATGTGATCGTGATTGTGTGATCGTGATTGTGGGTCCGTGATTGAGTGACCGTGATTGTGTGACCGTGATTGTGTGACCGTGATAGTGTGACCGTGAATGTGTGATTGCGTGATTGTGATTGCGTGATTGTGATTGCGTGATTATGATTGCGTGATTGTGATTGCGTGATTGTGTGATTGTGTGATTGAGTGATTGTGTAATTGTGATTGTGTAATTGTGATTGTGCGATTGTGATTGTGTGATTGTGTGACCGTGATAGTGTGACCGTGAATGTGTGATTGCGTGATTGTGATTGTGTGATTGTGTGATTGTGTGATTGTGTGATTGTGTGATTGTGTGATTGTGTGATTGAGTGATTGTGGGATTGTGTGATTGTGTGAATGTGTGATTGAGTGACCGTGATTTTGTGATTGTGTGATTGTGTGATTGGGTGATTTTGTGATTGTGTGATTTTGTGATAGTGTGATTGTGTGATTGTGTGATTGTGTGATTCTGTGATTGTGTGATTGTGTGATGGTGTGATTGTGTGAATGTGTGATTGTGTGATCGTGTGATCGTGTGATCGTGTGATCGTGTGATTGTGCGATTGTGTGATTGTGTGATTGTGTGATTGTGTGATTGCGTGATTGTGTGATTGTGTGATTGTGTGATTGTGTGATTGTGTGATTGTGTGATTGTGTGATTGTGTGATTGTGTGATTGTGTGATTGTGTGATTGTGTGATTGTGTGATTGTGTGATCGTGTGATCGTGTGATCGTGTGATTGTGTGATTGTGTGATTTTGCGATTGTGTGATTGTGTGATTGTGTGATTGTGTGAGTGTGTGATTGTGTGATTGCGTGATTGTGTGCTTGTGTGATTGTGTGGTTGTGTGATTGTGTGATTAGGTGATTGTGTGATTGTGTGATTGTGTCATTGTGATTGTGCGATTGTGTGATTGTGTGATTGTGTGATTGTGTAATTGTGATTGTGCGATTGTGATTGCGTGATTGTGTGATTGTGTGATTGTGTGATTGTGTGATTGTGTGATTGTGTGATTGTGTGATTGTGTGATTGTGTGATTGTGTGGTTGTGCGATCGTGATTGTGTGATCGTGATTGTGTGATCGTGATTGTGCGGTTGCGTGCTTGTGACTGTGTGATTGTGTCACTGTGTGATTGTGTGATTGTGACTGTGTGATTGTGTGGTTGAGCGATTGTGTGATAGTGTGGTTGTGTGATTGTGTGAGTGTGTGATTGTGTGATTGTGTGATTGTGTGATAGTGTGATTGTTAGATTGTGTGATTGTGTGATTCTGTGATTGTGTGATTATGTGATTGTGTGATTGTGTGATTGTGTGATTGTGTGATTGTGTGATTGTGTGATTGTGTGATTGTGTGATTGTGTGATTGTGACTGTGTGATTGTGTGAGTGTGTGATTGTGTGATTGAGTGATTGTGTGCTTGTGTGATTGTGTGGTTGTGTGGTTTTGTGATTGTGAGATTGTGTGAGTGTGTGCTTGTGTGATTGTGTGATTGTGTGATTGTGTGATTGTGTGATTGTGTGATTGTGTGATTGTGTGATTGTGTGATTGTGTGATTGTGTGATTGTGTGATTGTGTGATTGTGTGATTGTGTGATTGTGTGATTGTGTGATTGTGTGATTGTGTGATTGTGTGATTGTGTGATTGTGTGATTGTGTGATTGTGTGATTGTGTGATTGTGTGATTGTGTGATTGTGTGATTGTGTGATTGTGTGATTGTGTGATTGTGTGATTGTGTGATTGTGTGATTGTGTGGTTGTGCGATCGTGATTGTGTGATCGTGATTGTCTGATCGTGATTGTGTGATCGTGATTGTGTGATCGTGATTGTGCGATTGCGTGCTTGTGACTGTGTGATTGTGTGATTGTGACTGTGTGATTGTGTGAGTGTGTGATTGTTTGATTATGTGATTGTGTGATTGTGTGGTTGTGTGATTGTGTGATTGTGTGATTGTGTGATTGTGTGATTGTGTGATTGTGTGATTGCGTGATTGCGTGATTTTGTGATTGTGTGATTGTGTGATTGTGTGATTGTGTGATTGTGTGATTGTGTGATTGTGTGATTGTGATTGTGTGATTGTGTGAGTGTGTGATTGTGTGATTGAGTGATTGTGTGCTTGTGTGGTTGTGTGGTTGTGAGATTGTGTGATTGGGTGATTAGGTGATTGTGTGATTGTGTGACCGTGATTTTGTGATTGTGTGATTGTGTGATTGTGTGATTGTGTGATTGTGTGATTGTGTGATTGTGTGATGTTGATTGTCTGATCGTGATTGTGTGATCGTGATTGTGCGATTGCGTGCTTGTGACTGTGTGATTGTGTGATTGTGTGACTGTGTGATTGTGTGATTGTGATTGTGTGATTGTGATTGTGTGATTGTGATTGTGGGATTGTGATTGTGTGACTGTGTGATTGAGTGACTGTGTGATTGTGTGACCATGATTGTGTGACCGTGATTGTGTGACCGTGAATGTGTGACTGCGTGATTGTGATTGCGTGATTGTGATTGCGTCATTGTGTGATTGTGTGATTGTGTGATTGTGTGATGGTGTGATTGTGTGATTGTGTGGATGCGTGATTGTGTGATCGTGTGATTGTGTGATCGTGTGATTGTGTGCTTGTGACTGTGTGATTGTGTGAGTGTGTGATTGTGTGATTGAGTGATTGTGTGCTTGTGTGATTGTGTGGTTGTGTGGTTGTGTGATTGTGTGATTGTGTGATTGTGTGATTGTGTGATTGTGTGATTGTGTGATTGGGTGATTGTGTGATTGCGTGATTGTGTGATTGTGTGATTGTGTGATTGTGTGAGTGTGTGATTGTGTGATTGTGTGATTGAGTGATTGTGTGCTTGTGTGATTGTATACTTGTGTGATTGTGTGATTGTATACTCGTGTGATTGTCTGATTGTGTGATTGTGCGATTGTGTGCTTGTGTGATTGTGTGATTGTGATTGTGTGATTGTGTGATTGTGTGATTGTGTGATTGTGTGATTGTGTGATTGTGTGATTGTGTGATTGTGTGATTGAGTGATTGTGTGCTTGTGTGATTGTGTGGTTGTGTGGTTGTGTGATTGTGTGATTATGTGATTGTGTGATTGTGTGATTGTGTGATTGTGTGATTGTGATTGTGTGATTGTTATTGTGTGATTGTGATTGTGTGATTGTGATTGTGTGATTGTGATTGTGTGATTGTGATTGCGTGATTGTGATTGTGTGATTGTGTGATTGTGTGATTGTGTGATTGTGTGATTGAGTGATTGTGGGATTGTGTGATTGTGTGAATGTGTGATTGAGTGACCGTGATTTTGTGATTGTGTGATTGTGTGATTGGGTGATTTTGTGATTGTGTGATTGTGTGATAGTGTGATTGTGTGATTGTGTGATTGTGTGATTCTGTGATTGTGTGATTGTGTGATTGTGTGATTGTGTGATTGTGTGATTGTGTGATTGTGAGATTGTGTGATTGTGTGATTGTGTGATTGTGTGATTGTGTGATTGTGACTGTGTGATTGTGTGATTGTGTGATTGAGTGATTGTGTGCTTGTGTGATTGTGTGGTTGTGTGGTTTTGTGATTGTGAGATTGTGTGAGTGTGTGCTTGTGTGATTGTGTGATTGTGTGATTGTGTGATTGTGTGATTGTGTGATTGTGTGATTGTGTGATTGTGTGATTGTGTGATTGTGTGATTGTGTGATTGTGTGATTGTGTGATTGTGTGATTGTGTGATTGTGTGATTGTGTGATTGTGTGAATGTGTAATTGTGATTGGGTAATTGTGATTGTGCGATTGTGATTGTGTGATTGTGTGACCGTGATAGTGTGACCGTGAATGTGTGATTGCGTAATTGTGATTGCGTGATTGTGTGATTGTGTGATTGTGTGATTGTGTGATTGTGTGATGGTGTGATTGCGTGAATGTGTGATTGTGTGATCGTGTGATCGTGTGATCGTGTGATCGTGTGATTGTGCGATTGTGTGATTGTGTGATTGTGTGATTGCGTGATTGCGTGATTGTGTGATTGTGTGATTGTGCGACTGTGTGATTGTGTGATTGTGTGATTGTGTGATTGTGTGATTGTGTGATTGTGTGATTGTGTGATTGTGTGATTGTGTTATTGTGTTATTGTGTGATTGTGTGATTGTGTGATTGTGTGATTGTGTGGTTGTGCGATCGTGATTGTGTGATCGTGATTGTCTGATCGTGATTGTGTGAACGTGATTGTGTGATCGTGATTGTGCGATTGCGTGCTTGTGACTGTGTGATTGTGTGACTGTGTGATTGTGTGATTGTGACTGTGTGATTGTGTGAGTGTGTGATTGTGTGATTGAGCGATTGTGTGATTGTGTGATTGTGTGGTTGTGTGATTGTGTGATTGTGTGGTTGTGTGACCGTGATTGTGTGACCGTGATTATGTGATCGTGATTGTGTGATCGTGATTGTGGGTCCGTGATTGAGTGACCGTGATTGTGTGACCGTGATTGTGTGACCGTGATAGTGTGACCGTGAATGTGTGATTGCGTGGTTGTGATTGCGTGATTGTGATTGCGTGATTATGATTGCGTGATTGTGATTGCGTGATTGTGTGATTGTGTGATTGTGTGATTGTGTGATTGTGTGATTTTGCGATTGTGTGATTGTGTGATTGTGTGATTGTGTGAGTGTGTGATTGTGTGATTGTGTGATTGTGTGATTGTGTGATTGTGTGATTGTGTGATTGTGTGATTGTGTGATTGTGTGATTGTGTGATTGTGTGATTGTGTGATTGTGCGATTGTGTGATTGTGTGATTGTGTGATTGTGTAATTGTGATTGGGTAATTGTGATTGTGCGATTGTGATTGTGTGATTGTGTGACCGTGATAGTGTGACCGTGAATGTGTGATTGCGTGATTGTGATTGCGTGATTGTGTGATTGTGTGATTGTGTGATTGTGTGATTGTGTGATGGTGTGATTGCGTGAATGTGTGATTGTGTGATCGTGTGATCGTGTGATCGTGTGATCGTGTGATTGTGTGATTGTGTGATCGTGTGATCGTGTGATCGTGTGATTGTGTGATTGTGTGATTTTGCGATTGTGTGATTGTGTGATTGTGTGATTGTGTGAGTGTGTGATTGTGTGGTTGCGTGATTGTGTGCTTGTGTGATTGTGTGGTTGTGTGATTGTGTGATTAGGTGATTGTGTGATTGTGTGATTGTGTGATTGTGTGATTGTGTCATTGTGATTGTGCGATTGTGTGATTGTGTGATTGTGTGATTGTGTAATTGTGATTGTGCGATTGTGATTGTGTGATTGTGTGATTGTGTGATTGTGTGATTGTGTGATTGTGTGATTGTGTGATTGTGTGATTGTGTGATTGTGTGATTGTGTGATTGTGTGATTGTGTGATTGTGTGATTGTGTGATTGTGTGATTGTGTAATTGTGTGATTGTGTGATTGTGTGATTGTGTGATTGTGTGATTGTGTGATTGTGTGATTGTGTGATTGTGCGATTGTGTGATTGTGTGATTGTGTGATTGTGTAATTGTGATTGGGTAATTGTGATTGTGCGATTGTGATTGTGTGATTGTGTGACCGTGATAGTGTGACCGTGAATGTGTGATTGCGTGATTGTGATTGCGTGATTGTGTGATTGTGTGATTGTGTGATTGTGTGATGGTGTGATTGCGTGAATGTGTGATTGTGTGATCGTGTGATCGTGTGATCGTGTGATCGTGTGATTGTGCGATTGTGTGATTGTGTGATTGTGTGATTGCGTGATTGCGTGATTGTGTGATTGTGTGATTGTGCGACTGTGTGATTGTGTGATTGTGTGATTGTGTGATTGTGTGATTGTGTGATTGTGTGATTGTGTGATTGTGTGATTGTGTTATTGTGTTATTGTGTGATTGTGTGATTGTGTGATTGTGTGATTGTGTGGTTGTGCGATCGTGATTGTGTGATCGTGATTGTCTGATCGTGATTGTGTGAACGTGATTGTGTGATCGTGATTGTGCGATTGCGTGCTTGTGACTGTGTGATTGTGTGATTGTGTGATTGTGTGATTGTGACTGTGTGATTGTGTGAGTGTGTGATTGTGTGATTGAGCGATTGTGTGATTGTGTGATTGTGTGGTTGTGTGATTGTGTGATTGTGTGGTTGTGTGACCGTGATTGTGTGACCGTGATTATGTGATCGTGATTGTGTGACCGTGATTGTGTGACCGTGATTATGTGATCGTGATTGTGTGATCGTGATTGTGGGTCCGTGATTGAGTGACCGTGATTGTGTGACCGTGATTGTGTGACCGTGATAGTGTGACCGTGAATGTGTGATTGCGTGGTTGTGATTGCGTGATTGTGATTGCGTGATTATGATTGCGTGATTGTGATTGCGTGATTGTGTGATTGTGTGATTGTGTGATTGTGTGGTGGTGTGACTGTGTGAATGTGTGATTGTGTGATCGTGTGATTGTGTGATCGTGTGATCGTGTGATCGTGTGATTGTGTGATTGTGTGATTTTGCGATTGTGTGATTGTGTGATTGTGTGATTGTGTGAGTGTGTGATTGTGTGATTGCGTGATTGTGTGCTTGTGTGATTGTGTGGTTGTGTGATTGTGTGATTGTGTGATTGTGTGATTGTGTGATTGTGTCATTGTGATTGTGCGATTGTGTGATTGTGTGATTGTGTGATTGTGTAATTGTGATTGTGCGATTGTGATTGTGTGATTGTGTGATTGTGTGATTGTGTGATTGTGTGATTGTGTGATTGTGTGATTGTGTGATTGTGTGATTGTGTGATTGTGTGATTGTGTGATTGTGTGATTGTGTGATTGTGTGATTGTGTGGTTGTGCGATCGTGATTGTGTGATCGTGATTGAGCGGTTGCGTGCTTGTGACTGTGTGATTGTGTGACTGTGTGATTGCGTGATTGTGATTGCGTGATTGTGTGATTGTGTGATTGTGTGATTGTGTGATTGTGTGATGGTGTGATTGTGTGAATGTGTGATTGTGTGATCGTGTGATCGTGTGATCGTGTGAGCGTGTGATTGTGCGATTGTGTGATTGTGTGATTGTGTGATTGTGTGATTGTGTGATTGTGTGATGGTGTGATTGTGTGAATGTGCGATTGTGTGATCGTGTGATCGTGTGATCGTGTGATCGTGTGATTGTGCGATTGTGTGATTGTGTGATTGTGTGATTGTGTGATTGCGTGATTGTGTGATTGTGTGATTGAGTGATTGTGTGATTGTGTGATTGTGTGATTGTGTGATTGTGTGATTGTGTGATTGTGTGATTGTGTGATTGTGTGATTGTGTGATTGTGTGATTGTGTGATTGTGTGATTGTGTGATTGTGTGATTGTGTGATTGTGTGGTTGTGCGATCGTGATTGTGTGATCGTGATTGTCTGATCGTGATTGTGTGAACGTGATTGTGTGATCGTGATTGTGCGATTGCGTGCTTGTGACTGTGTGATTGTGTGACTGTGTGATTGTGTGATTGTGACTGTGTGATTGTGTGAGTGTGTGATTGTGTGATTGAGCGATTGTGTGATTGTGTGATTGTGTGGTTGTGTGATTGTGTGATTGTGTGGTTGTGTGACCGTGATTGTGTGACCGTGATTATGTGATCGTGATTGTGTGATCGTGATTGTGGGTCCGTGATTGAGTGACCGTGATTGTGTGACCGTGATTGTGTGACCGTGATAGTGTGACCGTGAATGTGTGATTGCGTGATTGTGATTGCGTGATTATGATTGCGTGATTGTGATTGCGTGATTGTGTGATTGTGTGATTGTGTGATTGTGTGGTGGTGTGACTGTGTGAATGTGTGATTGTGTGATCGTGTGATTGTGTGATCGTGTGATCGTGTGATCGTGTGATTGTGTGATTGTGTGATTTTGCGATTGTGTGATTGTGTGATTGTGTGATTGTGTGAGTGTGTGATTGTGTGATTGCGTGATTGTGTGCTTGTGTGATTGTGTGGTTGTGTGATTGTGTGATTAGGTGATTGTGTGATTGTGTGATTGTGTGATTGTGTGATTGTGTCATTGTGATTGTGCGATTGTGTGATTGTGTGATTGTGTGATTGTGTGATTGTGTAATTGTGATTGTGCGATTGTGATTGTGTGATTGTGTGATTGTGTGATTGTGTGATTGTGTGATTGTGTGATTGTGTGATTGTGTGATTGTGTGATTGTGTGATTGTGTGATTGTGTGATTGTGTGATTGTGTGATTGTGTGATTGTGTGATTGTGTGGTTGTGCGATCGTGATTGTGTGATCGTGATTGTGCGGTTGCGTGCTTGTGACTGTGTGATTGTGTGATTGTGACTGTGTGATTGTGTGAGTGTGTGATTGTGTGATTGAGCGATTGTGTGATTGTGTGGTTGTGTGATTGTGTGAGTGTGTGATTGTGTGATTGTGTGATTGTGTGATTGTGTGATTGAGTGATTGCGGGATTGTGTGATTGTGTGAATGTGTGATTGTGTGACCGTGATTTTGTGATTGTGTGATTGTGTGATTGGGTGATTTTGTGATTGTGTGATTGTGTGATAGTGTGATTGTGTGATTGTGTGATTGTGTGATTCTGTGATTGTGTGATTATGTGATTGTGTGATTGTGTGATTGTGTGATTGTGTGATTGTGTGATTGTGTGATTGTGTGATTGTGTGATTGTGTGATTGTGTGATTGTGTGATTGTGACTGTGTGATTGTGTGAGTGTGTGATTGTGTGATTGAGTGATTGTGTGCTTGTGTGATTGTGTGGTTGTGTGGTTTTGTGATTGTGAGATTGTGTGAGTGTGTGCTTGTGTGATTGTGTGATTGTGTGATTGTGTGATTGTGTGATTGTGTGATTGTGTGATTGTGTGATTGTGTGATTGTGTGATTGTGTGATTGTGTGATTGTGTGATTGTGTGATTGTGTGATTGTGTGATTGTGTGATTGTGTGATTGTGTGATTGTGTGATTGTGTGATTGTGTGATTGTGTGGTTGTGCGATCGTGATTGTGTGATCGTGATTGTCTGATCGTGATTGTGTGATCGTGATTGTGTGATCGCGATTGTGCGATTGCGTGCTTGTGACTGTGTGATTGTGTGATTGTGACTGTGTGATTGTGTGAGTGTGTGATTGTGTGATTATGTGATTGTGTGATTGTGTGGTTGTGTGATTGTGTGATTGTGTGATTGTGTGATTGTGTGATTGTGTGATTGTGTGATTGCGTGATTGCGTGATTGTGTGATTGTGTGATTGTGTGATTGTGTGATTGTGTGATTGTGTGATTGTGTGATTGTGTGATTGTGTGATTGTGTGATTGTGACTGTGTGATTGTGTGTGTGTGATTGTGTGATTGAGCGATTGTGTGATTGTGTGATTGTGTGGTTGTGTGATTGTGTGATTGTGTGGTTGTGTGACCGTGATTGTGTGACCGTGATTGTGTGATCGTGATTGTGTGATCGTGATTGTGGGTCCGTGATTGAGTGACCGTGATTGTGTGACCGTGATAGTGTGACCGTGAATGTGTGATTGCGTGATTGTGATTGCGTGATTGTGATTGCGTGATTATGATTGCGTGATTGTGATTGCGTGATTGTGTGATTGTGTGATTGAGTGATTGTGTAATTGTGATTGTGTAATTGTGATTGTGCGATTGTGATTGTGTGATTGTGTGACCGTGATAGTGTGACCGTGAATGTGTGATTGCGTGATTGTGATTGTGTGATTGTGTGATTGTGTGATTGTGTGATTGTGTGATTGAGTGATTGTGGGATTGTGTGATTGTGTGAATGTGTGATTGAGTGACCGTGATTTTGTGATTGTGTGATTGTGTGATTGGGTGATTTTGTGATTGTGAGATTGTGTGATAGTGTGATTGTGTGATTGTGTGATTGTGTGATTCTGTGATTGTGTGATTGTGTGATTGTGTGATTGTGTGATTGTGTGATTGTGTGATTGCGTGATTGTGTGATTGTGTGATTGTGTGATTGTGTGATTGTGTGATTGTGTGATTGTGACTGTGTGACTGTGTGATTGTGTGATTGAGTGATTGTGTGCTTGTGTGATTGTGTGGTTGTGTGGTTTTGTGATTGTGAGATTGTGTGAGTGTGTGCTTGTGTGATTGTGTGATTGTGTGATTGTGTGATTGTGTGATTGTGTGATTGTGTGATTGTGTGATTGTGTGATTGTGTGATTGTGTGATTGTGTGATTGTGTGATTGTGTGATTGTGTGATTGTGTGATTGTGTGATTGTGTGATTGTGTGATTGTGTGATTGTGTGATTGTGTGATTGTGTGATTGTGTGATTGTGTGATTGTGTAATTGTGATTGGGTAATTGTGATTGTGCGATTGTGATTGTGTGATTGTGTGACCGTGATAGTGTGACCGTGAATGTGTGATTGCGTGATTGTGATTGCGTGATTGTGTGATTGTGTGATTGTGTGATTGTGTGATTGTGTGATGGTGTGATTGCGTGAATGTGTGATTGTGTGATCGTGTGATCGTCTGATCGTGTGATCGTGTGATTGTGCGATTGTGTGATTGTGTGATTGTGTGATTGCGTGATTGCGTGATTGTGTGATTGTGTGATTGTGCGACTGTGTGATTGTGTGATTGTGTGATTGTGTGATTGTGTGATTGTGTGATTGTGTGATTGTGTGATTGTGTGATTGTGTTATTGTGTTATTGTGTGATTGTGTGATTGTGTGATTGTGTGATTGTGTGGTTGTGCGATCGTGATTGTGTGATCGTGATTGTCTGATCGTGATTGTGTGAACGTGATTGTGTGATCGTGATTGTGCGATTGCGTGCTTGTGACTGTGTGATTGTGTGACTGTGTGATTGTGTGATTGTGACTGTGTGATTGTGTGAGTGTGTGATTGTGTGATTGAGCGATTGTGTGATTGTGTGATTGTGTGGTTGTGTGATTGTGTGATTGTGTGGTTGTGTGACCGTGATTGTGTGACCGTGATTATGTGATCGTGATTGTGTGATCGTGATTGTGGGTCCGTGATTGAGTGACCGTGATTGTGTGACCGTGATTGTGTGACCGTGATAGTGTGACCGTGAATGTGTGATTGCGTGGTTGTGATTGCGTGATTGTGATTGCGTGATTATGATTGCGTGATTGTGATTGCGTGATTGTGTGATTGTGTGATTGTGTGATTGTGTGGTGGTGTGACTGTGTGAATGTGTGATTGTGTGATCGTGTGATTGTGTGATCGTGTGATCGTGTGATCGTGTGATTGTGTGATTGTGTGATTTTGCGATTGTGTGATTGTGTGATTGTGTGATTGTGTGAGTGTGTGATTGTGTGATTGCGTGATTGTGTGCTTGTGTGATTGTGTGGTTGTGTGATTGTGTGATTAGGTGATTGTGTGATTGTGTGATTGTGTGATTGTGTGATTGTGTCATTGTGATTGTGCGATTGTGTGATTGTGTGATTGTGTGATTGTGTAATTGTGATTGTGCGATTGTGATTGTGTGATTGTGTGATTGTGTGATTGTGTGATTGTGTGATTGTGTGATTGTGTGATTGTGTGATTGTGTGATTGTGTGATTGTGTGATTGTGTGATTGTGTGATTGTGTGATTGTGTGATTGTGTGATTGTGTGATTGTGTGATTGTGTGATTGTGTGATTGTGTGATTGTGCGATTGTGTGATTGTGTGATTGTGTGATTGTGTAATTGTGATTGGGTAATTGTGATTGTGCGATTGTGATTGTGTGATTGTGTGACCGTGATAGTGTGACCGTGAATGTGTGATTGCGTGATTGTGATTGCGTGATTGTGTGATTGTGTGATTGTGTGATTGTGTGATTGTGTGATGGTGTGATTGCGTGAATGTGTGATTGTGTGATCGTGTGATCGTGTGATCGTGTGATCGTGTGATTGTGCGATTGTGTGATTGTGTGATTGTGTGATTGCGTGATTGCGTGATTGTGTGATTGTGTGATTGTGCGACTGTGTGATTGTGTGATTGTGTGATTGTGTGATTGTGTGATTGTGTGATTGTGTGATTGTGTTATTGTGTTATTGTGTGATTGTGTGATTGTGTGATTGTGTGATTGTGTGGTTGTGCGATCGTGATTGTGTGATCGTGATTGTCTGATCGTGATTGTGTGAACGTGATTGTGTGATCGTGATTGTGCGATTGCGTGCTTGTGACTGTGTGATTGTGTGACTGTGTGATTGTGTGATTGTGACTGTGTGATTGTGTGAGTGTGTGATTGTGTGATTGAGCGATTGTGTGATTGTGTGATTGTGTGGTTGTGTGATTGTGTGATTGTGTGGTTGTGTGACCGTGATTGTGTGACCGTGATTATGTGATCGTGATTGTGTGATCGTGATTGTGGGTCCGTGATTGAGTGACCGTGATTGTGTGACCGTGATTGTGTGACCGTGATAGTGTGACCGTGAATGTGTGATTGCGTGGTTGTGATTGCGTGATTGTGATTGCGTGATTATGATTGCGTGATTGTGATTGCGTGATTGTGTGATTGTGTGATTGTGTGATTGTGTGGTGGTGTGACTGTGTGAATGTGTGATTGTGTGATCGTGTGATTGTGTGATCGTGTGATCGTGTGATCGTGTGATTGTGTGATTGTGTGATTTTGCGATTGTGTGATTGTGTGATTGTGTGATTGTGTGAGTGTGTGATTGTGTGATTGCGTGATTGCGTGCTTGTGTGATTGTGTGGTTGTGTGATTGTGTGATTGTGTGATTGTGTGATTGTGTGATTGTGTCATTGTGATTGTGCGATTGTGTGATTGTGTGATTGTGTGATTGTGTAATTGTGATTGTGCGATTGTGATTGTGTGATTGTGTGATTGTGTGATTGTGTGATTGTGTGATTGTGTGATTGTGTGATTGTGTGATTGTGTGATTGTGTGATTGTGTGATTGTGTGATTGTGTGATTGTGTGATTGTGTGATTGTGTGATTGTGTGATTGTGTGGTTGTGCGATCGTGATTGTGTGATCGTGATTGTGCGGTTGCGTGCTTGTGACTGTGTGATTGTGTGACTGTGTGATTGCGTGATTGTGATTGCGTGATTGTGTGATTGTGTGATTGTGTGATTGTGTGATTGTGTGATGGTGTGATTGTGTGAATGTGTGATTGTGTGATCGTGTGATCGTGTGATCGTGTGATCGTGTGATTGTGCGATTGTGTGATTGTGTGATTGTGTGATTGTGTGATTGTGTGATTGTGTGATTGTGTAATTGTGATTGGGTAATTGTGATTGTGCGATTGTGATTGTGTGATTGTGTGACCGTGATAGTGTGACCGTGAATGTGTGATTGCGTGATTGTGATTGCGTGATTGTGTGATTGTGTGATTGTGTGATTGTGTGATGGTGTGATTGTGTGAATGTGTGATTGTGTGATCGTGTGATCGTGTGATCGTGTGATCGTGTGATTGTGCGATTGTGTGATTGTGTGATTGTGTGATTGTGTGATTGCGTGATTGTGTGATTGTGTGATTGTGCGACTGTGTGATTGTGTGATTGTGTGATTGTGTGATTGTGTGATTGTGTGATTGTGTGATTGTGTGATTGTGTGATTGTGTGATTGTGTGATTGTGTGATTGTGCGATTGTGTGATTGTGTGATTGTGTGATTGTGTAATTGTGATTGGGTAATTGTGATTGTGCGATTGTGATTGTGTGATTGTGTGACCGTGATAGTGTGACCGTGAATGTGTGATTGCGTGATTGTGATTGCGTGATTGTGTGATTGTGTGATTGTGTGATTGTGTGATTGTGTGATTGTGTGATGGTGTGATTGCGTGAATGTGTGATTGTGTGATCGTGTGATCGTGTGATCGTGTGATCGTGTGATTGTGCGATTGTGTGATTGTGTGATTGTGTGATTGCGTGATTGCGTGATTGTGTGATTGTGTGATTGTGCGACTGTGTGATTGTGTGATTGTGTGATTGTGTGATTGTGTGATTGTGTGATTGTGTGATTGTGTGATTGTGTTATTGTGTTATTGTGTGATTGTGTGATTGTGTGATTGTGTGATTGTGTGGTTGTGCGATCGTGATTGTGTGATCGTGATTGTCTGATCGTGATTGTGTGAACGTGATTGTGTGATCGTGATTGTGCGATTGCGTGCTTGTGACTGTGTGATTGTGTGACTGTGTGATTGTGTGATTGTGACTGTGTGATTGTGTGAGTGTGTGATTGTGTGATTGAGCGATTGTGTGATTGTGTGATTGTGTGGTTGTGTGATTGTGTGATTGTGTGGTTGTGTGACCGTGATTGTGTGACCGTGATTATGTGATCGTGATTGTGTGATGGTGATTGTGGGTCCGTGATTGAGTGACCGTGATTGTGTGACCGTGATTGTGTGACCGTGATAGTGTGACCGTGAATGTGTGATTGCGTGGTTGTGATTGCGTGATTGTGATTGCGTGATTATGATTGCGTGATTGTGATTGCGTGATTGTGTGATTGTGTGATTGTGTGATTGTGTGGTGGTGTGACTGTGTGAATGTGTGATTGTGTGATCGTGTGATTGTGTGATCGTGTGATCGTGTGATCGTGTGATTGTGTGATTGTGTGATTTTGCGATTGTGTGATTGTGTGATTGTGTGATTGTGTGAGTGTGTGATTGTGTGATTGCGTGATTGTGTGCTTGTGTGATTGTGTGGTTGTGTGATTGTGTGATTGTGTGATTGTGTGATTGTGTGATTGTGTCATTGTGATTGTGCGATTGTGTGATTGTGTGATTGTGTGATTGTGTAATTGTGATTGTGCGATTGTGATTGTGTGATTGTGTGATTGTGTGATTGTGTGATTGTGTGATTGTGTGATTGTGTGATTGTGTGATTGTGTGATTGTGTGATTGTGTGATTGTGTGATTGTGTGATTGTGTGATTGTGTGATTGTGTGATTGTGTGGTTGTGCGATCGTGATTGTGTGATCGTGATTGTGCGGTTGCGTGCTTGTGACTGTGTGATTGTGTGACTGTGTGATTGCGTGATTGTGATTGCGTGATTGTGTGATTGTGTGATTGTGTGATTGTGTGATTGTGTGATGGTGTGATTGTGTGAATGTGTGATTGTGTGATCGTGTGATCGTGTGATCGTGTGATCGTGTGATTGTGCGATTGTGTGATTGTGTGATTGTGTGATTGTGTGATTGTGTGATTGTGTGATTGTGTAATTGTGATTGGGTAATTGTGATTGTGCGATTGTGATTGTGTGATTGTGTGACAGTGATAGTGTGACCGTGAATGTGTGATTGCGTGATTGTGATTGCGTGATTGTGTGATTGTGTGATTGTGTGATTGTGTGATGGTGTGATTGTGTGAATGTGTGATTGTGTGATCGTGTGATCGTGTGATCGTGTGATCGTGTGATTGTGCGATTGTGTGATTGTGTGATTGTGTGATTGTGTGATTGCGTGATTGTGTGATTGTGTGATTGTGCGACTGTGTGATTGTGTGATTGTGTGATTGTGTGATTGTGTGATTGTGTGATTGTGTGATTGTGTGATTGTGTGATTGTGTTATTGTGTGATTGTGTGATTGTGTGATTGTGTGATTGTGTGGTTGTGCGATCGTGATTGTGTGATCGTGATTGTCTGATCGTGATTGTGTGATCGTGATTGTGTGATCGTGATTGTGCGGTTGCGTGCTTGTGACTGTGTGATTGTGTGACTGTGTGATTGCGTGATTGTGATTGCGTGATTGTGTGATTGTGTGATTGTGTGATTGTGTGATTGTGTGATGGTGTGATTGTGTGAATGTGTGATTGTGTGATCGTGTGATCGTGTGATCGTGTGATCGTGTGATTGTGCGATTGTGTGATTGTGTGATTGTGTGATTGTGTGATTGCGTGATTGTGTGATTGTGTGATTGAGTGATTGTGTGACTGTGTGATTGTGTGATTGTGTGATTGTGTGATTGTGTGATTGTGTGATTGTGTGATTGAGTGATTGTGTGATTGTGTTATTGTGTGATTGTGTGATTGTGTGATTGTGTGATTGTGTGATTGTGTGGTTGTGCGATCGTGATTGTGTGATCGTGATTGTCTGATCGTGATTGTGTGAACGTGATTGTGTGATCGTGATTGTGCGATTGCGTGCTTGTGACTGTGTGATTGTGTGACTGTGTGATTGTGTGATTGTGACTGTGTGATTGTGTGAGTGTGTGATTGTGTGATTGAGCGATTGTGTGATTGTGTGATTGTGTGGTTGTGTGATTGTGTGATTGTGTGGTTGTGTGACCGTGATTGTGTGACCGTGATTATGTGATCGTGATTGTGTGATCGTGATTGTGGGTCCGTGATTGAGTGACCGTGATTGTGTGACCGTGATTGTGTGACCGTGATAGTGTGACCGTGAATGTGTGATTGCGTGATTGTGATTGCGTGATTATGATTGCGTGATTGTGATTGCGTGATTGTGTGATTGTGTGATTGTGTGATTGTGTGGTGGTGTGACTGTGTGAATGTGTGATTGTGTGATCGTGTGATTGTGTGATCGTGTGATCGTGTGATCGTGTGATTGTGTGATTGTGTGATTGTGTGATTGTGTGATTGTGTGATTGTGTGATTGTGTGATTGTGTGATTGTGTGATTGTGTGATTGTGTGATTGTGTGATTGTGACTGTGTGATTGTGTGAGTGTGTGATTGTGTGATTGAGTGATTGTGTGCTTGTGTGATTGTGTGGTTGTGTGGTTTTGTGATTGTGAGATTGTGTGAGTGTGTGCTTGTGTGATTGTGTGATTGTGTGATTGTGTGATTGTGTGATTGTGTGATTGTGTGATTGTGTGATTGTGTGATTGTGTGATTGTGTGATTGTGTGATTGTGTGATTGTGTGATTGTGTGATTGTGTGATTGTGTGATTGTGTGATTGTGTGATTGTGTGATTGTGTGATTGTGTGATTGTGTGATTGTGTGATTGTGTGATTGTGACTGTGTGATTGTGTGTGTGTGATTGTGTGATTGAGCGATTGTGTGATTGTGTGATTGTGACTGTGTGATTGTGTGAGTGTGTGATTGTGTGATTATGTGATTGTGTGATTGTGTGGTTGTGTGATTGTGTGATTGTGTGATTGTGTGATTGTGTGATTGTGTGATTGCGTGATTGCGTGATTGTGTGATTGTGTGATTGTGTGATTGTGTGATTGTGTGATTGTGTGATTGTGTGATTGTGTGATTGTGTGATTGTGTGATTGTGACTGTGTGATTGTGTGTGTGTGATTGTGTGATTGAGCGATTGTGTGATTGTGTGATTGTGTGGTTGTGTGATTGTGTGATTGTGTGGTTGTGTGACCGTGATTGTGTGACCGTGATTGTGTGATCGTGATTGTGTGATCGTGATTGTGGGTCCGTGATTGAGTGACCGTGATTGTGTGACCGTGATTGTGTGACCGTGGTAGTGTGACCGTGAATGTGTGATTGTGATTGTGATTGTGTGATTGTGGTTGTGTGATTGTGATTGTGTGATTGTGACTGTGTGATTGTGTGAGTGTGTGATTGTGTGATTGTGTGATTGCGTGATTGTGATTGCGTGATTGTGTTATTGTGTGATTGTGTGATGGTGTGATTGTGTGAATGTGTGATTGTGTGATCGTGTGATCGTGTGATCGTGTGATTGTGTGATCGTGTCATTGTGCGATTGTGTGATTCTGTGATTGTGTGATTGTGTGATTGTGTGATTGTGTGATTGTGTGATTGTGTGATTGTGTGATTGTGTGATTGTGACTGTGTGATTGTGTGAGTGTGTGATTGTGTGATTGAGTGATTGTGTGCTTGTGTGATTGTGTGGTTGTGTGGTTTTGTGATTGTGAGATTGTGTGAGTGTGTGCTTGTGTGATTGTGTGATTGTGATTGTGTGATTGTGATTGTGTGATTGTGATTGTGTGATTGTGATTGTGTGATTGTGATTGTGTGATTGTGATTGTGTGATTGTGATTGTGTGATTATGATTGTGTGATTGTGATTGTGTGATTGTGATTGTGTGATTGTGATTGTGTGATTGTGTGAGTGTGTGATTGTGTGATTGAGTGATTGTGTGCTTGTGTGATTGTGTGGTTGTGAGATTGTGTGATTGTGTGATTAGGTGATTGTGTGATTGTGTGACCGTGATTTTGTGATTGTGTGATTGTGTGATTGTGTGATTGTGTGATTGTGTGATTGTGTGATGTTGATTGTCTGATCGTGATTGTGTGATCGTGATTGTGCGATTGCGTGCTTGTGACTGTGTGATTGTGTGATTGTGTGACTGTGTGATTGTGTGATTGTGATTGTGTGATTGTGATTGTGTGATTGTGATTGTGTGATTGTGATTGTGGGATTGTGATTGTGTGACTGTGTGATTGAGTGACTGTGTGATTGTGTGACCATGATTGTGTGACCGTGATTGTGTGACCGTGAATGTGTGACTGCGTGATTGTGATTGCGTGATTGTGATTGCGTCATTGTGTGATTGTGTGATTGTGTGATTGTGTGATGGTGTGATTGTGTGATTGTGTGGATGCGTGATTGTGTGATCGTGTGATTGTGTGATCGTGTGATTGTGTGATTGTGACTGTGTGATTGTGTGAGTGTGTGATTGTGTGATTGAGTGATTGTGTGCTTGTGTGATTGTGTGGTTGTGTGGTTGTGTGATTGTGTGATTGTGTGATTGTGTGATTGTGTGATTGTGTGATTGTGTGATTGGGTGATTGTGTGATTGCGTGATTGTGTGATTGTGTGATTGTGTGATTGTGTGAGTGTGTGATTGTGTGATTGTGTGATTGAGTGATTGTGTGCTTGTGTGTGATTGTATACTTGTGTGATTGTGTGATTGTATACTCGTGTGATTGTCTGATTGTGTGATTGTGTGATTGTGTGCTTGTGTGATTGTGTGATTGTGATTGTGTGATTGTGTGATTGTGTGATTGTGTGATTGTGTGATTGTGTGATTGTGTGATTGAGTGATTGTGTGCTTGTGTGATTGTGTGGTTGTGTGGTTGTGTGATTGTGTGATTATGTGATTGTGTGATTGTCTGATTGTGTGATTGTGTGATTGTGTGGTTGTGTGATTTTGTGATTGTTTGATTGTGTGATTGTGTGACTATGTGATTGTGATTGTTTGATTGTGATTGTGTGATTGTGTGATTGTGTGATTGTGTGATTGTGTTACTGAGTGATTGTGTGACTGTGTGATTGTGTGACTGTGTGATTGAGAGACTGTGTGATTGTGTGACCATGATTGTGTGACCGTGATTTTGTGACCGTGATTGTGTGACCGTGATTTTGTCATCGTTATTGTGTGATAGTGATTGTGTGATCGTGATTGTGTGATTGCGTGAATGTGATTGTGTGATTGTGTGGCTGTGTGATTGTGTGATTGTGTGATTGTGTGGTTGTGCGATCGTGATTGTGTGATTGTGTGATTGTGTGATTGTGTGATTGTGTGGTTGTGCGATCGTGATTGTGTGATCGTGGTTGTCTGATCGTGATTGTCTGATCGTGATTGTGTGATCGTGATTGTGTGATCGTGATTGTGCGATTGCGTGCTTGTGACTGTGTGATTGTGTGATTGTGACTGTGTGATTGTGTGAGTGTGTGATTGTGTGATTGTGTGATTGTGCGATTGTGTGGTTGTGTGATTGTGTGATTTTGTGATTGTGTGATTGTGTGATTGTGTGATTGCGTGATTGCGTGATTGCGTGATTGTGTGATTGTGTGATTGTGTGATTGTGTGATTGTGTGATTGTGTGATTGTGTGATTGTGTGATTGTGTGATTGTGTGATTGTGTGATTGTGACTGTGTGATTGTGTGAGTGTGTGATTGTGTGATTGAGCGATTGTGTGATTGTGTGATTGTGTGGTTGTGTGACCGTGATTGTGTGACCGTGATTGTGTGATCGTGATTGTGTGATCGTGATTGTGGGTCCGTGATTGAGTGACCGTGATTGTGTGACCGTGATTGTGTGACCGTGATAGTGTGACCGTGAATGTGTGATTGTGATTGTGATTGTGTGATTGTGATTGTGTGATTGCGGTTGTGTGATTGTGATTGTGTGATTGTGACTGTGTGATTGTGTGAGTGTGTGATTGTGTGATTGTGTGATTGTGTGATTGTGTGGTTGTGTGATTGTGTGATTGTGTGATTGTGTGATTGTGTGATTGTGTGAGTGTGATTGTGTGATTGTGTGATTGTGTGATTGTGTGATTGTGACTGTGTGATTGTGTGAGTGTGTGATTGTGTGATTGAGTGATTGTGTGCTTGTGTGATTGTGTGGTTGTGTGGTTGTGTGATTGCGTGATTGTGTGATTGTGTGAGTGTGTGATTGTGATTGTGTGACCGTGATTGTGTGATTGTGATTGTGTGATTGTGACTGTGGGTCCGTGATTGAGTGACTGTGATTGAGTGACCGTGATTGAGTGACCGTGATTGTGTGACCGTGATTGTGTGACCGTGATTGTGTGACCGTGATTGTGTGACCGTGATTGTGTGACCGTGATTGTGTGACCGTGATTGTGTGACCGTGATAGTGTGACCGTGAATGTGTGATTGCGTGATTGTGATTGCGTGATTGTGTGATTGTGTGATTGTGTGATGGTGTGATTGTGTGAATGTGTGATTGTGTGATCGTGTGATCGTGTGATCGTGTGATTGTGTGATCGTGTGATTGTGCGATTGTGTGATTCTGTGATTGTGTGATTGTGTGATTGTGTGATTGTGTGATTGTGTGATTGTGTGATTGTGTGAATGTGTGATTGTGTGATTGTGTGATTGTGTGATTGTGTGATTGTGTGATTGTGTGATTGTGTGATTGTGTGATTGTGTGATTGTGTGATTGTGTGATTGTGTGATTGTGTGATTGTGTGATTGTGACTGTGTGATTGTGTGAGTGTGTGATTGTGTGATTGAGTGATTGTGTGCTTGTGTGATTGTGTGGTTGTGTGGTTTTGTGATTGTGAGATTGTGTGAGTGTGTGCTTGTGTGATTGTGTGATTGTGATTGTGTGATTGTGATTGTGTGATTGTGATTGTGTGATTGTGATTGTGTGATTGTGATTGTGTGATTGTGATTGTGTGATTGTGATTGTGTGATTGTGATTGTGTGATTGTGATTGTGTGATTGTGATTGTGTGATTGTGATTGTGTGATTGTGATTGTGTGATTGTGATTGTGTGATTGTGATTGTGTGATTGTGATTGTGTGATTGTGATTGTGTGATTGTGATTGTGTGATTGTGATTGTGTGATTGTGATTGTGTGATTGTGATTGTGTGATTGTGATTGTGTGATTGTGATTGTGTGATTGTGATTGTGTGATTGTGATTGTGTGATTGTGATTGTGTGATTGTGTGAGTGTGTGATTGTGTGATTGAGTGATTGTGTGCTTGTGTGATTGTGTGGTTGTGAGATTCTGTGATTGTGTGATTAGGTGATTGTGTGATTGTGTGACCGTGATTTTGTGATTGTGTGATTGTGTGATTGTGTGATTGTGTGATTGTGTGACTGTGTGATTGTGTGAGTGTGTGATTGTGTGATTGAGTGATTGTGTGCTTGTGTGATTGTGTGGTTGTGTGGTTGTGTGATTGTGTGATTGTGTGATTGTGTGATTGTGTGATTGTGTGATTGTGTGATTGGGTGATTGGGTGATTGTGTGATTGCGTGATTGTGTGATTGTGTGATTGTGTGATTGTGTGATTTTGTGATTGAGTGATTGTGTGCTTGTGTGATTGTATACTTGTGTGATTGTGTGATTGTATACTCGTGTGATTGTCTGATTGTGTGATTGTGCGATTGTGTGCTTGTGTGATTGTGTGATTGTGATTGCGTGATTGTGTGATTGTGTGATTGTGTGATTGTGTGATTGTGTGATTGTGTGATTGTGTGATTGTGTGATTGTGTGATTGAGTGATTGTGTGCTTGTGTGATTGTGTGGTTGTGTGGTTGTGTGATTGTGTGATTGTGTGATTGTGTGATTGTGTGATTGTGTGATTGTGTGATTGGGTGATTGTGTGATTGCGTGATTGTGTGATTGTGTGATTGTGTGATTGTGTGAGTGTGTGATTGTGTGATTGTGTGATTGAGTGATTGTGTGCTTGTGTGATTGTATACTTGTGTGATTGTGTGATTGTATACTCGTGTGATTGTCTGATTGTGTGATTGTGCGATTGTGTGCTTGTGTGATTGTGTGATTGTGATTGTGTGATTGTGTGATTGTGTGATTGTGTGATTATGTGACCGTGATTTTGTGATTGTGTGATTGTGTGATTGTGTGATTGTGTGATTGTGTGATGGTGTGATTGTGTGAATGTGTGATTGTGTGATCGTGTGATCGTGTGATCGTGTGATCGTGTGATTGTGTGATCGTGTGGTTGTGCGATTGTGTGATTGTGTGATTGTGTGATTGTGTGATTGTGTGGGTGTGTGATTGTGTGATTGAGTGATGGTGTGGTTGTGTGATTGCGTGGTTGTGTGATTGTGTGATTAGGTGATTGTGTGATTGTGTGATTGTGTGATTGTGTGATGGTGTGATTGTGTGAATGTGTGATCGTGTGATCGTGTGATTGTGTGATCGTGTGATCGTGTGATCGTGTGATTGTGTGATTGTGTGATTGTGTGATTGTGTGAGTGTGTGATTGTGTGATTGAGTGATGGTGTGGTTGTGTGATTGTGTGATTGTGATTGTGTGATTGTGATTGTGTGATTGTGATTGTGTGATTGTGATTGTGTGATTGTGATTGTGTGATTGTGATTGTGTGATTGTGATTGTGTGATTGTGATTGTGTGATTGTGATTGTGTGATTGTGATTGTGTGATTGTGATTGTGTGATTGTGATTGTGTGATTGTGATTGTGTGATTGTGATTGTGTGATTGTGATTGTGTGATTGTGATTGTGTGATTGTGATTGTGTGATTGTCATTGTGCGATTGTGATTGTGTCATTGTGTGAGTGTGTGATTGTGTGATTGAGTGATTGTGTGCTTGTGTGATTTTGTGGTTGTGAGATTGTGTGATTGTGTGATTAGGTGATTGTGTGATTGTGTGACCGTGATTTTGTGATTGTGTGATTGTGTGATTGTGTGATTGTGTGACTGTGTGATTGTGTGATTGTGTGATTGAGTGATTGTGTGCTTGTGTGATTGTATACTTGTGTGATTGTGTGATTGTATACTCGTGTGATTGTCTGATTGTGTGATTGTGCGATTGTGTGCTTGTGTGATTGTGTGATTGTGATTGCGTGATTGTGTGATTGTGTGATTGTGACTGTGTGATTGTGTGAGTGTGTGATTGTGTGATTGAGTGATTGTGTGCTTGTGTGATTGTGTGGTTGTGTGGTTGTGTGATTGTGTGATTGTGTGTTTGTGTGATTGTGTAATTGTGTGATTGTGTGATGGTGTGATTGTGTGAATGTGTGATCGTGTGATCGTGTGATCGTGTGATCGTGTGATTGTGTGATCGTGTGATTGTGCGATTGTGTGATTGTGTGATTGTGTGATTGTGTGATTGTGTGAGTGTGTGATTGTGTGATTGAGTGATGGTGTGGTTGTGTGATTGTGTGGTTGTGTGATTGTGTGATTAGGTGATTGTGTGATTGCGTGATTGTGTGATTGTGTGATTGTGTGATTGTGTGATTGTGTGATTGTGTGATTGTGTGATTGTGTGATTGTGTGATTGTGTGATTGTGTGATTGTGTGATTGTGTGAGTGTGTGATTGTGTGATTGAGCGATTGTGTGATTGTGTGATTGTGTGGTTGTGTGATTGTGTGATTGTGTGGTTGTGTGACCGTGATTGTGTGACCGTGATTGTGTGATCGTGATTGTGTGATCGTGATTGTGGGTCCGTGATTGAGTGACCGTGATTGTGTGACCGTGATTGTGTGACCGTGATAGTGTGACCGTGAATGTGTGATTGCGTGATGGTGATTGCGTGATTGTGATTGCGTGATTGTGATTGCGTGATTGTGTGATTGTGTGATGGTGTGATTGTGTGAATGTGTGATTGTGTGATCGTGTGATTGTCTGATCGTGTGATCGGGTGATCCTGTGATTGTGTGATTGTGTGATTTTGCGATTGTGTGATTGTGTGATTGTGTGATTGTGTGATTGTGTGATTGTGTGATTGTGTGATTGTGTGGTTGTGCGATCGTGTGATTTTGCGATTGTGTGATTGTGTGATTGTGTGATTGTGTGATTGTGTGATTGTGTGATTGTGTGATTGTGTGGTTGTGCGATCGTGATTGTGTGATCGTGATTGTCTGATCGTGATTGTGTGGTCGTGATTGTGTGATCGTGATTGTGCGATGGCGTGCTTGTGACTGTGTGATTGTGTGACTGTGTGATTGTGTGATTGTGTGAGTGTGTGATTGTGTGATTGAGCGATTGTGTGATTGTGTGATTGTGTGGTTGTGTGATTGTGTGATTGTGTGATTGTGTGATTGTGTGATTGTGTGATTGTGTGATTGTGTGATTGTGTGATTGTGTGATAGTGTGATTGTGTGATTGTGTGATTGAGTGATTGTGTGATTGTGTGATTGTGTGAATGTGAGATTGTGTGATTGTGTGATTGTGTGATTGTGTGATTGTGTGATTGTGTGATTGTGTGATTGTGTGATTGTGTGATTGTGTGATTGTGTGATTGTGTGATTGTGTGATTGTGTGATTGTGTGATTGTGTGGTTGTGTGAGTGTGTAATTGTGATTGTGCGATTGTGTGATTGTGTGATTGTGTGATTGTGTGATTGTGTGATTGTGTGATTGTGTGATTGTGTGATTGTGTGATTGAGTGATTGTGTGCTTGTGTGATTGTGTGGTTGTGTGATTGTGTGATGAGGTGATTGTGTGATGAGGTGATTGTGTGATTGTGTGATTGTGTAATTGTGATTGCGCGATTGTGATTGTGTGATTGTGTGATTGTGTGATTGTGTGATTGTGTGATTGTGTGATTGTGAGATTGTGTGATTGTGTGATTGTGTGATTGTGTGATTGTGTGATTATGTGATTGTGTGGTTGTGTGATTGTGTGATTGTGTGATTGTGTGATTGAGTGATTGTGTGATTGTGTGATTGTGTAATTGTGTGATTGTGGGACCGTGATTGTGTGATTGTGTGATTGTGTGATTGTCTGATTGTGTGATTGTGTGATTGTGTGGTTGTGTGATTGTGTGATTGTTTGATTGTGTGATTGTGTGACTGTGTGATTGTGATTGTGTGATTGTGATTGTGTGATTGTGATTGTGTGATTGTGATTGTGTGATTGTGTGATTGTGTGATTGTGTTACTGAATGATTGTGTGACTGTGGGATTGTGTGACTGTGTGATTGAGAGACTGTGTGATTGTGTGACCATGATTGTGTGACCGTGATTGTGTAACCGTGATTGTGTGACCGATTGTGTGACCGTGATTGTGTGACCGTGATTTTGTCATCGTTATTGTGTGATCGTGATTGTGTGATCGTGATTGTGTGATTGTGATTGTGGGTCCGTGATTGAGTGACCGTGATTGTGTGACCGTGATTGTGTGACCGTGATAGTGTAACCGTGAATGTGTGATCGCGTGATTGTGATTCCGTGATTGTGATTGCGTGATTGTGATTGCGTGATTGTGATTGCGTGATTGTGATTGCATGATTGTGATTGCGTGATTGTGATTGCGTGATTGTGATTGCGTGATTGTGTGATTGTGTGATTGTGTGAATGTGTGATGGTGTGATTGTGTGAACGTGTGATTGTGTGATCGTGTGATTGTGTGATCGTGTGATCGTGTGATCGTGTGATTGTGTGATTGTGTGATTTTGCGATTGTGTGATTGTGTGATTGTGTGATTGTGTGAGTGTGTGATTGTGCGATTGCGTGATTGTGTGCTTGTGTGATTGTGTGGTTGTGTGATTGTGTGATTAGGTGATTGTGTGATTGTGTGATTGTGTGATTGTGTGATTGTGTGATTGTGTGATTGTGTGATTGTGTGATTGTGTAATTGTGTGATTGTGTAATTGTGATTGTGCGATTGTGATTGTGTGATTGTGTGATTGTGTGATTGGGTGATTGTGTGATTGTGCGATTGTGTGATTGTGTGATTGTGAGATTGTGTGATTGTGTGATTGTGTGATTGTGTGATTGTGTGATTATGTGATTGTGTGGTTGTGTGATTGTGTGATTGTGTGATTGAGTGATTGTGTGATTGTGTGATTGTGTGATTGTGTGATTGTGTGACCGTGATTGTGTGATTGTGTGATTGTGTGATTGTCTGATTGTGTGATTGTGTGATTGTGTGGTTGTGTGATTGTGTGATTGTTTGATTGTGTGATTGTGTGACTATGTGATTGTGATTGTGTGATTGTGTGATTGTGTGATTGTGTGATTGTGTGATTGTGTGATCGTGTGATTCTGTGATTGCGTGATTGTGTGATTGTGTGATTGTGTGATTGTGTGATTGTGTGATTGTGTGATTGTGTAATTGTGGTTGTGCGATTGTGATTGTGTGATTGTGTGATTGTGTGATTGTGTGATCGTGAGATTGTGCGATTGTGTGATTGTGTGATTGTGTGATCGTGATTGTGATTGTGTGATTGTGATTGTGTGATTGAGTGATTGTGTGATTGTGTGATTGTGTGATTGTGTGATTGTGTGGTTATGTGATTGTGTGATTGTGTGATTGTGTGATTGTGTGATTGTGTGATGGTGTGATTGTGTGAATGTGTGATTGTGTGATCGTGTGATTGTGTGATCGTGTGATCGTGTGATCGTGTGATTGTGTGATCGTGTGATTGTGTGATTGCGTGATTGTGTGATTGTGTGATTGTGTGATTGTGTGATTGTGTGATTGTGTGATTGTGTGATTGTGTAATTGTGGTTGTGCGATTGTGATTGTGTGATTGTGTGATTGTGTGATTGTGTGATTGTGAGATTGTGTGATTGTGTGATTGTGTGATTGTGTGATTGTGATTGTGATTGTGTGATTGTGTGATTGTGTGATTGTGACTGTGTGATTGTGTGAGTGTGTGATTGTGTGATTGAGTGATTGTGTGCTTGTGTGATTGTGTGGTTGTGTGGTTGTGTGATTGTGTGATTGTGTGATTGTGTGATTGTGTGATTGTGTGATTGTGTGATTGGGTGATTGTGTGATTGCGTGATTGTGTGATTGTGTGATTGTGTGATTGTGTGATCGTGTGATTGTGTGGCTGTGAGATTGTGTGATTGTGTGATTAGGTGATTGTGTGATTGTGTGACCGTGATTTTGTGATTGTGTGATTGTGTGATTGTGTGATTGTGTGATTGTGTGATGGTGTGATTGTGTGAATGTGTGATTGTGTGATCGTGTGATCGTGTGATCGTGTGATCGTGTGATTGTGTGATCGTGTGATTGTGCGATTGTGTGATCGTGTGATTGTGTGATCGTGTGATCGTGTGATCCTGTGATTGTGTGATTGTGTGATTTTGCGATTGTGTGATTGTGTGATTGTGTGATTGTGTGATTGTGTGATTGTGTGATTGTGTGATTGTGTGATTGTGTGATTGTGTGGTTGTGCGATTGTGTGATGAGGTGATTGTGTGATGAGGTGATTGTGTGATTGTGTGATTGTGTAATTGTGATTGCGCGATTGTGATTGTGTGATTGTGTGATTGTGTGATTGTGTGATTGTGTGATTGTGTGATTGTGTGATTGTGAGATTGTGTGATTGTGTGATTGTGTGATTGTGTGATTGTGTGATTATGTGATTGTGTGGTTGTGTGATTGTGTGATTGTGTGATTGTGTGATTGAGTGATTGTGTGATTGTGTGATTGTGTAATTGTTTGATTGTGTGACCGTGATTGTGTGATTGTGTGATTGTGTGATTGTCTGATTGTGTGATTGTGTGATTGTGTGGTTGTGTGATTGTGTGATTGTTTGATTGTGTGATTGTGTGACTGTGTGATTGTGATTGTGTGATTGTGATTGTGTGATTGTGATTGTGTGATTGTGATTGTGTGATTGTGATTGTGTGATTGTGTGATTGTGTTACTGAATGATTGTGTGACTGTGGGATTGTGTGACTGTGTGATTGAGAGACTGTGTGATTGTGTGACCATGATTGTGTGACCGTGATTGTGTAACCGTGATTGTGTGACCGATTGTGTGACCGTGATTGTGTGACCGTGATTTTGTCATCGTTATTGTGTGATCGTGATTGTGTGATCGTGATTGTGTGATTGTGATTGTGGGTCCGTGATTGAGTGACCGTGATTGTGTGACCGTGATTGTGTGACCGTGATAGTGTAACCGTGAATGTGTGATCGCGTGATTGTGATTCCGTGATTGTGATTGCGTGATTGTGATTGCGTGATTGTGATTGCGTGATTGTGATTGCATGATTGTGATTGCGTGATTGTGATTGCGTGATTGTGATTGCGTGATTGTGTGATTGTGTGATTGTGTGAATGTGTGATGGTGTGATTGTGTGAACGTGTGATTGTGTGATCGTGTGATTGTGTGATCGTGTGATCGTGTGATCGTGTGATTGTGTGATTGTGTGATTTTGCGATTGTGTGATTGTGTGATTGTGTGATTGTGTGAGTGTGTGATTGTGCGATTGCGTGATTGTGTGCTTGTGTGATTGTGTGGTTGTGTGATTGTGTGATTAGGTGATTGTGTGATTGTGTGATTGTGTGATTGTGTGATTGTGTGATTGTGTGATTGTGTGATTGTGTAATTGTGTGATTGTGTAATTGTGATTGTGCGATTGTGATTGTGTGATTGTGTGATTGTGTGATTGGGTGATTGTGTGATTGTGCGATTGTGTGATTGTGTGATTGTGAGATTGTGTGATTGTGTGATTGTGTGATTGTGTGATTGTGTGATTATGTGATTGTGTGGTTGTGTGATTGTGTGATTGTGTGATTGTGTGATTGAGTGATTGTGTGATTGTGTGATTGTGTGATTGTGTGACCGTGATTGTGTGATTGTGTGATTGTGTGATTGTCTGATTGTGTGATTGTGTGATTGTGTGGTTGTGTGATTGTGTGATTGTTTGATTGTGTGATTGTGTGACTATGTGATTGTGATTGTGTGATTGTGTGATTGTGTGATTGTGTGATTGTGTGATTGTGTGATCGTGTGATTGTGTGATTGCGTGATTGTGTGATTGTGTGATTGTGTGATTGTGTGATTGTGTGATTGTGTGATTGTGTAATTGTGGTTGTGCGATTGTGATTGTGTGATTGTGTGATTGTGTGATTGTGTGATCGTGAGATTGTGTGATTGTGTGATTGTGTGATTGTGTGATTGTGTGATCGTGATTGTGATTGTGTGATTGTGATTGTGTGATTGAGTGATTGTGTGATTGTGTGATTGTGTGATTGTGTGATTGTGTGGTTGTGTGATTGTGTGATTGTGTGATTGTGTGATTGTGTGATTGTGTGATGGTGTGATTGTGTGAATGTGTGATTGTGTGATCGTGTGATTGTGTGATCGTGTGATCGTGTGATCGTGTGATTGTGTGATCGTGTGATTGTGTGATTGCGTGATTGTGTGATTGTGTGATTGTGTGATTGTGTGATTGTGTGATTGTGTGATTGTGTAATTGTGGTTGTGCGATTGTGATTGTGTGATTGTGTGATTGTGTGATTGTGTGATTGTGTGATTGTGAGATTGTGTGATTGTGTGATTGTGTGATTGTGTGATTGTGATTGTGATTGTGTGATTGTGTGATTGTGTGATTGTGACTGTGTGATTGTGTGAGTGTGTGATTGTGTGATTGAGTGATTGTGTGCTTGTGTGATTGTGTGGTTGTGTGGTTGTGTGATTGTGTGATTGTGTGATTGTGTGATTGTGTGATTGTGTGATTGTGTGATTGGGTGATTGTGTGATTGCGTGATTGTGTGATTGTGTGATTGTGTGATTGTGTGATCGTGTGGTTGTGTGGCTGTGAGATTGTGTGATTGTGTGATTAGGTGATTGTGTGATTGTGTGACCGTGATTTTGTGATTGTGTGATTGTGTGATTGTGTGATTGTGTGATGGTGTGATTGTGTGAATGTGTGATTGTGTGATCGTGTGATCGTGTGATCGTGTGATCGTGTGATTGTGTGATCGTGTGATTGTGCGATTGTGTGATCGTGTGATTGTGTGATCGTGTGATCGTGTGATCCTGTGATTGTGTGATTGTGTGATTTTGCGATTGTGTGATTGTGTGATTGTGTGATTGTGTGATTGTGTGATTGTGTGATTGTGTGATTGTGTGATTGTGTGGTTGTGCGATCGTGATTGTGTGATCGTGATTGTGTGGTCGTGATTGTGTGATCGTGATTGTGCGATTGCGTGCTTGTGACTGTGTGATTGTGTGACTGTGTGATTGTGTGACTGTGTGAGTGTGTGATTGTGTGATTGAGCGATTGTGTGATTGTGTGATTGTGTGGTTGTGTGATTGTGTGATTGTGTGATTGTGTGATTGTGTGATTGTGTGATTGTGTGATTGTGTGATTGTGTGATTGTGTGATAGTGTGATTGTGTGATTGTGTGATTGAGTGATTGTGTGATTGTGTGATTGTGTGAATGTGTGATTTTGCGATTGTGTGATTGTGTGATTGTGTGATTGTGTGATTGTGTGATTGTGTGATTGTGTGATTGTGTGAATGTGTGATTTTGCGATTGTGTGATTGTGTGATTGTGTGATTGTGTGATTGTGTGATTGTGTGATTGTGTGATTGTGTGATTGTGTGATTGTGTGATTGTGTGGTTGTGCGATCGTGATTGTGTGATCGTGATTGTGTGGTCGTGATTGTGTGATCGTGATTGTGCGATTGCGTGCTTGTGACTGTGTGATTGTGTGACTGTGTGATTGTGTGATTGTGTGAGTGTGTGATTGTGTGATTGAGCGATTGTGTGATTGTGTGATTGTGTGGTTGTGTGATTGTGTGATTGTGTGATTGTGTGATTGTGTGATTGTGTGATTGTGTGATTGTGTGATTGTGTGATTGTGTGATTGTGTGATAGTGTGATTGTGTGATTGTGTGATTGAGTGATTGTGTGATTGTGTGATTGTGTGAATGTGTGATTGTGTGATTGTGTGATTGTGTGATTGTGTGGGTGTGTGATTGTGTGATTGAGTGATGGTGTGGTTGTGTGATTGCGTGGTTGTGTGATTGTGTGATTAGGTGATTGTGTGATTGTGTGATTGTGTGATGGTGTGATTGTGTGAATGTGTGATCGTGTGATCGTGTGATTGTGCGATTGTGTGATTGTGTGATTGTGTGATTGTGTGATTGTGTGATTGTGACTGTGTGATTGTGTGAGTGTGTGATTGTGTGATTGAGCGATTGTGTGATTGTGTGATTGTGTGGTTGTGTGATTGTGTGATTGTGTGGATGTGTGACCGTGATTGTGTGACCGTGATTGTGTGATCGTGATTGTGTGATCGTGATTGTGGATCCGTGATTGAGTGACCGTGATTGTGTGACCGTGATTGTGTGACCGTGATAGTGTGACCGTGAATGTGTGATTGTGATTGTGATTGTGTGATTGTGATTGTGTGATTGCGGTTGTGTGATTGTGATTGTGTGATTGTGACTGTGTGATTGTGTGAGTGTGTGATTGTGTGATTGTGTGATTGTGTGATTGTGTGGTTGTGTGATTGTGTGATTGTGTGATTGTGTGATTGTGTGATTGTGTGAGTGTGATTGTGTGATTGTGTGATTGTGTGATTGTGTGATTGTGTGATTGTGACTGTGTGATTGTGTGAGTGTGTGATTGTGTGATTGAGTGATTGTGTGCTTGTGTGATTGTGTGGTTGTGTGGTTGTGTGATTGTGTGATTGTGTGATTGTGTGATTGTGTGATTGTGTGATTGTGTGATTGGGTGATTGTGTGATTGCGTGATTGTGTGATTGTGTGACTGTGTGATTGTGATTGTGTGACCGTGATTGTGTGATTGTGATTGTGTGATTGTGACTGTGGGTCCGTGATTGAGTGACTGTGATTGAGTGACCGTGATTGAGTGACCGTGATTGTGTGACCGTGATTGTGTGACCGTGATTGTGTGACCGTGATTGTGTGACCGTGATTGTGTGACCGTGATAGTGTGACCGTGAATGTGTGATTGCGTGATTGTGATTGCGTGATTGTGTGATTGTGTGATTGTGTGATTGTGTGATGGTGTGATTGTGTGAATGTGTGATTGTGTGATCGTGTGATCGTGTGATCGTGTGATTGTGTGATCGTGTGATTGTGCGATTGTGTGATTCTGTGATTGTGTGATTGTGTGATTGTGTGATTGTGTGATTGTGTGATTGTGTGATTGTGTGAATGTGTGATTGTGTGATTGTGTGATTGTGTGATTGTGTGATTGTGTGATTGTGTGATTGTGTGATTGTGTGATTGTGTGATTGTGTGATCGTGTGATTGTGTGATTGTGTGATTGTGTGATTGTGACTGTGTGATTGTGTGAGTGTGTGATTGTGTGATTGAGTGATTGTGTGCTTGTGTGATTGTGTGGTTGTGTGGTTTTGTGATTGTGAGATTGTGTGAGTGTGTGCTTGTGTGATTGTGTGATTGTGATTGTGTGATTGTGATTGTGTGATTGTGATTGTGTGATTGTGATTGTGTGATTGTGATTGTGTGATTGTGATTGTGTGATTGTGATTGTGTGATTGTGATTGTGTGATTGTGATTGTGTGATTGTGATTGTGTGATTGTGATTGTGTGATTGTGATTGTGTGATTGTGATTGTGTGATTGTGATTGTGTGATTGTGATTGTGTGATTGTGATTGTGTGATTGTGATTGTGTGATTGTGATTGTGTGATTGTGATTGTGTGATTGTGATTGTGTGATTGTGATTGTGTGATTGTGATTGTGTGATTGTGATTGTGTGATTGTGATTGTGTGATTGTGATTGTGTGATTGTGATTGTGTGATTGTGATTGTGTGATTGTGATTGTGTGATTGTGATTGTGTGATTGTGATTGTGTGATTGTGATTGTGTGATTGTGATTGTGTGATTGTGATTGTGTGATTGTGATTGTGTGATTGTGATTGTGTGATTGTGATTGTGTGATTGTGATTGTGTGATTGTGATTGTGTGATTGTGATTGTGTGATTGTGATTGTGTGATTGTGATTGTGTGATTGTGATTGTGTGATTGTGATTGTGTGATTGTGATTGTGTGATTGTGATTGTGTGATTGTGATTGTGTGATTGTGATTGTGTGATTGTGATTGTGTGATTGTGATTGTGTGATTGTGATTGTGTGATTGTGATTGTGTGATTGTGATTGTGTGATTGTGATTGTGTGATTGTGATTGTGTGATTGTGATTGTGTGATTGTGATTGTGTGATTGTGTGGTTGTGAGATTGTGATTGTGTGATTGTGATTGTGTGATTGTGATTGTGTGATTGTGATTGTGTGATTGTGATTGTGTGATTGTGATTGTGTGATTGTGATTGTGTGATTGTGTGATTGTGTGATTGTGTGAATGTGTGATTGTGTGATTGTGTGATTGTGCGATTGTGTGATTGTGTGATTGTGTGATTGTGTGAGTGTGTGCTTGTGTGATTGTCTGATTGTGATTGTGTGATTGTGATTGTGTGATTGTGATTGTGTGATTGTGATTGTGTGATTGTGATTGTGTGATTGTGATTGTGTGATTGTGATTGTGTGATTGTGATTGTGTGATTGTGTGAGTGTGTGATTGTGTGATTGAGTGATTGTGTGCTTGTGTGATTGTGTGGTTGTGAGATTGTGTGATTGTGTGATTAGGTGATTGTGTGATTGTGTGATTGTGTGATTGTGTGATTGTGTGATTGAGTGATTGTGTGATTGTGTGATTGTGTGATTGTGAGAATGTGTGATTGTGTGACCGAGATTTTGTGATTGTGTGATTGTGTGATTGTGTGATTTTGTGATTGTGTGATCGTGTGATTGTGTGAGTGTGTGCTTGTGTGATTGTCTGATTGTGATTGTGTGATTGTGATTGTGTGATTGTGATTGTGTGATTGTGATTGTGTGATTGTGATTGTGTGATTGTGATTGTGTGATTGTGATTGTGTGATTGTGATTGTGTGATTGTGATTGTGTGATTGTGTGAGTGTGTGATTGTGTGATTGAGTGATTGTGTGCTTGTGTGATTGTGTGGTTGTGAGATTGTGTGATTGTGTGATTAGGTGATTGTGTGATTGTGTGATTGTGTGATTGTGTGATTGTGTGATTGAGTGATTGTGTGATTGTGTGATTGTGTGATTGTGTGATTGTGAGAATGTGTGATTGTGTGACCGAGATTTTGTGATTGTGTGATTGTGTGATTGTGTGATTTTGTGATTGTGTGATCGTGTGATTGTGTGATCGTGTGATTGTGTGATTGTGTGATTGTGTGATTGTGTGATTGTGTGATTGTATGATTGTGTGATTGTGTGATTGTGTGATTGTGTGATTGTGTGATTGTGTGATTGTGTGATTGTGTGATTGTGTGATTGTGTGATTGTGTGATTGTGTGATTGTGTGATTGTGTGATTATGTGATTGTGTGATTGTTTGATTGTGTGATCGTGTGATTGTGTGATTGTGTGGTTGTGTGATTGTGTGATTGTGGGATTGTGTGATTGTGTGCTTGTGTGATTGTGTGATTGTGTGATTGTGTGATTGAGTGATTGTGTGATTGTGTGATTGTGTGAATGTGTGATTGTGTGATTGTGTGATTGTGTGATTGTGTGGGTGTGTGATTGTGTGATTGAGTGATGGTGTGGTTGTGTGATTGCGTGGTTGTGTGATTGTGTGATTAGGTGATTGTGTGATTGTGTGATTGTGTGATGGTGTGATTGTGTGAATGTGTGATCGTGTGATCGTGTGATTGTGCGATTGTGTGATTGTGTGATTGTGTGATTGTGTGATTGTGTGATTGTGACTGTGTGATTGTGTGAGTGTGTGATTGTGTGATTGAGCGATTGTGTGATTGTGTGATTGTGTGGTTGTGTGATTGTGTGATTGTGTGGATGTGTGACCGTGATTGTGTGACCGTGATTGTGTGATCGTGATTGTGGATCCGTGATTGAGTGACCGTGATTGTGTGACCGTGATTGTGTGACCGTGATAGTGTGACCGTGAATGTGTGATTGTGATTGTGATTGTGTGATTGTGATTGTGTGATTGCGGTTGTGTGATTGTGATTGTGTGATTGTGACTGTGTGATTGTGTGAGTGTGTGATTGTGTGATTGTGTGATTGTGTGATTGTGTGGTTGTGTGATTGTGTGATTGTGTGATTGTGTGATTGTGTGATTGTGTGAGTGTGATTGTGTGATTGTGTGATTGTGTGATTGTGTGATTGTGTGATTGTGACTGTGTGATTGTGTGAGTGTGTGATTGTGTGATTGAGTGATTGTGTGCTTGTGTGCTTGTGTGATTGTGTGGTTGTGTGGTTGTGTGATTGTGTGATTGTGTGATTGTGTGATTGTGTGATTGTGTGATTGGGTGATTGTGTGATTGCGTGATTGTGTGATTGTGTGACTGTGTGATTGTGATTGTGTGACCGTGATTGTGTGATTGTGATTGTGTGATTGTGACTGTGGGTCCGTGATTGAGTGACTGTGATTGAGTGACCGTGATTGAGTGACCGTGATTGTGTGACCGTGATTGTGTGACCGTGATTGTGTGACCGTGATTGTGTGACCGTGATTGTGTGACCGTGATAGTGTGACCGTGAATGTGTGATTGCGTGATTGTGATTGCGTGATTGTGTGATTGTGTGATTGTGTGATGGTGTGATTGTGTGAATGTGTGATTGTGTGATCGTGTGATCGTGTGATCGTGTGATTGTGTGATCGTGTGATTGTGCGATTGTGTGATTCTGTGATTGTGTGATTGTGTGATTGTGTGATTGTGTGATTGTGTGATTGTGTGATTGTGTGAATGTGTGATTGTGTGATTGTGTGATTGTGTGATTGTGTGATTGTGTGATTGTGTGATTGTGTGATTGTGTGATTGTGTGATTGTGTGATCGTGTGATTGTGTGATTGTGTGATTGTGTGATTGTGACTGTGTGATTGTGTGAGTGTGTGATTGTGTGATTGAGTGATTGTGTGCTTGTGTGATTGTGTGGTTGTGTGGTTTTGTGATTGTGAGATTGTGTGAGTGTGTGCTTGTGTGATTGTGTGATTGTGATTGTGTGATTGTGATTGTGTGATTGTGATTGTGTGATTGTGATTGTGTGATTGTGATTGTGTGATTGTGATTGTGTGATTGTGATTGTGTGATTGTGATTGTGTGATTGTGATTGTGTGATTGTGATTGTGTGATTGTGATTGTGTGATTGTGATTGTGTGATTGTGATTGTGTGATTGTGATTGTGTGATTGTGATTGTGTGATTGTGATTGTGTGATTGTGATTGTGTGATTGTGATTGTGTGATTGTGATTGTGTGATTGTGATTGTGTGATTGTGATTGTGTGATTGTGATTGTGTGATTGTGATTGTGTGATTGTGATTGTGTGATTGTGATTGTGTGATTGTGATTGTGTGATTGTGATTGTGTGATTGTGATTGTGTGATTGTGATTGTGTGATTGTGATTGTGTGATTGTGATTGTGTGATTGTGATTGTGTGATTGTGATTGTGTGATTGTGATTGTGTGATTGTGATTGTGTGATTGTGATTGTGTGATTGTGATTGTGTGATTGTGATTGTGTGATTGTGATTGTGTGATTGTGATTGTGTGATTGTGATTGTGTGATTGTGATTGTGTGATTGTGATTGTGTGATTGTGATTGTGTGATTGTGATTGTGTGATTGTGATTGTGTGATTGTGATTGTGTGATTGTGATTGTGTGATTGTGATTGTGTGATTGTGATTGTGTGATTGTGATTGTGTGATTGTGATTGTGTGATTGTGATTGTGTGATTGTGTGGTTGTGAGATTGTGATTGTGTGATTGTGATTGTGTGATTGTGATTGTGTGATTGTGATTGTGTGATTGTGATTGTGTGATTGTGATTGTGTGATTGTGATTGTGTGATTGTGTGATTGTGTGATTGTGTGAATGTGTGATTGTGTGATTGTGTGATTGTGCGATTGTGTGATTGTGTGATTGTGTGATTGTGTGAGTGTGTGCTTGTGTGATTGTCTGATTGTGATTGTGTGATTGTGATTGTGTGATTGTGATTGTGTGATTGTGATTGTGTGATTGTGATTGTGTGATTGTGATTGTGTGATTGTGATTGTGTGATTGTGATTGTGTGATTGTGTGAGTGTGTGATTGTGTGATTGAGTGATTGTGTGCTTGTGTGATTGTGTGGTTGTGAGATTGTGTGATTGTGTGATTAGGTGATTGTGTGATTGTGTGATTGTGTGATTGTGTGATTGTGTGATTGAGTGATTGTGTGATTGTGTGATTGTGTGATTGTGAGAATGTGTGATTGTGTGACCGAGATTTTGTGATTGTGTGATTGTGTGATTGTGTGATTTTGTGATTGTGTGATCGTGTGATTGTGTGAGTGTGTGCTTGTGTGATTGTCTGATTGTGATTGTGTGATTGTGATTGTGTGATTGTGATTGTGTGATTGTGATTGTGTGATTGTGATTGTGTGATTGTGATTGTGTGATTGTGATTGTGTGATTGTGATTGTGTGATTGTGATTGTGTGATTGTGTGAGTGTGTGATTGTGTGATTGAGTGATTGTGTGCTTGTGTGATTGTGTGGTTGTGAGATTGTGTGATTGTGTGATTAGGTGATTGTGTGATTGTGTGATTGTGTGATTGTGTGATTGTGTGATTGAGTGATTGTGTGATTGTGTGATTGTGTGATTGTGTGATTGTGAGAATGTGTGATTGTGTGACCGAGATTTTGTGATTGTGTGATTGTGTGATTGTGTGATTTTGTGATTGTGTGATCGTGTGATTGTGTGATCGTGTGATTGTGTGATTGTGTGATTGTGTGATTGTGTGATTGTGTGATTGTATGATTGTGTGATTGTGTGATTGTGTGATTGTGTGATTGTGTGATTGTGTGATTGTGTGATTGTGTGATTGTGTGATTGTGTGATTGTGTGATTGTGTGATTGTGTGATTGTGTGATTATGTGATTGTGTGATTGTTTGATTGTGTTCGTGTGATTGTTGATTGTGTGGTTGTGTGATTGTGTGATTGTGGGATTGTGTGATTGTGTGCTTGTGTGATTGTGTGATTGTGTGATTGTGTGATTGTGTGATGTGTGATTGAGTGATTGTGTGATTGTGTGATTGTGTGAATGTGTGATTGTGTGACCGTGATTTTGTGATTGTGTGATTGTGTGATTGGGTGATTTTGTGATTGTGTGATTGTGTGATAGTGTGATTGGTGTGATTCTGTGATTGTTGTGATTGTGTGATTGTGTGATTTTGTGATTGTGTGATTGTGTGATTGTGTGATTGTGTGATTGTGTGATTGTGTGATTGTGTGATTGTGTGATTGTGTGATTGTGTGATTGTGTGATTGTGACCTGTGCGATTGTGTGAGTGTGTGATTGTGTGATTGAGTGATTCGTGTGCTTGTGTGATTGTGTGGTTGTGTGGTTTTGTGATTGTGAGATTGTGGTGAGTGTGTGCTTGTGTGATTGGTCTGATTGTGATTGTGTGATTGTGATTGTGATTGTGATTGTGTGATTGTGATTGTGTGATTGTGATTGTGTGATTGTGATTGTGTGATTGTGATTGTGTGATTGTGATTGTGTGATGTGATTGTGTGATTGTGATTGTGTGATTGTGATTGTGTGATTGTGATTGTGTGATTGTGATTGTGTGATTGTGATTGTGTGATTGTGATTGTGTGATTGTGATTGTGTGATTGTGATTGTGTGATTTGTGATTGTGTGATTGTGATTGTGTGATTGTGTGAGTGTGTGATTGTGTGGATTGAGTGATTGTGTGCTTGTGTGATTGTGTGGTGTGAGATTGTGTGATTGTGTGATTAGGTGATTGTGTGATTGTGTGATTGTGTGATTGAGTGATTGTGTGATTGTGTGATTGTGTGAATGTGTGATTGTGTGACCGAGATTTTGTGATTGTGTGATTGTGTGATTTTGTGATTGTGTGATCGTGTGATTGTGTGATTGTGTGATTGTGTGATTGTGTGATGTGTGATCGTGTGATTGTGTGATGTGCGATTGTGTGATTGTGAGATTGTGTGATTGTGAGATTGTGAGATTGTGTGATTGTGTGATTGTGTGATTGTGTGATCGTGTGATCGTGTGATTGTGTGGTTGTGTGATTGTGTGATTGTGGGATTGTGTGATTGTGTGATTGTGTGATTGTGTGATTGTGTGATTGTGTGATTGTGTGATTGTGTGATTGTGTGATTGTGTGATTGAGTGGTTGTGTGATTGTGTGATTGTGTGATAGTGTGATTGTGTGATTGTGTGATTCTGTGATTTGTGATTGTGTGATTGTGTGATAGTGTGATTGTGTGATTTGTGTGATTCTGTGATTGTGTGATTGTGTGATTTTGTGATTGTGTGATTGTGTGATTGTGTGAGTGTGTGATTGTGTGATTGTGTGATTGTGTGGTTGTGTGATTGTGTGATTAGGTGATTGTGTGATTGCGTGATGTGTGATTGTGTGATTGTGTGATTGTGTGATTGTGTGATTGTGTGATTGTGTGATTGTGTGATTGTGTGATTGTGTGATTATGTGATTGTGTGATTGTGTGATTGTGTGATCGTGGTGATTGTGTGATTGTGTGGTTGTGTGATGTGTGATTGTGTGATTGTGTGATTGTGTGATTGTGTGATTGAGTGATTGTGTGATTGTATGATTGTGTGAATGTGTGATTGTGTGACCGTGATTTTGTGATTGTGGTGATTGTGTGATTGGGTGACTTTTGTGATTGTGTGATTGTGTGATAGTGTGATTGTGTGATTCTGTGATTGTGTGATTGTGTGATTGTGTGATTGTGTGATTGTGTGATTGTGTGATTGTGTGAGTGTGTGATTGTGTGATTGTGTGATTGTGTGGTTGTGTGATTGTGTGATTAGGTGATTGTGTGATTGCGTGATTGTGTGATTGTGTGATTGTGTGATCGTGTGATTGTGTGATTGTGTGGTTGTGTGATTGTGTGATCGTGTGATTGTGTGATTGTGTGATTGTGTGATTGTGACTGTGTGATTGTGTGAGTGTGTGATTGTGTGATTGAGTGATTGTGTGCTTGTGTGATTGTGTGGTTGTGTGGTTTTGTGATTGTGAGATTGTGTGAGTGTGTGCTTGTGTGATTGTGTGATTGTGATTGTGTGATTGTGATTGTGTGATTGTGATTGTGTGATTGTGATTGTGTGATTGTGATTGTGTGATTGTGATTGTGTGATTGTGATTGTGTGATTGTGATTGTGTGATTGTGATTGTGTGATTGTGAATGTGTGATTGTGATTGTGTGATTGTGATTGTGTGATTGGTGATTGTGGGTGATTGTGATTGTGTGATTGTGATTGTGTGATTGTGATTGTGTGATTGTGATTGTGTGATTGTGATTGTGTGATTGTGATTGTGTGATTGTGATTGTGTGATTGTGATTGTGTGATTGTGATTGTGTGATTGTGATTGTGTGATTGTGATTGTGTGATTGTGATTGTGTGATTGTGATTGTGTGATTGTGATTGTGTGATTGTGATTGTGTGATTGTGATTGTGTGATTGTGATTGTGTGATTGTGATTGTGTGATTGTGATTGTGTGATTGTGATTGTGTGATTGTGATTGTGTGATTGTGATTGTGTGATTGTGATTGTGTGATTGTGATTGTGTGATTGTGATTGTGTGATTGTGATTGTGTGATTGTGATTGTGTGATTGTGATTGTGTGATTGTGATTGTGTGATTGTGATTGTGTGATTGTGATTGTGTGATTGTGATTGTGTGATTGTGATTGTGTGATTGTGATTGTGTGATTGTGATTGTGTGATTGTGATTGTGTGATTGTGATTGTGTGATTGTGATTGTGTGATTGTGATTGTGTGATTGTGATTGTGTGATTGTGATTGTGTGATTGTGATTGTGTGATTGTGATTGTGTGATTGTGATTGTGTGATTGTGATTGTGTGATTGTGATTGTGTGATTGTGATTGTGTGATTGTGTGGTTGTGAGATTGTGATTGTGTGATTGTGATTGTGTGATTGTGATTGTGTGATTGTGATTGTGTGATTGTGATTGTGTGATTGTGATTGTGTGATTGTGATTGTGTGATTGTGTGATTGTGTGATTGTGTGAATGTGTGATTGTGTGATTGTGTGATTGTGCGATTGTGTGATTGTGTGATTGTGTGATTGTGTGAGTGTGTGCTTGTGTGATTGTCTGATTGTGATTGTGTGATTGTGATTGTGTGATTGTGATTGTGTGATTGTGATTGTGTGATTGTGATTGTGTGATTGTGATTGTGTGATTGTGATTGTGTGATTGTGATTGTGTGATTGTGTGAGTGTGTGATTGTGTGATTGAGTGATTGTGTGCTTGTGTGATTGTGTGGTTGTGAGATTGTGTGATTGTGTGATTAGGTGATTGTGTGATTGTGTGATTGTGTGATTGTGTGATTGTGTGATTGAGTGATTGTGTGATTGTGTGATTGTGTGATTGTGTGATTGTGAGAATGTGTGATTGTGTGACCGAGATTTTGTGATTGTGTGATTGTGTGATTGTGTGATTTTGTGATTGTGTGATCGTGTGATTGTGTGATCGTGTGATTGTGTGATTGTGTGATTGTGTGATTGTGTGATTGTGTGATTGTATGATTGTGTGATTGTGTGATTGTGTGATTGTGTGATTGTGTGATTGTGTGATTGTGTGATTGTGTGATTGTGTGATTGTGTGATTGTGTGATTGTGTGATTGTGTGATTGTGTGATTATGTGATTGTGTGATTGTTTGATTGTGTGATCGTGTGATTGTGTGATTGTGTGGTTGTGTGATTGTGTGATTGTGGGATTGTGTGATTGTGTGCTTGTGTGATTGTGTGATTGTGTGATTGTGTGATTGTGTGATTGTGTGATTGAGTGATTGTGTGATTGTGTGATTGTGTGAATGTGTGATTGTGTGACCGTGATTTTGTGATTGTGTGATTGTGTGATTGGGTGATTTTGTGATTGTGTGATTGTGTGATAGTGTGATTGTGTGATTCTGTGATTGTGTGATTGTGTGATTGTGTGATTGTGTGATTGTGTGATTGTGTGATTGTGTGATTGTGTGATTGTGTGATTGTGTGATTGTGTGATTGTGTGATTGTGTGATTGTGTGATTGTGTGATTGTGTGATTGTGTGATTGTGACTGTGCGATTGTGTGAGTGTGTGATTGTGTGATTGAGTGATTGTGTGCTTGTGTGATTGTGTGGTTGTGTGGTTTTGTGATTGTGAGATTGTGTGAGTGTGTGCTTGTGTGATTGTCTGATTGTGATTGTGTGATTGTGATTGTGTGATTGTGATTGTGTGATTGTGATTGTGTGATTGTGATTGTGTGATTGTGATTGTGTGATTGTGATTGTGTGATTGTGATTGTGTGATTGTGATTGTGTGATTGTGATTGTGTGATTGTGATTGTGTGATTGTGATTGTGTGATTGTGATTGTGTGATTGTGATTGTGTGATTGTGATTGTGTGATTGTGATTGTGTGATTGTGATTGTGTGATTGTGTGAGTGTGTGATTGTGTGATTGAGTGATTGTGTGCTTGTGTGATTGTGTGGTTGTGAGATTGTGTGATTGTGTGATTAGGTGATTGTGTGATTGTGTGATTGTGTGATTGAGTGATTGTGTGATTGTGTGATTGTGTGAATGTGTGATTGTGTGACCGAGATTTTGTGATTGTGTGATTGTGTGATTTTGTGATTGTGTGATCGTGTGATTGTGTGATTGTGTGATTGTGTGATTGTGTGATTGTGTGATCGTGTGATTGTTTGATTGTGCGATTGTGTGATTGTGAGATTGTGTGATTGTGAGATTGTGAGATTGTGTGATTGTGTGATTGTGTGATTGTGTGATCGTGTGATCGTGTGATTGTGTGGTTGTGTGATTGTGTGATTGTGGGATTGTGTGATTGTGTGATTGTGTGATTGTGTGATTGTGTGATTGTGTGATTGTGTGATTGTGTGATTGTGTGATTGTGTGATTGAGTGGTTGTGTGATTGTGTGATTGTGTGATAGTGTGATTGTGTGATTGTGTGATTCTGTGATTTTGTGATTGTGTGATTGTGTGATAGTGTGATTGTGTGATTGTGTGATTCTGTGATTGTGTGATTGTGTGATTTTGTGATTGTGTGATTGTGTGATTGTGTGAGTGTGTGATTGTGTGATTGTGTGATTGTGTGGTTGTGTGATTGTGTGATTAGGTGATTGTGTGATTGCGTGATTGTGTGATTGTGTGATTGTGTGATTGTGTGATTGTGTGATTGTGTGATTGTGTGATTGTGTGATTGTGTGATTGTGTGATTATGTGATTGTGTGATTGTGTGATTGTGTGATCGTGTGATTGTGTGATTGTGTGGTTGTGTGATTGTGTGATTGTGTGATTGTGTGATTGTGTGATTGTGTGATTGAGTGATTGTGTGATTGTATGATTGTGTGAATGTGTGATTGTGTGACCGTGATTTTGTGATTGTGTGATTGTGTGATTGGGTGATTTTGTGATTGTGTGATTGTGTGATAGTGTGATTGTGTGATTCTGTGATTGTGTGATTGTGTGATTGTGTGATTGTGTGATTGTGTGATTGTGTGATTGTGTGAGTGTGTGATTGTGTGATTGTGTGATTGTGTGGTTGTGTGATTGTGTGATTAGGTGATTGTGTGATTGCGTGATTGTGTGATTGTGTGATTGTGTGATTGTGTGATTGTGTGATTGTGTGATTGTGTGATTGTGTGATTATGTGATTGTGTGATAGTGTGATTGTGTGATCGTGTGATTGTGTGATTGTGTGGTTGTGTGATTGTGTGATTGTGTGATTGTGTGATTTTGCGATTGTGTGATTGTGTGATTGTGTGATTGTGTGATTGCGTGATTGTGTGCATGTGTGATTGTGAGATTGTGTGATTGTGTGATTGTGTGATTGTGTGATTGTGTGATTGTGATTGTGTGATTGTGATTGTGTGATTGTGATTGTCTGATTGTGATTGTGTGATTGTGATTGTGTGATTGTGACTGTGTGATTGTGTGAGTCTGTGATTGTGTGATTGTGTGGTTGTGTGATTGTGTGATTGTGTGGTAGCGTGATTGTGTGATTGTGTGATTGTGAGATTGTGTGATTGTGTGATTGTGTGATTGTGTGATTGTGATTGTGTGATTGTGATTGTGTGATTGTGATTTTGTGATTGTGATTGTGTGATCGTGATTGTGCGATTGCGTGCGTGTGACTGTGTGATTGTGTGACTGTGTGATTGTGTGATTGTGATTGCGTGATTGTGATTGTGGGATTGTGATTGTGTGATTGTGATTGTGTGATTGTGATTGTGTGATTGTGATTGTGTGATTGTGATTGTGTGATTGTGATTGTGTGATTGTGATTGTGTGATTGTGATTGTGTGATTGTGATTGTGTGATTGTGATTGTGCGATTGTGATTGTGTGATTGTGATTGTGTGATTGTGTGATTGTGTGATTGAGTGATTGTGTGGTTGTGTGATTGTGTGGTTGTGTGATGGTGGGATTAGGTGATTGTGTGATTGCGTGATTGTGTGATTGTGTGATTGTGTGACCGTGATTTTGTGATTGTGTGATTGTGTGATTGTGTGATTGTGTGATTGTGTGATTGTGTGCTTGTGTGATTGTGTGATTGTGTGATTGTGTGATTGTGTGATTGTGTGATTGTGAGATTGTGTGATTGTGTGATTGTGTGATTGTGTGATTGTGTGATTGTGTGGTTGTGCGATCGTGATTGTGTGATCGTGATTGTCTGATCGTGATTGTGTGATCGTGATTGTGTGATCGTGATTGTGCGATTGCGTGCATGTGACTGTGTGATTGTGTGATTGTGTGATTGTGTGATTGAGTGATTGTGTGATTGTGTGATTGTGGGAATGTGTGATTGTGTGACCGTGATTTTGTGATTGTGTGATTGTGTGATTGGGTGATTTTGTGATTGTGTGATTGTGTGATAGTGTGATTGTGTGATTCTGTGATTGTGTGATTGTGTGATTGTGTGATTGTGTGGTTGTGTGATTGTGTGATTGTGTGATTGCGTGATTGTGTGATTGTGTGATTGTGAGATTATGTGATTGTGTGAGTGTGCGATTGTGTGATTGTGTGATTGTGTGGTTGTGTGATTGTGTGATTAGGTGATTGTGTGATTGTGTGATTGTGTAATTGTGATTGCGCGATTGTGATTGTGTGATTGTGTGATTGTGTGATTGTGTGATTGTGTGATGGTGTGATTGTGAGATTGTGTGATTGTGTGATTGTGTGATTGTGTGATTGTGTGATTATGTGATTGTGTGGTTGTGTGATTGTGTGATTGTGTGATTGTGTGATTATGTGATTGTGTGGTTGTGTGATTGTGTGATTGTGTGATTGTGTGATTGTGTGATTGTGTGATTGTGTGATTGTGTGATTGTGTGATTGTGTGATTGTGTGATTGTGTGATTGTGTGATTGTGTAATTGTGATTGTGTAATTGTGATTGTGCGATTGTGATTGTGTGATTGTGTGACCGTGATAGTGTGACCGTGAATGTGTGATTGCGTGATTGTGATTGCGTGATTGTGTGATTGTGTGATTGTGTGATTGTGTGATGGTGTGATTGTGTGAATGTGTGATTGTGTGATCGTGTGATCGTGTGATCGTGTGATCGTGTGATCGTGTGATTGTGCGATTGTGTGATTGTGTGATTGTGTGATTGTGTGATTGCGTGATTGTGTGATTATGTGATTGTGTGATTGTGTGATTGTGTGATTGTGTGATTGTGTGATTGTGTGATTGTGTGATTGTGTGATTGTGTGATTGTGTGATTGTGTGATTGTGTTATTGTGTGATTGTGTGATTGTGTGGTTGTGTGATTGTGTGATTGTGTGATTGTGTGGTTGTGCGATCGTGATTGTGTGATCGTGATTGTCTGATCGTGATTGTGTGAACGTGATTGTGTGATCGTGATTGTGCGATTGCGTGCTTGTGACTGTGTGATTGTGTGACTGTGTGATTGTGTGATTGTGACTGTGTGATTGTGTGAGTGTGTGATTGTGTGATTGAGCGATTGTGTGATTGTGTGATTGTGTGGTTGTGTGATTGTGTGATTGTGTGGTTGTGTGACCGTGATTGTGTGACCGTGATTATGTGATCGTGATTGTGTGATCGTGATTGTGGGTCCGCGATTGAGTGACCGTGATTGTGTGACCGTGATTGTGTGACCGTGATAGTGTGACCGTGAATGTGTGATTGCGTGATTGTGATTGCGTGATTGTGATTGCGTGATTATGATTGCGTGATTGTGATTGCGTGATTGTGTGATTGTGTGATTGAGTGATTGTGTAATTGTGTGATTGTGTGATTGTGTGATGGTGTGATTGTGTAATTGTGATTGTGTAATTGTGATTGTGCGATTGTGATTGTGTGATTGTGTGACCGTGATAGTGTGACCGTGAATGTGTGATTGCGTGATTGTGATTGCGTGATTGTGTGATTGTGTGATTGTGTGGTTGTGTGATTGTGTGATGGTGTGATTGTGTGAATGTGTGATTGTGTGATCGTGTGATCGTGTGATCGTGTGATCGTGTGATTGTGCGATTGTGTGATTGTGTGATTGTGTGATTGTGTGATTGCGTGATTGTGTGATTGTGTGATTGTGTGATTGTGTGATTGTGTGATTGTGTGATTGTGTGATTGTGTGATCGTGTGATCGTGTGATCGTGTGATTGTGTGATTGTGTGATTTTGCGATTGTGTGATTGTGTGATTGTGTGATTGTGTGAGTGTGTGATTGTGTGATTGCGTGATTGTGTGCTTGTGTGATTGTGTGGTTGTGTGATTGTGTGATTAGGTGATTGTGTGATTGTGTGATTGTGTGATTGTGTGATTGTGTCATTGTGATTGTGCGATTGTGTGATTGTGTGATTGTGTGATTGTGTAATTGTGATTGTGCGATTGTGATTGTGTGATTGTGTGATTGTGTGATTGTGTGATTGTGTGATTGTGTGATTGTGTGATTGTGTGATTGTGTGATTGTGTGATTGTGTGATTGTGTGATTGTGTGATTGTGTGGTTGTGCGATCGTGATTCTGTGATCGTGATTGTGCGGTTGCGTGCTTGTGACTGTGTGATTGTGTGATTGTGACTGTGTGATTATGTGAGTGTGTGATTGTGTGATTGAGCGATTGTGTGATTGTGTGGTTGTGTGATTGTGTGATTGTGTGATTGTGAGATTATGTGATTGTGTGAGTGTGTGATTGTGTGATTGTGTGATTGTGTGATTGTGTGGTTGTGAGATTGTGTGATTGTGTGATTGCGTGATCGTGTGATTGTGAGATTGTGTGATTGTGTGATTGTGTGATTGTGTGATTGTGTGATTGTGTGATTGTGATTGTGTGATTGTGATTGTGTGATTGTGATTGCGTGATTGTGATTGTGTGATTGTGATTGTGTGATTGTGATTGTGTGATTGTGATTGTGTGATTGTGATTGTGTGATTGTGTTATTGTGTGATTGTGTGATTGTGTGATTGTGATTGTGCGATTGTGATTGTGCGATTGTGATTGTGTGATTGTGTGATTGTGTGATTGTGTGATTGCGAGATTATGTGATTGTGTGCTTGTGTGATTGTGTGATTGTGATTGTGTGACTGTGATTGCATGATAGTGATTTTGTGATTGTGATTGTGTGATTGCGTGATTGTGTGATTGTGTGATTGGGTGATTGTGTAATTGTTATTGTGCGATTGTGATTGGGTGATTGTGTGATTGTGTGATTGTGTGATTGTGTGATTGTGTGATTGTGTAATTGTGATTGTGCGATTGTGTGATTGTGTGATTGTGTGATTGTGTGATTGTGAGATTGTGTGATTGTATGCTTGTGTGATTGTGTGATTGTGATTGTGTGATTGTGTTATTGTGATTGTGCGATTGTGTGATTGTGTGATTGTGTGATTGTGTGATTGTGAGATTGTGTGATTGTATGCTTGTGTGATTGTGTGATTGTGATTGTGTGATTGTGTGACTGCGTGATTGTGTGATTGTGTGATTGTGTAATTGTGATTGTGCGATTGTGTGATTGTGTGATTGTGTGATTGTGTGATTGTGAGATTGTGTGATTGTGTGATTGTGTGATTGTGTAATTGTGATTGTGCGATTGTGTGATTGTGTGATTGTGTGATTGTGTGATTGTGAGATTGTGTGATTGTGTGCTTGTGTGATTGTGTGATTGTGATTGTGTGATTGTGTGATTGTGTGATTGTGTGATTGTGTGATTGTGTGAGTGTGTGATTGTGTGATTGAGTGATTGTGTGCTTGTGTGATTGTGTGGTTGTGTGATTGTGTGATTAGGTCATTGTGTGATTGTGTGATTGTGTGATTGTGTGATTGTGTGATCGTGTGATTGTGTGATTGTGTGGTTGTGTGATTGTGTGATTGTGGGATTGTGTGATTGTGTGATTGTGTGATTGTGTGATTGTGTGATTGTGTGATTGTGTGATTGTGTGATTGAGTGATTGTGTGATTGTGTGATTCTGTGAATGTGTGATTGTGTGACCGTGATTTTGTGATTGTGTGATTGTGTGATTGGGTGATTTTGTGATTGTGTGATTGTGTGATAGTGTGATTGTGTGATTCTGTGATTGTGTGATTGTGTGATTGTGTGATTGTGTGGTTGTGTGATTGTGTGATTGTGTGATTGCGTGATTGTGTGATTGTGTGATTGTGAGATTATGTGATTGTGTGAGTGTGCGATTGTGTGATTGTGTGATTGTGTGGTTGTGAGATTGTGTGATTGTGTGATTGCGTGATTGTGTGATTGTGAGATTGTGTGATTGTGTGATTGTGTGATTGTGTGATTGTGTGATTGTGATTATGTGATTGTGATTGTGTGATTGTGATTGCGTGATTGTGATTGTGTGATTGTGATTGTGTGATTGTGATTGTGTGATCGTGATTGTGCGATTGCGTGCTTGTGACTGTGTGATTGTGTGACTGCGTGATTGTGTGATTGTGATTGCGTGATTGTGATTGTGGGATTGTGATTGTGTGATTGTGATTGTGTGATTATGACTGTGTGATTGTGTGATTGTGTGATTGTGTGATTGTGTGATTGTGTAATTGTGATTGTGCGATTGTGTGATTGTGTGATTGTGTGATTGTGTGATTGTGTGATTGTGTAATTGTGATTGTGCGATTGTGTGATTGTGTGATTGTGTGATTGTGTGAGTGTGTGCTTGTGTGATTGTCTGATTGTGATTGTGTGATTGTGATTGTGTGATTGTGATTGTGTGATTGTGATTGTGTGATTGTGATTGTGTGATTGTGATTGTGTGATTGTGATTGTGTGATTGTGATTGTGTGATTGTGATTGTGTGATTGTGATTGTGTGATTGTGATTGTGTGATTGTGATTGTGTGATTGTGATTGTGTGATTGTGATTGTGTGATTGTGTGATTGTGTGATTGAGTGATTGTGTGATTGTGTGATTGTGTGATTGTGTGAATGTGTGATTGTGTGACCGAGATTTTGTGATTGTGTGATTGTGTGATTGTGTGATTTTGTGATTGTGTGTTCGTGTGATTGTGTGATCGTGTGATTGTGTGATTGTGTGATTGTGTGATTGTGTGATCGTGTGATCGTGTGATTGTGCGATTGTGTGATTGTGTGATTGTGTGATTGCGTGATTGCGTGATTGTGTGATTGTGTGATTGTGTGATTGTGTGATTATGTGATTGTGTGATTGTTTGATTGTGTGATCGTGTGATTGTGTGATTGTGTGGTTGTGTGATTTTGTGATTGTGGGATTGTGTGATAGTGTGATTGTGTGATTCTGTGATTGTGTGATTGTGTGATTGTGTGATTGTGTGGTTGTGTGATTGTGTGATTGTGTGATTGCGTGATTGTGTGATTGTGTGATTGTGAGATTATGTGATTGTGTGAGTGTGCGATTGTGTGATTGTGTGATTGTGTGGTTGTGAGATTGTGTGATTGTGTGATTGCGTGATTGTGTGATTGTGAGATTGTGTGATTGTGTGATTGTGTGATTGTGTGATTGTGTGATTGTGATTATGTGATTGTGATTGTGTGATTGTGATTGCGTGATTGTGATTGTGTGATTGTGATTGTGTGATTGTGATTGTGTGATCGTGATTGTGCGATTGCGTGCTTGTGACTGTGTGATTGTGTGACTGCGTGATTGTGTGATTGTGATTGCGTGATTGTGATTGTGGGATTGTGATTGTGTGATTGTGATTGTGTGATTATGACTGTGTGATTGTGTGATTGTGTGATTGTGTGATTGTGTGATTGTGTAATTGTGATTGTGCGATTGTGTGATTGTGTGATTGTGTGATTGTGTGATTGTGTGATTGTGTAATTGTGATTGTGCGATTGTGTGATTGTGTGATTGTGTGATTGTGTGAGTGTGTGCTTGTGTGATTGTCTGATTGTGATTGTGTGATTGTGATTGTGTGATTGTGATTGTGTGATTGTGATTGTGTGATTGTGATTGTGTGATTGTGATTGTGTGATTGTGATTGTGTGATTGTGATTGTGTGATTGTGATTGTGTGATTGTGATTGTGTGATTGTGATTGTGTGATTGTGATTGTGTGATTGTGATTGTGTGATTGTGTGATTGTGTGATTGAGTGATTGTGTGATTGAGTGATTGTGTGATTGTGTGATTGTGTGATTGTGTGAATGTGTGATTGTGTGACCGAGATTTTGTGATTGTGTGATTGTGTGATTGTGTGATTTTGTGATTGTGTGTTCGTGTGATTGTGTGATCGTGTGATTGTGTGATTGTGTGATTGTGTGATTGTGTGATCGTGTGATCGTGTGATTGTGCGATTGTGTGATTGTGTGATTGTGTGATTGCGTGATTGCGTGATTGTGTGATTGTGTGATTGTGTGATTGTGTGATTATGTGATTGTGTGATTGTTTGATTGTGTGATCGTGTGATTGTGTGATTGTGTGGTTGTGTGATTTTGTGATTGTGGGATTGTGTGATTGTGTGATTGTGTGATTGAGTGATTGTGTGATTGTGTGATTGGGTGATTTTGTGATTGTGTGATTGTGTGATAGTGTGATTGTGTGATTCTGTGATTGTGTGATTGTGTGATTGTGTGATTGTGTGATTGTGTGATTGTGTGATTGTGTGATTGTGTGATTGTGTGATTGTGTGATTGTGTGATTGTGTGATTGTGTGATTGTGTGATTGTGACTGTGCGATTGTGTGAGTGTGTGATTGTGTGATTGAGTGATTGTGTGCTTGTGTGATTGTGTGGTTGTGTGGTTTTGTGATTGTGAGATTGTGTGAGTGTGTGCTTGTGTGATTGTCTGATTGTGATTGTGTGATTGTGATTGTGTGATTGTGATTGTGTGATTGTGATTGTGTGATTGTGATTGTGTGATTGTGATTGTGTGATTGCGATTGTGTGATTGTGATTGTGTGATTGTGATTGTGTGATTGTGTGAGTGTGTGATTGTGTGATTGAGTGATTGTGTGCTTGTCTGATTGTGTGGTTGTGAGATTGTGTGATTGTGTGATTAGGTGATTGTGTGATTGTGTGATTGTGTGATTGAGTGATTGTGTGATTGTGTGATTGTGTGAATGTGTGATTGTGTGACCGAGATTTTGTGATTGTGTGATTGTGTGATTGTGTGATTTTGTGATTGTGTGATCGTGTGATTGTGTGATTGTGTGATTGTGTGATTGTGTGATTGTGTGATTGTGTGATCGTGTGATTGTGTGATTGTGCGATTGTGTGATTGTGAGATTGTGTGATTGTGTGTTTGTGTGATTGTGTGATTGTGTGGTTGTGTGATTGTGTGATCGTGTGATCGTGTGATTGTGTGGTTGTGTGATTGTGTGATTGTGGGATTGTGTGATTGTGTGATTGTGTGATTGTGTGATTGTGTGATTGTGTGATTGTGTGATTGTGTGATTGTGTGATTGAGTGATTGTGTGATTGTGTGATTGTGTGAATGTGTGATTGTGTGACCGTGATTTTGTGATTGTGTGATTGTGTGATTGGGTGATTTTGTAATTGTGTGATTGTGTGATAGTGTGATTGTGTGATTGTGTGATCGTGTGATTGTGTGATTGTGTGATTTTGCGATTGTGTGATTGTGTGATTGTGTGATTGTGTGATTGTGTGATTGTGTGATTGTGTGATTGCGTGATTGTGTGATTGTGTGATTGTGTGATTGTGTGATTGTGTGATTGTGTGATTGTGTGATTGTGTGATTGTGTGATTGTGTGATTGTGTGATTGTGTGGTTGTGCGATCGTGATTGTGTGATCGTGATTGTCTGATCGTGATTGTGTGATCGTGATTGTGTGATCGTGATTGTGCGATTGCGTGCTTGTGACTGTGTGATTGTGTGACTGTGTGATTGTGTGATTGTGACTGTGTGATTGTGTCAGTGTGTGATTGTGTGATTGAGCGATTGTGTGATTGTGTGATTGTGTGGTTGTGTGATTGTGTGATTGTGTGATTGTGTGATTGTGTGATTGTGTGATTGTGTGATTGTGTGATTGTGTGATTGTGTGATAGTGTGATTGTGTGATTGTGTGATTGTGTGACTGTGTGAATGTGTGATTGTGTGATTGTGTGATTGTGTGATTGTGTGATTGTGTGATTGTGTGATTGAGTGATTGTGTGCTTGTGTGATTGTGTGGTTGTGTGATTGTGTGATTAAGTGATTGTGTGATTGTGTGATTGTGTAATTGTGATTGCGCGATTGTGATTGTGTGATTGTGTGATTGTGTGATTGTGTGATTGTGTGATGGTGTGATTGTGAGATTATGTGATTGTGTGATTGTGTGATTGTGTGATTGTGTGATTATGTGATTGTGTGGTTGTGTGATTGTGTGATTGTGTGATTGTGTGATTGTGTGATTGTGTGATTGTGTGATTGTGTGATTGTGTGATTGTGTGATTGTGTGATTGTGTGATTGTGTGATTGTGTGATTGAGTGATTGTGGGATTGTGTGATTGTGTGAATGTGTGATTGAGTGACCGTGATTTTGTGATTGTGTGATTGTGTGATTGGGTGATTTTGTGATTGTGTGATTGTGTGATAGTGTGATTGTGTGATTGTGTGATTGTGTGATTGTGTGATTGTGTGATTGTGTGAATGTGTGATTGTGTGACCGTGATTGTGTGATTGTGTGATTGTGTGATTGTGTGATTGTGTGATTGTGTGATTGTGTGATTGTGTGATAGTGTGATTGTGTGATTGTGTGATTGTGTGACTGTGTGAATGTGTGATTGTGTGATTGTGTGATTGTGTGATTGTGTGATTGTGTGATTGTGTGATTGTGTGATTGTGTGATTGAGTGATTGTGTGCTTGTGTGATTGTGTGGTTGTGTGATTGTGTGATTAGGTGATTGTGCGATTGTGTGATTGTGTAATTGTGATTGCGCGATTGTGATTTTGTGATTGTGTGATTGTGTGATTGTGTGATTGTGTGATTGTGTGATGGTGTGATTGTGAGATTGTGTGATTGTGTGATTGTGTGATTGTGTGATTGTGTGATTATGTGATTGTGTGGTTGTGTGGTTGTGTGATTGTGTGATTGTGTGATTGTGTGATTGTGTGATTGTGTGATTGTGTGATTGTGTGATTGTGTGATTGTGTGATTGTGTAATTGTGATTGTGTAATTGTGATTGTGCGATTGTGATTGTGTGATTGTGTGACCGTGATAGTGTGACCGTGAATGTGTGATTGCGTGATTGTGATTGCGTGATTGTGTGATTGTGTGATTGTGTGATTGTGTGATGGTGTGATGGTGTGATTGTGTGAATGTGTGATTGTGTGATCGTGTGATCGTGTGATCGTGTGATCGTGTGAACGTGTGATCGTGTGATCGTGTGATTGTGCGATTGTGTGATTGTGTGATTGTGTGATTGTGTGATTGCGTGATTGTGTGATTGTGTGGTTGTGTGATTGTGTGATTGTGTGATTGTGTGATTGTGTGATTGTGTGATTGTGTGATTGTGTGATTGTGTGATTGTGTGATTGTGTTATTGTGTGATTGTGTGATTGTGTGATTGTGTGATTGTGTGATTGTGTGATTGTGTGATTGTGTGGTTGTGCGATCGTGATTGTGTGATCGTGATTGTCTGATCGTGATTGTGTGAACGTGATTGTGTGATCGTGATTGTGCGATTGCGTGCTTGTGACTGTGTGATTGTGTGACTGTGTGATTGTGTGATTGTGACTGTGTGATTGTGTGAGTGTGTGATTGTGTGATTGAGCGATTGTGTGATTGTGTGATTGTGTGGTTGTGTGATTGTGTGATTGTGTGGTTGTGTGACCGTGATTGTGTGACCGTGATTATGTGATCGTGATTGTGTGATCGTGATTGTGGGTCCGTGATTGAGTGACCGTGATTGTGTGACCGTGATTGTGTGACCGTGATAGTGTGACCGTGAATGTGTGATTGCGTGATTGTGATTGCGTGATTGTGATTGCGTGATTATGATTGCGTGATTGTGATTGCGTGATTGTGTGATTGTGTGATTGAGTGATTGTGTAATTGTGATTGTGTAATTGTGATTGTGCGATTGTGATTGTGTGATTGTGTGACCGTGATAGTGTGACCGTGAATGTGTGATTGCGTGATTGTGATTGTGTGATTGTGTGATTGTGTGATTGTGTGATTGTGTGATTGTGTGATTGAGTGATTGTGGGATTGTGTGATTGTGTGAATGTGTGATTGAGTGACCGTGATTTTGTGATTGTGTGATTGTGTGATTGGGTGATTTTGTGATTGTGTGATTTTGTGATAGTGTGATTGTGTGATTGTGTGATTGTGTGATTCTGTGATTGTGTGATTGTGTGATGGTGTGATTGTGTGAATGTGTGATTGTGTGATCGTGTGATCGTGTGATCGTGTGATCGTGTGATTGTGCGATTGTGTGATTGTGTGATTGTGTGATTGTGTGATTGCGTGATTGTGTGATTGTGTGATTGTGTGATTGTGTGATTGTGTGATTGTGTGATTGTGTGATTGTGTGATTGTGTGATTGTGTGATTGTGTGATTGTGTGATTGTGTGATCGTGTGATCGTGTGATCGTGTGATTGTGTGATTGTGTGATTTTGCGATTGTGTGATTGTGTGATTGTGTGATTGTGTGAGTGTGTGATTGTGTGATTGCGTGATTGTGTGCTTGTGTGATTGTGTGGTTGTGTGATTGTGTGATTAGGTGATTGTGTGATTGTGTGATTGTGTGATTGTGTGATTGTGTCATTGTGATTGTGCGATTGTGTGATTGTGTGATTGTGTGATTGTGTAATTGTGATTGTGCGATTGTGATTGCGTGATTGTGTGATTGTGTGATTGTGTGATTGTGTGATTGTGTGATTGTGTGATTGTGTGATTGTGTGATTGTGTGATTGTGTGATTGTGTGGTTGTGCGATCGTGATTGTGTGATCGTGATTGTGTGATCGTGATTGTGCGGTTGCGTGCTTGTGACTGTGTGATTGTGTCACTGTGTGATTGTGTGATTGTGACTGTGTGATTGTGTGGTTGAGCGATTGTGTGATAGTGTGGTTGTGTGATTGTGTGAGTGTGTGATTGTGTGATTCTGTGATTGTGTGATTATGTGATTGTGTGATTGTGTGATTGTGTGATTGTGTGATTGTGTGATTGTGTGATTGTGTGATTGTGTGATTGTGTGATTGTGTGATTGTGTGATTGTGACTGTGTGATTGTGTGAGTGTGTGATTGTGTGATTGAGTGATTGTGTGCTTGTGTGATTGTGTGGTTGTGTGGTTTTGTGATTGTGAGATTGTGTGAGTGTGTGCTTGTGTGATTGTGTGATTGTGTGATTGTGTGATTGTGTGATTGTGTGATTGTGTGATTGTGTGATTGTGTGATTGTGTGATTGTGTGATTGTGTGATTGTGTGATTGTGTGATTGTGTGATTGTGTGATTGTGTGATTGTGTGATTGTGTGATTGTGTGATTGTGTGATTGTGTGATTGTGTGATTGTGTGATTGTGTGATTGTGTGATTGTGTGATTGTGTGATTGTGTGATTGTGTGATTGTGTGATTGTGTGATTGTGTGGTTGTGCGATCGTGATTGTGTGATCGTGATTGTCTGATCGTGATTGTGTGATCGTGATTGTGTGATCGTGATTGTGCGATTGCGTGCTTGTGACTGTGTGATTGTGTGATTGTGACTGTGTGATTGTGTGAGTGTGTGATTGTTTGATTATGTGATTGTGTGATTGTGTGGTTGTGTGATTGTGTGATTGTGTGATTGTGTGATTGTGTGATTGTGTGATTGTGTGATTGCGTGATTGCGTGATTTTGTGATTGTGTGATTGTGTGATTGTGTGATTGTGTGATTGTGTGATTGTGTGATTGTGTGATTGTGTGATTGCGTGATTGTGATTGCGTGATTGTGTTATTGTGTGATTGTGTGATTGTGTGATTGTGACTGTGTGATTGTGTGAGTGTGTGATTGTGTGATTGAGTGATTGTGTGCTTGTGTGATTGTGTGGTTGTGTGGTTTTGTGATTGTGAGATTGTGAGATTGTGTGAGTGTGTGCTTGTGTGATTGTGTGATTGTGATTGTGTGATTGTGATTGTGTGATTGTGATTGTGTGATTGTGATTGTGTGATTGTGATTGTGTGATTGTGTGAGTGTGTGATTGTGTGATTGAGTGATTGTGTGCTTGTGTGATTGTGTGGTTGTGAGATTGTGTGATTGTGTGATTAGGTGATTGTGTGATTCTGTGACCGTGATTTTGTGATTGTGTGATTGTGTGATTGTGTGATTGTGTGATTGTGTGATTGTGTGATTGTGTGATGTTGATTGTCTGATCGTGATTGTGTGATCGTGATTGTGCGATTGCGTGCTTGTGACTGTGTGATTGTGTGATTGTGTGACTGTGTGATTGTGTGATTGTGATTGTGTGATTGTGATTGTGTGATTGTGATTGTGGGATTGTGATTGTGTGACTGTGTGATTGAGTGACTGTGTGATTGTGTGACCATGATTGTGTGACCGTGATTGTGTGACCGTGAATGTGTGACTGCGTGATTGTGATTGCGTGATTGTGATTGCGTCATTGTGTGATTGTGTGATTGTGTGATTGTGTGATGGTGTGATTGTGTGATTGTGTGGATGCGTGATTGTGTGATCGTGTGATTGTGTGATCGTGTGATTGTGTGATTGTGACTGTGTGATTGTGTGAGTGTGTGATTGTGTGATTGAGTGATTGTGTGCTTGTGTGATTGTGTGGTTGTGTGGTTGTGTGGTTGTGTGATTGTGTGATTGTGTGATTGTGTGATTGTGTGATTGTGTGATTGTGTGATTGGGTGATTGTGTGATTGCGTGATTGTGTGATTGTGTGATTGTGTGATTGTGTGAGTGTGTGATTGTGTGATTGTGTGATTGAGTGATTGTGTGCTTGTGTGATTGTATACTTGTGTGATTGTGTGATTGTATACTCGTGTGATTGTCTGATTGTGTGATTGTGCGATTGTGTGCTTGTGTGATTGTGTGATTGTGATTGTGTGATTGTGTGATTGTGTGATTGTGTGATTGTGTGATTGTGTGATTGTGTGATTGTGTGATTGTGTGATTGTGTGATTGTGTGATTGAGTGATTGTGTGCTTGTGTGATTGTGTGGTTGTGTGGTTGTGTGATTGTGTGATTATGTGATTGTGTGATTGTGTGATTGTGTGATTGTGTGATTGTGATTGTGTGATTGTTATTGTGTGATTGTGATTGTGTGATTGTGATTGTGTGATTGTGATTGTGTGATTGTGATTGCGTGATTGTGATTGTGTGATTGTGTGATTGTATGATTGTGTGATTGTGTGATTGAGTGATTGTGGGATTGTGTGATTGTGTGAATGTGTGATTGAGTGACCGTGATTTTGTGATTGTGTGATTGTGTGATTGGGTGATTTTGTGATTGTGTGATTGTGTGATAGTGTGATTGTGTGATTGTGTGATTGTGTGATTCTGTGATTGTGTGATTGTGTGATTGTGTGATTGTGTGATTGTGTGATTGTGTGATTGTGTGATTGTGTGATTGTGTGATTGTGTGATTGTGTGATTGTGTGATTGTGTGATTGTGTGATTGTGTGATTGTGTGATTGTGTGATTGTGACTGTGTGATTGTGTGATTGTGTGATTGAGTGATTGTGTGCTTGTGTGATTGTGTGGTTGTGTGGTTTTGTGATTGTGAGATTGTGTGAGTGTGTGCTTGTGTGATTGTGTGATTGTGTGATTGTGTGATTGTGTGATTGTGTGATTGTGTGATTGTGTGATTGTGTGATTGTGTGATTGTGTGATTGTGTGATTGTGTGATTGTGTGATTGTGTGATTGTGTGATTGTGTGATTGTGTGATTGTGTGATTGTGTAATTGTGATTGGGTAATTGTGATTGTGCGATTGTGATTGTGTGATTGTGTGACCGTGATAGTGTGACCGTGAATGTGTGATTGCGTGATTGTGATTGCGTGATTGTGTGATTGTGTGATTGTGTGATTGTGTGATGGTGTGATTGCGTGAATGTGTGATTGTGTGATCGTGTGATCGTGTGATCGTGTGATCGTGTGATTGTGCGATTGTGTGATTGTGTGATTGTGTGATTGCGTGATTGCGTGATTGTGTGATTGTGTGATTGTGCGACTGTGTGATTGTGTGATTGTGTGATTGTGTGATTGTGTGATTGTGTGATTGTGTGATTGTGTGATTGTGTGATTGTGTTATTGTGTTATTGTGTGATTGTGTGATTGTGTGATTGTGTGATTGTGTGGTTGTGCGATCGTGATTGTGTGATCGTGATTGTCTGATCGTGATTGTGTGAACGTGATTGTGTGATCGTGATTGTGCGATTGCGTGCTTGTGACTGTGTGATTGTGTGACTGTGTGATTGTGTGATTGTGACTGTGTGATTGTGTGAGTGTGTGATTGTGTGATTGAGCGATTGTGTGATTGTGTGATTGTGTGGTTGTGTGATTGTGTGATTGTGTGGTTGTGTGACCGTGATTGTGTGACCGTGATTATGTGATCGTGATTGTGTGATCGTGATTGTGGGTCCGTGATTGAGTGACCGTGATTGTGTGACCGTGATTGTGTGACCGTGATAGTGTGACCGTGAATGTGTGATTGCGTGGTTGTGATTGCGTGATTGTGATTGCGTGATTATGATTGCGTGATTGTGATTGCGTGATTGTGTGATTGTGTGATTGTGTGATTGTGTGATTGTGTGATTTTGCGATTGTGTGATTGTGTGATTGTGTGATTGTGTGAGTGTGTGATTGTGTGATTGCGTGATTGTGTGCTTGTGTGATTGTGTGGTTGTGTGATTGTGTGATTAGGTGATTGTGTGATTGTGTGATTGTGTGATTGTGTGATTGTGTCATTGTGATTGTGCGATTGTGTGATTGTGTGATTGTGTGATTGTGTAATTGTGATTGTGCGATTGTGATTGTGTGATTGTGTGATTGTGTGATTGTGTGATTGTGTGATTGTGTGATTGTGTGATTGTGTGATTGTGTGATTGTGTGATTGTGTGATTGTGTGATTGTGTGATTGTGTGATTGTGTGATTGTGTGATTGTGTGATTGTGTGATTGTGTGATTGTGTGATTGTGTGATTGTGTGATTGTGTGATTGTGTGATTGTGTGATTGTGTAATTGTGATTGGGTAATTGTGATTGTGCGATTGTGATTGTGTGATTGTGTGACCGTGATAGTGTGACCGTGAATGTGTGATTGCGTGATTGTGATTGCGTGATTGTGTGATTGTGTGATTGTGTGATTGTGTGATGGTGTGATTGCGTGAATGTGTGATTGTGTGATCGTGTGATCGTGTGATCGTGTGATCGTGTGATTGTGCGATTGTGTGATTGTGTGATTGTGTGATTGCGTGATTGCGTGATTGTGTGATTGTGTGATTGTGCGACTGTGTGATTGTGTGATTGTGTGATTGTGTGATTGTGTGATTGTGTGATTGTGTGATTGTGTGATTGTGTGATTGTGTTATTGTGTTATTGTGTGATTGTGTGATTGTGTGATTGTGTGATTGTGTGGTTGTGCGATCGTGATTGTGTGATCGTGATTGTCTGATCGTGATTGTGTGAACGTGATTGTGTGATCGTGATTGTGCGATTGCGTGCTTGTGACTGTGTGATTGTGTGACTGTGTGATTGTGTGATTGTGACTGTGTGATTGTGTGAGTGTGTGATTGTGTGATTGAGCGATTGTGTGATTGTGTGATTGTGTGGTTGTGTGATTGTGTGATTGTGTGGTTGTGTGACCGTGATTGTGTGACCGTGATTATGTGATCGTGATTGTGTGACCGTGATTGTGTGACCGTGATTATGTGATCGTGATTGTGTGATCGTGATTGTGGGTCCGTGATTGATTGACCGTGATTGTGTGACCGTGATTGTGTGACCGTGATAGTGTGACCGTGAATGTGTGATTGCGTGGTTGTGATTGCGTGATTGTGATTGCGTGATTATGATTGCGTGATTGTGATTGCGTGATTGTGTGATTGTGTGATTGTGTGATTGTGTGGTGGTGTGACTGTGTGAATGTGTGATTGTGTGATCGTGTGATTGTGTGATCGTGTGATCGTGTGATCGTGTGATTGTGTGATTGTGTGATTTTGCGATTGTGTGATTGTGTGATTGTGTGATTGTGTGAGTGTGTGATTGTGTGATTGCGTGATTGTGTGCTTGTGTGATTGTGTGGTTGTGTGATTGTGTGATTGTGTGATTGTGTGATTGTGTGATTGTGTCATTGTGATTGTGCGATTGTGTGATTGTGTGATTGTGTGATTGTGTAATTGTGATTGTGCGATTGTGATTGTGTGATTGTGTGATTGTGTGATTGTGTGATTGTGTGATTGTGTGATTGTGTGATTGTGTGATTGTGTGATTGTGTGATTGTGTGATTGTGTGATTGTGTGGTTGTGCGATCGTGATTGTGTGATCGTGATTGTGCGGTTGCGTGCTTGTGACTGTGTGATTGTGTGACTGTGTGATTGCGTGATTGTGATTGCGTGATTGTGTGATTGTGTGATTGTGTGATTGTGTGATTGTGTGATGGTGTGATTGTGTGAATGTGTGATTGTGTGATCGTGTGATCGTGTGATCGTGTGAGCGTGTGATTGTGCGATTGTGTGATTGTGTGATTGTGTGATTGTGTGATTGTGTGATTGTGTGATGGTGTGATTGTGTGAATGTGTGATTGTGTGATCGTGTGATCGTGTGATCGTGTGATCGTGTGATTGTGCGATTGTGTGATTGTGTGATTGTGTGATTGTGTGATTGCGTGATTGTGTGATTGTGTGATTGAGTGATTGTGTGATTGTGTGATTGTGTGATTGTGTGATTGTGTGATTGTGTGATTGTGTGATTGTGTGATTGTGTGATTGTGTGATTGTGTTATTGTGTGATTGTGTGATTGTGTGATTGTGTGATTGTGTGATTGTGTGATTGTGTGGTTGTGCGATCGTGATTGTGTGATCGTGATTGTCTGATCGTGATTGTGTGAACGTGATTGTGTGATCGTGATTGTGCGATTGCGTGCTTGTGACTGTGTGATTGTGTGACTGTGTGATTGTGTGATTGTGACTGTGTGATTGTGTGAGTGTGTGATTGTGTGATTGAGCGATTGTGTGATTGTGTGATTGTGTGGTTGTGTGATTGTGTGATTGTGTGGTTGTGTGACCGTGATTGTGTGACCGTGATTATGTGATCGTGATTGTGTGATCGTGATTGTGGGTCCGTGATTGAGTGACCGTGATTGTGTGACCGTGATTGTGTGACCGTGATTGTGTGACCGTGATAGTGTGACCGTGAATGTGTGATTGCGTGATTGTGATTGCGTGATTATGATTGCGTGATTGTGATTGCGTGATTGTGTGATTGTGTGATTGTGTGATTGTGTGGTGGTGTGACTGTGTGAATGTGTGATTGTGTGATCGTGTGATTGTGTGATCGTGTGATCGTGTGATCGTGTGATTGTGTGATTGTGTGATTTTGCGATTGTGTGATTGTGTGATTGTGTGATTGTGTGAGTGTGTGATTGTGTGATTGCGTGATTGTGTGCTTGTGTGATTGTGTGGTTGTGTGATTGTGTGATTAGGTGATTGTGTGATTGTGTGATTGTGTGATTGTGTGATTGTGTCATTGTGATTGTGCGATTGTGTGATTGTGTGATTGTGTGATTGTGTAATTGTGATTGTGCGATTGTGATTGTGTGATTGTGTGATTGTGTGATTGTGTGATTGTGTGATTGTGTGATTGTGTGATTGTGTGATTGTGTGATTGTGTGATTGTGTGATTGTGTGATTGTGTGATTGTGTGATTGTGTGATTGTGTGATTGTGTGATTGTGTGGTTGTGCGATCGTGATTGTGTGATCGTGATTGTGCGGTTGCGTGCTTGTGACTGTGTGATTGTGTGATTGTGACTGTGTGATTGTGTGAGTGTGTGATTGTGTGATTGAGCGATTGTGTGATTGTGTGGTTGTGTGATTGTGTGAGTGTGTGATTGTGTGATTGTGTGATTGTGTGATTGTGTGATTGAGTGATTGCGGGATTGTGTGATTGTGTGAATGTGTGATTGTGTGACCGTGATTTTGTGATTGTGTGATTGTGTGATTGGGTGATTTTGTGATTGTGTGATTGTGTGATAGTGTGATTGTGTGATTGTGTGATTGTGTGATTCTGTGATTGTGTGATTATGTGATTGTGTGATTGTGTGATTGTGTGATTGTGTGATTGTGTGATTGTGTGATTGTGTGATTGTGTGATTGTGTGATTGTGTGATTGTGTGATTGTGTGATTGTGACTGTGTGATTGTGTGAGTGTGTGATTGTGTGATTGAGTGATTGTGTGCTTGTGTGATTGTGTGGTTGTGTGGTTTTGTGATTGTGAGATTGTGTGAGTGTGTGCTTGTGTGATTGTGTGATTGTGTGATTGTGTGATTGTGTGATTGTGTGATTGTGTGATTGTGTGATTGTGTGATTGTGTGATTGTGTGATTGTGTGATTGTGTGATTGTGTGATTGTGTGATTGTGTGATTGTGTGATTGTGTGATTGTGTGATTGTGTGATTGTGTGATTGTGTGATTGTGTGATTGTGTGATTGTGTGATTGTGTGGTTGTGCGATCGTGATTGTGTGATCGTGATTGTCTGATCGTGATTGTGTGATCGTGATTGTGTGATCGCGATTGTGCGATTGCGTGCTTGTGACTGTGTGATTGTGTGATTGTGACTGTGTGATTGTGTGAGTGTGTGATTGTGTGATTATGTGATTGTGTGATTGTGTGGTTGTGTGATTGTGTGATTGTGTGATTGTGTGATTGTGTGATTGTGTGATTGTGTGATTGCGTGATTGCGTGATTGTGTGATTGTGTGATTGTGTGATCGTGTGATTGTGTGATTGTGTGATTGTGTGATTGTGTGATTGTGTGATTGTGTGATTGTGTGATTGTGTGATTGTGTGATTGTGTGATTGTGTGATTGTGTGATTGTGTGATTGTGCGATTGTGTGATTGTGTGATTGTGTGATTGTGTAATTGTGATTGGGTAATTGTGATTGTGCGATTGTGATTGTGTGATTGTGTGACCGTGATAGTGTGACCGTGAATGTGTGATTGCGTGATTGTGATTGCGTGATTGTGTGATTGTGTGATTGTGTGATTGTGTGATTGTGTGATGGTGTGATTGCGTGAATGTGTGATTGTGTGATCGTGTGATCGTGTGATCGTGTGATCGTGTGATTGTGCGATTGTGTGATTGTGTGATTGTGTGATTGCGTGATTGCGTGATTGTGTGATTGTGTGATTGTGCGACTGTGTGATTGTGTGATTGTGTGATTGTGTAATTGTGATTGGGTAATTGTGATTGTGCGATTGTGATTGTGTGATTGTGTGACCGTGATAGTGTGACCGTGAATGTGTGATTGCGTGATTGTGTGATTGTGTGATTGTGTGATTGTGTGATTGTGTGATGGTGTGATTGCGTGAATGTGTGATTGTGTGATCGTGTGATCGTGTGATCGTGTGATCGTGTGATTGTGCGATTGTGTGATTGTGTGATTGTGTGATTGCGTGATTGCGTGATTGTGTGATTGTGTGATTGTGCGACTGTGTGATTGTGTGATTGTGTGATTGTGTGATTGTGTGATTGTGTGATTGTGTGATTGTGTGATTGTGTTATTGTGTTATTGTGTGATTGTGTGATTGTGTGATTGTGTGATTGTGTGGTTGTGCGATCGTGATTGTGTGATCGTGATTGTCTGATCGTGATTGTGTGAACGTGATTGTGTGATCGTGATTGTGCGATTGCGTGCTTGTGACTGTGTGATTGTGTGACTGTGTGATTGTGTGATTGTGACTGTGTGATTGTGTGAGTGTGTGATTGTGTGATTGAGCGATTGTGTGATTGTGTGATTGTGTGGTTGTGTGATTGTGTGATTGTGTGGTTGTGTGACCGTGATTGTGTGACCGTGATTATGTGATCGTGATTGTGTGATCGTGATTGTGGGTCCGTGATTGAGTGACCGTGATTGTGTGACCGTGATTGTGTGACCGTGATAGTGTGACCGTGAATGTGTGATTGCGTGGTTGTGATTGCGTGATTGTGATTGCGTGATTATGATTGCGTGATTGTGATTGCGTGATTGTGTGATTGTGTGATTGTGTGATTGTGTGGTGGTGTGACTGTGTGAATGTGTGATTGTGTGATCGTGTGATTGTGTGATCGTGTGATCGTGTGATCGTGTGATTGTGTGATTGTGTGATTTTGCGATTGTGTGATTGTGTGATTGTGTGATTGTGTGAGTGTGTGATTGTGTGATTGCGTGATTGTGTGCTTGTGTGATTGTGTGGTTGTGTGATTGTGTGATTGTGTGATTGTGTGATTGTGTGATTGTGTCATTGTGATTGTGCGATTGTGTGATTGTGTGATTGTGTAATTGTGTAATTGTGATTGTGCGATTGTGATTGTGTGATTGTGTGATTGTGTGATTGTGTGATTGTGTGATTGTGTGATTGTGTGATTGTGTGATTGTGTGATTGTGTGATTGTGTGATTGTGTGATTGTGTGATTGTGTGATTGTGTGATTGTGTGATTGTGTGATTGTGTGGTTGTGCGATCGTGATTGTGTGATCGTGATTGTGCGGTTGCGTGCTTGTGACTGTGTGATTGTGTGACTGTGTGATTGCGTGATTGTGATTGCGTGATTGTGTGATTGTGTGATTGTGTGATTGTGTGATTGTGTGATGGTGTGATTGTGTGAATGTGTGATTGTGTGATCGTGTGATCGTGTGATCGTGTGATCGTGTGATTGTGCGATTGTGTGATTGTGTGATTGTGTGATTGTGTGATTGTGTGATTGTGTGATTGTGTAATTGTGATTGGGTAATTGTGATTGTGCGATTGTGATTGTGTGATTGTGTGACCGTGATAGTGTGACCGTGAATGTGTGATTGCGTGATTGTGATTGCGTGATTGTGTGATTGTGTGATTGTGTGATTGTGTGATGGTGTGATTGTGTGAATGTGTGATTGTGTGATCGTGTGATCGTGTGATCGTGTGATCGTGTGATTGTGCGATTGTGTGATTGTGTGATTGTGTGATTGTGTGATTGCGTGATTGTGTGATTGTGTGATTGTGCGACTGTGTGATTGTGTGATTGTGTGATTGTGTGATTGTGTGATTGTGTGATTGTGTGATTGTGTGATTGTGTGATTGTGTGATTGTGTGATTGTGTGATTGTGTGATTGTGTGATTGTGTGATTGTGTGATTGTGTGATTGTGTGATTGTGCGATTGTGTGATTGTGTGATTGTGTGATTGTGTAATTGTGATTGGGTAATTGTGATTGTGCGATTGTGATTGTGTGATTGTGTGACCGTGATAGTGTGACCGTGAATGTGTGATTGCGTGATTGTGATTGCGTGATTGTGTGATTGTGTGATTGTGTGATTGTGTGATTGTGTGATGGTGTGATTGCGTGAATGTGTGATTGTGTGATCGTGTGATCGTGTGATCGTGTGATCGTGTGATTGTGCGATTGTGTGATTGTGTGATTGTGTGATTGCGTGATTGCGTGATTGTGTGATTGTGTGATTGTGCGACTGTGTGATTGTGTGATTGTGTGATTGTGTGATTGTGTGATTGTGTGATTGTGTGATTGTGTGATTGTGTTATTGTGTTATTGTGTGATTGTGTGATTGTGTGATTGTGTGATTGTGTGGTTGTGCGATCGTGATTGTGTGATCGTGATTGTCTGATCGTGATTGTGTGAACGTGATTGTGTGATCGTGATTGTGCGATTGCGTGCTTGTGACTGTGTGATTGTGTGACTGTGTGATTGTGTGATTGTGACTGTGTGATTGTGTGAGTGTGTGATTGTGTGATTGAGCGATTGTGTGATTGTGTGATTGTGTGGTTGTGTGATTGTGTGATTGTGTGGTTGTGTGACCGTGATTGTGTGACCGTGATTATGTGATCGTGATTGTGTGATCGTGATTGTGGGTCCGTGATTGAGTGACCGTGATTGTGTGACCGTGATTGTGTGACCGTGATAGTGTGACCGTGAATGTGTGATTGCGTGGTTGTGATTGCGTGATTGTGATTGCGTGATTATGATTGCGTGATTGTGATTGCGTGATTGTGTGATTGTGTGATTGTGTGATTGTGTGGTGGTGTGACTGTGTGAATGTGTGATTGTGTGATCGTGTGATTGTGTGATCGTGTGATCGTGTGATCGTGTGATTGTGCGATTGTGTGATTGTGTGATTGTGTGATTGTGTGATTGCGTGATTGTGTGATTGTGTGATTGTGTGATTGTGTGATTGTGTGATTGTGTGATTGTGTGATTTAGTGATTGTGTGCTTGTGTGGTTGTGTGGTTGTGTGATTGTGTGATTGTGTGATTGTGTGATTGTGTGATTGTGTGATTGTGTGATTGGGTGATTGTGTGATTGCGTGATTGCGTGATTGTGTGATTGTGTGATTGTGTGAGTGTGTGATTGTGTGATTGTGTGATTGAGTGATTGTGTGCTTGTGTGATTGTATACTTGTGTGATTGTGTGATTGTATACTCGTGTGATTGTCTGATTGTGTGATTGTGCGATTGTGTGCTTGTGTGATTGTGTGATTGTGATTGTGTGATTGTGTGATTGTGTGATTGTGTGATTATGTGACCGTGATTTTGTGATTGTGTGATTGTGTGATTGTGTGATTGTGTGATTGTGTGATGGTGTGATTGTGTGAATGTGTGATTGTGTGATCGTGTGATCGTGTGATCGTGTGATCGTGTGATTGTGTGATCGTGTGGTTGTGCGATTGTGTGATTGTGTGATTGTGTGATTGTGTGATTGTGTGGGTGTGTGATTGTGTGATTGAGTGATGGTGTGGTTGTGTGATTGCGTGGTTGTGTGATTGTGTGATTAGGTGATTGTGTGATTGTGTGATTGTGTGATTGTGTGATGGTGTGATTGTGTGAATGTGTGATCGTGTGATCGTGTGATTGTGTGATCGTGTGATCGTGTGATCGTGTGATTGTGTGATTGTGTGATTGTGTGATTGTGTGAGTGTGTGATTGTGTGATTGAGTGATGGTGTGGTTGTGTGATTGTGTGATTGTGATTGTGTGATTGTGATTGTGTGATTGTGATTGTGTGATTGTGATTGTGTGATTGTGATTGTGTGATTGTGATTGTGTGATTGTGATTGTGTGATTGTGATTGTGTGATTGTGATTGTGTGATTGTGATTGTGTGATTGTGATTGTGTGATTGTGATTGTGTGATTGTGATTGTGTGATTGTGATTGTGTGATTGTGATTGTGTGATTGTGATTGTGCGATTGTGATTGTGTGATTGTGTGAGTGTGTGATTGTGTGATTGAGTGATTGTGTGCTTGTGTGATTGTGTGGTTGTGAGATTGTGTGATTGTGTGATTAGGTGATTGTGTGATTGTGTGACCGTGATTTTGTGATTGTGTGATTGTGTGATTGTGTGATTGTGTGACTGTGTGATTGTGTGATTGTGTGATTGAGTGATTGTGTGCTTGTGTGATTGTATACTTGTGTGATTGTGTGATTGTATACTCGTGTGATTGTCTGATTGTGTGATTGTGCGATTGTGTGCTTGTGTGATTGTGTGATTGTGATTGCGTGATTGTGTGATTGTGTGATTGTGACTGTGTGATTGTGTGAGTGTGTGATTGTGTGATTGAGTGATTGTGTGCTTGTGTGATTGTGTGGTTGTGTGGTTGTGTGATTGTGTGATTGTGTGTTTGTGTGATTGTGTGATGGTGTGATTGTGTGAATGTGTGATTGTGTGATCGTGTGATCGTGTGATCGTGTGATCGTGTGATTGTGTGATCGTGTGGTTGTGCGATTGTGTGATTGTGTGATTGTGTGATTGTGTGATTGTGTGATTGTGTGGGTGTGCGATTGTGTGATTGAGTGATGGTGTGGTTGTGTGATTGCGTGGTTGTGTGATTGTGTGATTAGGTGATTGTGTAATTGTGTGATTGTGTGATTGTGTGATGGTGTGATTGTGTGAATGTGTGATCGTGTGATCGTGTGATCGTGTGATCGTGTGATTGTGTGATCGTGTGATTGTGCGATTGTGTGATTGTGTGATTGTGTGATTGTGTGATTGTGTGAGTGTGTGATTGTGTGATTGAGTGATGGTGTGGTTGTGTGATTGTGTGGTTGTGTGATTGTGTGATTAGGTGATTGTGTGATTGCGTGATTGTGTGATTGTGTGATTGTGTGATTGTGTGATTGTGTGATTGTGTGATTGTGTGATTGTGTGATTGTGTGATTGTGTGATTGTGTGATTGTGTGATTGTGTGATTGTGTGATTGTGTGAGTGTGTGATTGTGTGATTGAGCGATTGTGTGATTGTGTGATTGTGTGGTTGTGTGATTGTGTGATTGTGTGGTTGTGTGACCGTGATTGTGTGACCGTGATTGTGTGATCGTGATTGTGTGATCGTGATTGTGGGTCCGTGATTGAGTGACCGTGATTGTGTGACCGTGATTGTGTGACCGTGATAGTGTGACCGTGAATGTGTGATTGCGTGATGGTGATTGCGTGATTGTGATTGCGTGATTGTGATTGCGTGATTGTGTGATTGTGTGATTGTGTGATTGTGTGATTGTGTGATTGTGTGGTTGTGCGATCGTGATTGTGTGATCGTGATTGTCTGATCGTGATTGTGTGGTCGTGATTGTGTGATCGTGATTGTGCGATGGCGTGCTTGTGACTGTGTGATTGTGTGACTGTGTGATTGTGTGATTGTGTGAGTGTGTGATTGTGTGATTGAGCGATTGTGTGATTGTGTGATTGTGTGGTTGTGTGATTGTGTGATTGTGTGATTGTGTGATTGTGTGATTGTGTGATTGTGTGATTGTGTGATTGTGTGATTGTGTGATAGTGTGATTGTGTGATTGTGTGATTGAGTGATTGTGTGATTGTGTGATTGTGTGAATGTGCGATTGTGTGATTGTGTGATTGTGTGATTGTGTGATTGTGTGATTGTGTGATTGTGTGATTGTGTGATTGTGTGATTGTGTGATTGTGTGATTGTGTGATTGTGTGATTGTGTGATTGTGTGATTGTGTGATTGTGTGATTGTGTGGTTGTGTGAGTGTGTAATTGTGATTGTGCGATTGTGTGATTGTGTGATTGTGTGATTGTGTGATTGTGTGATTGTGTGATTGTGTGATTGTGTGATTGAGTGATTGTGTGCTTGTGTGATTGTGTGGTTGTGTGATTGTGTGATGAGGTGATTGTGTGATGAGGTGATTGTGTGATTGTGTGATTGTGTAATTGTGATTGCGCGATTGTGATTGTGTGATTGTGTGATTGTGTGATTGTGTGATTGTGTGATTGTGTGATTGTGAGATTGTGTGATTGTGTGATTGTGTGATTGTGTGATTGTGTGATTATGTGATTGTGTGGTTGTGTGATTGTGTGATTGTGTGATTGTGTGATTGAGTGATTGTGTGATTGTGTGATTGTGTAATTGTGTGATTGTGGGACCGTGATTGTGTGATTGTGTGATTGTGTGATTGTCTGATTGTGTGATTGTGTGATTGTGTGGTTGTGTGATTGTGTGATTGTTTGATTGTGTGATTGTGTGACTGTGTGATTGTGATTGTGTGATTGTGATTGTGTGATTGTGATTGTGTGATTGTGATTGTGTGATTGTGATTGTGTGATTGTGTGATTGTGTGATTGTGTGATTGTGTGATTGTGTTACTGAATGATTGTGTGACTGTGGGATTGTGTGACTGTGGGATTGTGTGACTGTGTGATTGAGAGACTGTGTGATTGTGTGACCATGATTGTGTGACCGTGATTGTGTAACCGTGATTGTGTGACCGATTGTGTGACCGTGATTGTGTGACCGTGATTTTGTCATCGTTATTGTGTGATCGTGATTGTGTGATCGTGATTGTGTGATTGTGATTGTGGGTCCGTGATTGAGTGACCGTGATTGTGTGACCGTGATTGTGTGACCGTGATAGTGTAACCGTGAATGTGTGATCGCGTGATTGTGATTCCGTGATTGTGATTGCGTGATTGTGATTGCGTGATTGTGATTGCGTGATTGTGATTGCATGACTGTGATTGCGTGATTGTGATTGCGTGATTGTGATTGCGTGATTGTGTGATTGTGTGATTGTGTGAATGTGTGATGGTGTGATTGTGTGAACGTGTGATTGTGTGATCGTGTGATTGTGTGATCGTGTGATCGTGTGATCGTGTGATTGTGTGATTGTGTGATTTTGCGATTGTGTGATTGTGTGATTGTGTGATTGTGTGAGTGTGTGATTGTGCGATTGCGTGATTGTGTGCTTGTGTGATTGTGTGGTTGTGTGATTGTGTGATTAGGTGATTGTGTGATTGTGTGATTGTGTGATTGTGTGATTGTGTGATTGTGTGATTGTGTGATTGTGTGATTGTGTGATTGTGTGATTGTGTAATTGTGTGATTGTGTAATTGTGATTGTGCGATTGTGATTGTGTGATTGTGTGATTGTGTGATTGGGTGATTGTGTGATTGTGCGATTGTGTGATTGTGTGATTGTGAGATTGTGTGATTGTGTGATTGTGTGATTGTGTGATTGTGTGATTATGTGATTGTGTGGTTGTGTGATTGTGTGATTGTGTGATTGAGTGATTGTGTGATTGTGTGATTGTGTGATTGTGTGATTGTGTGACCGTGATTGTGTGATTGTGTGATTGTGTGATTGTCTGATTGTGTGATTGTGTGATTGTGTGGTTGTGTGATCGTGTGATTGTGTGATTGTGTGATTGTGTGATTGTGTAATTGTGGTTGTGCGATTGTGATTGTGTGATTGTGTGATTGTGTGATTGTGTGATCGTGAGATTGTGTGATTGTGTGATTGTGTGATTGTGTGATCGTGATTGTGATTGTGTGATTGTGATTGTGTGATTGTGTGATTGTGTGATTGTGAGATTGTGTGATTGTGTGATTGTGTGATTGTGTGATTGTGTGATTGTGATTGTGATTGTGTGATTGTGTGATTGTGTGATTGTGACTGTGTGATTGTGTGAGTGTGTGATTGTGTGATTGAGTGATTGTGTGCTTGTGTGATTGTGTGGTTGTGTGGTTGTGTGATTGTGTGATTGTGTGATTGTGTGATTGTGTGATTGTGTGATTGTGTGATTGGGTGATTGTGTGATTGCGTGATTGTGTGATTGTGTGATTGTGTGATTGTGTGATCGTGTGATTGTGTGGCTGTGAGATTGTGTGATTGTGTGATTAGGTGATTGTGTGATTGTGTGACCGTGATTTTGTGATTGTGTGATTGTGTGATTGTGTGATTGTGTGATTGTGTGATTGTGTGATGGTGTGATTGTGTGAATGTGTGATTGTGTGATCGTGTGATCGTGTGATCGGGTGATCGTGTGATTGTGTGATCGTGTGATTGTGCGATTGTGTGATCGTGTGATTGTGTGATCGTGTGATCGTGTGATCCTGTGATTGTGTGATTGTGTGATTTTGCGATTGTGTGATTGTGTGATTGTGTGATTGTGTGATTGTGTGATTGTGTGATTGTGTGATTGTGTGATTGTGTGATTGTGTGGTTGTGCGATTGTGTGATGAGGTGATTGTGTGATGAGGTGATTGTGTGATTGTGTGATTGTGTAATTGTGATTGCGCGATTGTGATTGTGTGATTGTGTGATTGTGTGATTGTGTGATTGTGTGATTGTGTGATTGTGAGATTGTGTGATTGTGTGATTGTGTGATTGTGTGATTGTGTGATTATGTGATTGTGTGGTTGTGTGATTGTGTGATTGTGTGATTGTGTGATTGAGTGATTGTGTGATTGTGTGATTGTGTAATTGTGTGATTGTGTGACCGTGATTGTGTGATTGTGTGATTGTGTGATTGTCTGATTGTGTGATTGTGTGATTGTGTGGTTGTGTGATTGTGTGATTGTTTGATTGTGTGATTGTGTGACTGTGTGATTGTGATTGTGTGATTGTGATTGTGTGATTGTGATTGTGTGATTGTGATTGTGTGATTGTGATTGTGTGATTGTGATTGTGTGATTGTGATTGTGTGATTGTGTGATTGTGTTACTGAATGATTGTGTGACTGTGGGATTGTGTGACTGTGTGATTGAGAGACTGTGTGATTGTGTGACCATGATTGTGTGACCGTGATTGTGTAACCGTGATTGTGTGACCGATTGTGTGACCGTGATTGTGTGACCGTGATTTTGTCATCGTTATTGTGTGATCGTGATTGTGTGATCGTGATTGTGTGATTGTGATTGTGGGTCCGTGATTGAGTGACCGTGATTGTGTGACCGTGATTGTGTGACCGTGATAGTGTAACCGTGAATGTGTGATCGCGTGATTGTGATTCCGTGATTGTGATTGCGTGATTGTGATTGCGTGATTGTGATTGCGTGATTGTGATTGCATGATTGTGATTGCGTGATTGTGATTTCGTGATTGTGATTGCGTGATTGTGTGATTGTGTGATTGTGTGAATGTGTGATGGTGTGATTGTGTGAACGTGTGATTGTGTGATCGTGTGATTGTGTGATCGTGTGATCGTGTGATCGTGTGATTGTGTGATTGTGTGATTTTGCGATTGTGTGATTGTGTGATTGTGTGATTGTGTGAGTGTGTGATTGTGCGATTGCGTGATTGTGTGCTTGTGTGATTGTGTGGTTGTGTGATTGTGTGATTAGGTGATTGTGTGATTGTGTGATTGTGTGATTGTGTGATTGTGTGATTGTGTGATTGTGTGATTGTGTAATTGTGTGATTGTGTAATTGTGATTGTGCGATTGTGATTGTGTGATTGTGTGATTGTGTGATTGGGTGATTGTGTGATTGTGCGATTGTGTGATTGTGTGATTGTGAGATTGTGTGATTGTGTGATTGTGTGATTGTGTGATTGTGTGATTATGTGATTGTGTGGTTGTGTGATTGTGTGATTGTGTGATTGTGTGATTGAGTGATTGTGTGATTGTGTGATTGTGTGATTGTGTGATTGTGTGACCGTGATTGTGTGATTGTGTGATTGTGTGATTGTCTGATTGTGTGATTGTGTGATTGTGTGGTTGTGTGATTGTGTGATTGTTTGATTGTGTGATTGTGTGACTATGTGATTGTGATTGTGTGATTGTGTGATTGTGTGATTGTGTGATTGTGTGATTGTGTGATTGTGTGATTGTGATTGTGATTGTGTGATTGTGTGATTGTGTGATTGTGTGATTGTGTGATTGTGTGATTGTGTGATTGTGTAATTGTGGTTGTGCGATTGTGATTGTGTGATTGTGTGATTGTGTGATTGTGTGATCGTGAGATTGTGTGATTGTGTGATTGTGTGATTGTGTGATTGTGTGATCGTGATTGTGATTGTGTGATTGTGATTGTGTGATTGAGTGATTGTGTGATTGTGTGATTGTGTGATTGTGTGATTGTGTGGTTGTGTGATTGTGTGATTGTGTGATTGTGTGATTGTGTGATTGTGTGATGGTGTGATTGTGTGAATGTGTGATTGTGTGATCGTGTGATTGTGTGATCGTGTGATCGTGTGATCGTGTGATTGTGTGATCGTGTGATTGTGTGATTGCGTGATTGTGTGATTGTGTGATTGTGTGATTGTGTGATTGTGTGATTGTGTGATTGTGTGATTGTGTAATTGTGGTTGTGCGATTGTGATTGTGTGATTGTGTGATTGTGTGATTGTGTGATTGTGAGATTGTGTGATTGTGTGATTGTGTGATTGTGTGATTGTGATTGTGATTGTGTGATTGTGTGATTGTGTGATTGTGACTGTGTGATTGTGTGAGTGTGTGATTGTGTGATTGAGTGATTGTGTGCTTGTGTGATTGTGTGGTTGTGTGGTTGTGTGATTGTGTGATTGTGTGATTGTGTGATTGTGTGATTGTGTGATTGTGTGATTGGGTGATTGTGTGATTGCGTGATTGTGTGATTGTGTGATTGTGTGATTGTGTGATCGTGTGGTTGTGTGGCTGTGAGATTGTGTGATTGTGTGATTAGGTGATTGTGTGATTGTGTGACCGTGATTTTGTGATTGTGTGATTGTGTGATTGTGTGATTGTGTGATTGTGTGATGGTGTGATTGTGTGAATGTGTGATTGTGTGATCGTGTGATCGTGTGATCGTGTGATCGTGTGATTGTGTGATCGTGTGATTGTGCGATTGTGTGATCGTGTGATTGTGTGATCGTGTGATCGTGTGATCCTGTGATTGTGTGATTGTGTGATTTTGCGATTGTGTGATTGTGTGATTGTGTGATTGTGTGATTGTGTGATTGTGTGATTGTGTGATTGTGCGATTGTGTGATTGTGTGGTTGTGCGATCGTGATTGTGTGATCGTGATTGTGTGGTCGTGATTGTGTGATCGTGATTGTGCGATTGCGTGCTTGTGACTGTGTGATTGTGTGACTGTGTGATTGTGTGATTGTGTGAGTGTGTGATTGTGTGATTGAGCGATTGTGTGATTGTGTGATTGTGTGGTTGTGTGATTGTGTGATTGTGTGATTGTGTGATTGTGTGATTGTGTGATTGTGTGATTGTGTGATTGTGTGATTGTGTGAATGTGTGATTTTGCGATTGTGTGATTGTGTGATTGTGTGATTGTGTGATTGTGTGATTGTGTGATTGTGTGATTGTGTGATTGTGTGATTGTGTGATTGTGTGGTTGTGCGATCGTGATTGTGTGATCGTGATTGTGTGGTCGTGATTGTGTGATCGTGATTGTGCGATTGCGTGCTTGTGACTGTGTGATTGTGTGACTGTGTGATTGTGTGATTGTGTGAGTGTGTGATTGTGTGATTGAGCGATTGTGTGATTGTGTGATTGTGTGGTTGTGTGATTGTGTGGTTGTGTGATTGTGTGATTGTGTGATTGTGTGATTGTGTGATTGTGTGATTGTGTGATTGTGTGATTGTGTGATTGTGTGATTGTGTGATAGTGTGATTGTGTGATTGTGTGATTGAGTGATTGTGTGATTGTGTGATTGTGTGAATGTGTGATTGTGTGATTGTGTGATTGTGTGATTGTGTGGGTGTGTGATTGTGTGATTGAGTGATGGTGTGGTTGTGTGATTGCGTGGTTGTGTGATTGTGTGATTAGGTGATTGTGTGATTGTGTGATTGTGTGATTGTGTGATGGTGTGATTGTGTGAATGTGTGATCGTGTGATCGTGTGATTGTGCGATTGTGTGATTGTGTGATTGTGTGATTGTGTGATTGTGTGATTGTGTGATTGTGACTGTGTGATTGTGTGAGTGTGTGATTGTGTGATTGAGCGATTGTGTGATTGTGTGATTGTGTGGTTGTGTGATTGTGTGATTGTGTGGATGTGTGACCGTGATTGTGTGACCGTGATTGTGTGATCGTGATTGTGTGATCGTGATTGTGGATCCGTGATTGAGTGACCGTGATTGTGTGACCGTGATTGTGTGACCGTGATAGTGTGACCGTGAATGTGTGATTGTGATTGTGATTGTGTGATTGTGATTGTGTGATTGCGGTTGTGTGATTGTGATTGTGTGATTGTGACTGTGTGATTGTGTGAGTGTGTGATTGTGTGATTGAGTGATGGTGTGGTTGTGTGATTGCGTGGTTGTGTGATTGTGTGATTAGGTGATTGTGTGATTGTGTGATTGTGTGATTGTGTGATGGTGTGATTGTGTGAATGTGTGATCGTGTGATCGTGTGATTGTGCGATTGTGTGATTGTGTGATTGTGTGATTGTGTGATTGTGTGATTGTGTGATTGTGTGATTGTGTGATCGTGTGATTGTGTGATTGTGTGATTGTGTGATTGTGACTGTGTGATTGTGTGAGTGTGTGATTGTGTGATTGAGTGATTGTGTGCTTGTGTGATTGTGTGGTTGTGTGGTTTTGTGATTGTGAGATTGTGTGAGTGTGTGCTTGTGTGATTGTGTGATTGTGATTGTGTGATTGTGATTGTGTGATTGTGATTGTGTGATTGTGATTGTGTGATTGTGATTGTGTGATTGTGATTGTGTGATTGTGATTGTGTGATTGTGATTGTGTGATTGTGATTGTGTGATTGTGATTGTGTGATTGTGATTGTGTGATTGTGATTGTGTGATTGTGATTGTGTGATTGTGATTGTGTGATTGTGATTGTGTGATTGTGATTGTGTGATTGTGTGATTGTGTGATTGTGTGATTGTGTGATTGTGTGATTGTGTGATTGTGTGATTGTGTGATTGTGTGATTGTGTGATTGTGTGATTGTGTGATTGTGTGATTGTGTGATTGTGTGATTGTGTGATTGTGTGATTGTGTGATTGTGTGATTGTGTGATTGTGTGATTGTGTGATTTTGTGATTGTGTGATTGTGTGATTGTGTGATTGTGTGATTGTGTGATTGTGTGATTGTGTGATTGTGACTGTGTGATTGTGTGAGTGTGTGATTGTGTGATTGAGTGATTGTGTGCTTGTGTGATTGTGTGGTTGTGTGGTTGTGTGATTGTGTGATTGTGTGATTGTGTGATTGTGTGATTGTGTGATTGGGTGATTGTGTGATTGCGTGATTGTGTGATTGTGTGATTGTGTGATCGTGTGATTGTGTGGTTGTGAGATTGGGTGATTGTGTGATTAGGTGATTGTGTGATTGTGTGACCGTGATTTTGTGATTGTGTGATTGTGTGATTGTGTGATTGTGTGATTGTGTGATGGTGTGATTGTGTGAATGTGTGATTGTGTGATCGTGTGATCGTGTGATCGTGTGATCGTGTGATTGTGTGATCGTGTGGTTGTGCGATTGTGTGATTGTGTGATTGTGTGATTGTGTGATTGTGTGATTGTGTGGGTGTGTGATTGTGTGATTGAGTGATGGTGTGGTTGTGTGATTGCGTGGTTGTGTGATTGTGTGATTAGGTGATTGTGTGATTGTGTGATTGTGTGATTGTGTGATGGTGTGATTGTGTGAATGTGTGATCGTGTGATCGTGTGATCGTGTGATCGTGTGATTGTGTGATCGTGTGATTGTGCGATTGTGTGATTGTGTGATTGTGTGATTGTGTGATTGTGTGAGTGTGTGATTGTGTGATTGAGTGATGGTGTGGTTGTGTGATTGTGTGGTTGTGTGATTGTGTGATTAGGTGATTGTGTGATTGCGTGATTGTGTGATTGTGTGATTGTGTGATTGTGTGATTGTGTGATTGTGTGATTGTGACTGTGTGATTGTGTGAGTGTGTGATTGTGTGATTGAGTGATTGTGTGCTTGTGTGATTGTGTGGTTGTGTGGTTGTGTGATTGTGTGATTGTGTGATTGTGTGATTGTGTGATTGTGTGATTGTGTGATTGGGTGATTGTGTGATTGCGTGATTGTGTGATTGTGTGATTGTGTGATCGTGTGATTGTGTGGTTGTGAGATTGTGTGATTGTGTGATTAGGTGATTGTGTGATTGTGTGACCGTGATTTTGTGATTGTGTGATTGTGTGGTTGTGTGATTGTGTGATTGTGTGATGGTGTGATTGTGTGAATGTGTGATTGTGTGATCGTGTGATCGTGTGATCGTGTGATCGTGTGATTGTGTGATCGTGTGGTTGTGCGATTGTGTGATTGTGTGATTGTGTGATTGTGTGATTGTGTGATTGTGTGGGTGTGTGATTGTGTGATTGAGTGATGGTGTGGTTGTGTGATTGCGTGGTTGTGTGATTGTGTGATTAGGTGATTGTGTGATTGTGTGATTGTGTGATTGTGTGATGGTGTGATTGTGTGAATGTGTGATCGTGTGATCGTGTGATCGTGTGATCGTGTGATTGTGTGATCGTGTGATTGTGCGATTGTGTGATTGTGTGATTGTGTGATTGTGTGATTGTGTGAGTTTGTGATTGTGTGATGGAGTGATGGTGTGGTTGTGTGATTGTGTGGTTGTGTGATTGTGTGATTGTGTGATTGTGCGATTGTGTGCTTGTGTGATTGTGTGATTGTGATTGCGTGATTGTGTGATTGTGTGATTGTGTGATTGTGTGATTGTGTGATTGTGTGATTGTGTGATTGTGTGATTGTGTGATTGAGTGATTGTGTGCTTGTGTGATTGTGTGGTTGTGTGGTTGTGTGATTGTGTGATTGTGTGATCGTGTGATTGTGTGATTGTGTGATTGTGTGATTGGGTGATTGTGTGATTGCGTGATTGTGTGATTGTGTGATTGTGTGATTGTGTGAGTGTGTGATTGTGTGATTGTGTGATTGAGTGATTGTGTGCTTGTGTGATTGTATACTTGTGTGATTGTGTGATTGTATACTCGTGTGATTTTCTGATTGTGTGATTGTGCGATTGTGTGCTTGTGTGATTGTGTGATTGTGATTGTGTGATTGTGTGATTGTGTGATTGTGTGATTGTGTGATTGTGTGATTGTGTGATTGTGTGATTGTGTGATTGTGTGATTGTGTGATTGTGTGATTGTGTGATTGTGTGATTGTGTGATTGTGTGATTGTGTGATTGTGTGATTGTGTGATTGTGTGATTGTGTGATTGTGTGATTGTGTGATTTTGTGATTGTGTGATTGTGTGATTGTGTGATTGTGTGCGATTGTGTGCTTGTGTGATTGTGTGACTGTGATTGCGTGATTGTGTGATTGTGTGATTGTGTGATTGTGTGATTGTGTGATTGTGTGATTGTGTGATTGTGTGATTGTGTGATTGAGTGATTGTGTGCTTGTGTGATTGTGTGGTTGTGTGGTTGTGTGATTGTGTGATTGTGTGATCGTGTGATTGTGTGATTGTGTGATTGTGTGATTGGGTGATTGTGTGATTGCGTGATTGTGTGATTGTGTGATTGTGTGATTGTGTGAGTGTGTGATTGTGTGATTGTGTGATTGTGTGATTGAGTGATTGTGTGCTTGTGTGATTGTATACTTGTGTGATTGTGTGATTGTATACTCGTGTGATTGTCTGATTGTGTGATTGTGCGATTGTGTGCTTGTGTGATTGTGTGATTGTGATTGTGTGATTGTGTGATTGTGTGATTGTGTGATTGTGTGATTTTGTGATTGTGTGATTGTGTGATTGTGTGATTGTGTGATTGTGTGATTGTGTGATTGTGTGATTGTGTGATTGTGTGATTGTGTGATTGTGTGATTGTGTGATTGTGTGATTGTGTGATTGTGTGATTGTGTGATTGTGTGATTTTGTGATTGTGTGATTGTGTGATTGTGTGATTGTGTGATTGTGTGATTGTGTGATTGTGTGATTGTGACTGTGTGATTGTGTGAGTGTGTGATTGTGTGATTGAGTGATTGTGTGCTTGTGTGATTGTGTGGTTGTGTGATTGTGTGATTAGGTGATTGTGTGATTGCGTGATTGTGTGATTGTGTGATTGTGTGATTGTGTGATTGTGATTGTGTGATTGTGTTTGTGTGATTGTGATTGTGTGATTGTGATTGTGTGATTGTGATTGTGTGATTGTGATTGTGTGATTGTGATTGTGTGATTGTGATTGTGTGATTGTGATTGTGTGATTGTGATTGTGTGATTGTGATTGTGTGATTGTGATTGTGTGATTGTGATTGTGTGATTGTGATTGTGCGATTGTGATTGTGTGATTGTGTGAGTGTGTGATTGTGTGATTGAGTGATTGTGTGCTTGTGTGATTGTGTGGTTGTGAGATTGTGTGATTGTGTGATTAGGTGATTGTGTGATTGTGTGACCGTGATTTTGTGATTGTGTGATTGTGTGATTGTGTGATTGTGTGACTGTGTGATTGTGTGAGTGTGTGATTGTGTGATTGAGTGATTGTGTGCTTGTGTGATTGTGTGGTTGTGTGGTTGTGTGATTGTGTGATTGTGTGATTGTGTGATTGTGTGATTGTGTGATTGTGTGATTGGGTGATTGGGTTATTGTGTGATTGCGTGATTGTGTGATTGTGTGATTGTGTGATTGTGTGAGTGTGTGATTGTGTGATTGTGTGATTGAGTGATTGTGTGCTTGTGTGATTGTATACTTGTGTGATTGTGTGATTGTATACTCGTGTGATTGTCTTATTGTGTGATTGTGCGATTGTGTGCTTGTGTGATTGTGTGACTGTGATTGCGTGATTGTGTGATTGTGTGATTGTGTGATTGTGTGATTGTGTGATTGTGTGATTGTGTGATTGTGTGATTGTGTGATTGAGTGATTGTGTGCTTGTGTGATTGTGTGGTTGTGTGGTTGTGTGATTGTGTGATTGTGTGATCGTGTGATTGTGTGATTGTGTGATTGTGTGATTGGGTGATTGTGTGATTGCGTGATTGTGTGATTGTGTGATTGTGTGATTGTGTGAGTGTGTGATTGTGTGATTGTGTGATTGTGTGATTGAGTGATTGTGTGATTGTGTGATTGTGACTGTGTGATTGTGTGAGTGTGTGATTGTGTGATTGAGTGATTGTGTGCTTGTGTGATTGTGTGATTGTGTGATTGTGTGATTGTGTGATTGTGTGATTGTGTGATCGTGTGATTGTGTGATTGTGTGATTGTGTGATTGTGTGAATGTGTGATTGTGTGATTGTGTGATTGTGTGATTGTGTGATTGTGTGATTGTGTGATTGTGTGATTGTGTGATTGTGTGATTGTGTGATCGTGTGATTGTGTGATTGTGTGATTGTGTGATTGTGACTGTGTGATTGTGTGAGTGTGTGATTGTGTGATTGAGTGATTGTGTGCTTGTGTGATTGTGTGGTTGTGTGGTTTTGTGATTGTGAGATTGTGTGAGTGTGTGCTTGTGTGACTGTGTGATTGTGATTGTGTGATTGTGATTGTGTGATTGTGATTGTGTGATTGTGATTGTGTGATTGTGATTGTGTGATTGTGATTGTGTGATTGTGATTGTGTGATTGTGATTGTGTGATTGTGATTGTGTGATTGTGATTGTGTGACTGTGATTGTGTGATTGTGATTGTGTGATTGTGATTGTGTGATTGTGATTGTGTGATTGTGATTGTGTGATTGTGATTGTGTGATTGTGATTGTGTGATTGTGATTGTGTGATTGTGATTGTGTGATTGTGATTGTGTGATTGTGATTGTGTGATTGTGATTGTGTGATTGTGATTGTGTGATTGTGATTGTGTGATTGTGATTGTGTGATTGTGATTGTGTGATTGTGATTGTGTGACTGTGATTGTGTGATTGTGATTGTGTGATTGTGATTGTGTGATTGTGATTGTGTGATTGTGATTGTGTGATTGTGATTGTGTGATTGTGATTGTGTGATTGTGATTGTGTGATTGTGATTGTGTGATTGTGATTGTGTGATTGTGATTGTGTGATTGTGATTGTGTGATTGTGATTGTGTGATTGTGATTGTGTGATTGTGATTGTGTGATTGTGATTGTGTGATTGTGATTGTGTGATTGTGATTGTGTGATTGTGATTGTGTGATTGTGATTGTGTGATTGTGATTGTGTGATTGTGATTGTGTGAGTGTGTGATTGTGTGATTGAGTGATTGTGTGCTTGTGTGATTGTGTGGTTGTGAGATTGTGTGATTGTGTGATTAGGTGATTGTGTGATTGTGTGACCGTGATTTTGTGATTGTGTGATTGTGTGATTGTGTGATTGTGTGACTGTGTGATTGTGTGAGTGTGTGATTGTGTGATTGAGTGATTGTGTGCTTGTGTGATTGTGTGGTTGTGTGGTTGTGTGATTGTGTGATTGTGTGATTGTGTGATTGTGTGATTGTGTGATTGTCTGATTGGGTGATTGGGTGATTGTGTGATTGCGTGATTGTGTGATCGTGTGATTGTGTGATTGTGTGATTGTGTGATTGTGACTGTGTGATTGTGTGAGTGTCTGATTGTGTGATTGAGTGATTGTGTGCTTGTGTGATTGTGTGGTTGTGTGGTTTTGTGATTGTGAGATTGTGTGAGTGTGTGCTTGTGTGATTGTGTGATTGTGATTGTGTGATTGTGATTGTGTGATTGTGATTGTGTGATTGTGATTGTGTGATTGTGATTGTGTGATTGTGATTGTGTGATTGTGATTGTGTGATTGTGATTGTGTGATTGTGATTGTGTGATTGTGATTGTGTGATTGTGATTGTGTGATTGTGATTGTGTGATTGTGATTGTGTGATTGTGATTGTGTGATTGTGATTGTGTGATTGTGATTGTGTGATTGCGATTGTGTGATTGTGATTGTGTGATTGTGATTGTGTGATTGTGATTGTGTGATTGTGATTGTGTGATTGTGATTGTGTGATTGTGATTGTGTGATTGTGATTGTGTGATTGTGTGATTGTGTGATTGTGTGATTGTGTGATTGTGTGATTGTGTGATTGTGTGATTGTGTGATTGTGTGATTGTGTGATTGTGTGATTGTGTGATTGTGTGATTGTGTGATTGTGTGATTGTGTGATTGTGTGATTGTGTGATTGTGTGATTGTGTGATTGTGTGATTGTGTGATTGTGTGATTTTGTGATTGTGTGATTGTGTGATTGTGTGATTGTGTGATTGTGTGATTGTGTGATTGTGTGATTGTGACTGTGTGATTGTGTGAGTGTGTGATTGTGTGATTGAGTGATTGTGTGCTTGTGTGATTGTGTGGTTGTGTGGTTGTGTGATTGTGTGATTGTGTGATTGTGTGATTGTGTGATTGTGTGATTGGGTGATTGTGTGATTGCGTGATTGTGTGATTGTGTGATTGTGTGATCGTGTGATTGTGTGGTTGTGAGATTGGGTGATTGTGTGATTAGGTGATTGTGTGATTGTGTGACCGTGATTTTGTGATTGTGTGATTGTGTGATTGTGTGATTGTGTGATTGTGTGATGGTGTGATTGTGTGAATGTGTGATTGTGTGATCGTGTGATCGTGTGATCGTGTGATCGTGTGATTGTGTGATCGTGTGGTTGTGCGATTGTGTGATTGTGTGATTGTGTGATTGTGTGATTGTGTGATTGTGTGGGTGTGTGATTGTGTGATTGAGTGATGGTGTGGTTGTGTGATTGCGTGGTTGTGTGATTGTGTGATTAGGTGATTGTGTGATTGTGTGATTGTGTGATTGTGTGATGGTGTGATTGTGTGAATGTGTGATCGTGTGATCGTGTGATCGTGTGATCGTGTGATTGTGTGATCGTGTGATTGTGCGATTGTGTGATTGTGTGATTGTGTGATTGTGTGATTGTGTGAGTGTGTGATTGTGTGATTGAGTGATGGTGTGGTTGTGTGATTGTGTGGTTGTGTGATTGTGTGATTAGGTGATTGTGTGATTGCGTGATTGTGTGATTGTGTGATTGTGTGATTGTGTGATTGTGATTGTGTGATTGTGTTTGTGTGATTGTGATTGTGTGATTGTGATTGTGTGATTGTGATTGTGTGATTGTGATTGTGTGATTGTGATTGTGTGATTGTGATTGTGTGATTGTGATTGTGTGATTGTGATTGTGTGATTGTGATTGTGTGATTGTGATTGTGTGATTGTGATTGTGCGATTGTGATTGTGTGATTGTGTGAGTGTGTGATTGTGTGATTGAGTGATTGTGTGCTTGTGTGATTGTGTGGTTGTGAGATTGTGTGATTGTGTGATTAGGTGATTGTGTGATTGTGTGACCGTGATTTTGTGATTGTGTGATTGTGTGATGGTGTGATTGTGTGACTGTGTGATTGTGTGAGTGTGTGATTGTGTGATTGAGTGATTGTGTGCTTGTGTGATTGTGTGGTTGTGTGGTTGTGTGATTGTGTGATTGTGTGATTGTGTGATTGTGTGATTGTGTGATTGTGTGATTGGGTGATTGGGTTATTGTGTGATTGCGTGATTGTGTGATTGTGTGATTGTGTGATTGTGTGAGTGTGTGATTGTGTGATTGTGTGATTGAGTGATTGTGTGCTTGTGTGATTGTATACTTGTGTGATTGTGTGATTGTATACTCGTGTGATTGTCTGATTGTGTGATTGTGCGATTGTGTGCTTGTGTGATTGTGTGACTGTGATTGCGTGATTGTGTGATTGTGTGATTGTGTGATTGTGTGATTGTGTGATTGTGTGATTGTGTGATTGTGTGATTGTGTGATTGAGTGATTGTGTGCTTGTGTGATTGTGTGGTTGTGTGGTTGTGTGATTGTGTGATTGTGTGATCGTGTGATTGTGTGATTGTGTGATTGTGTGATTGGGTGATTGTGTGATAGCGTGATTGTGTGATTGTGTGATTGTGTGATTGTGTGAGTGTGTGATTGTGTGATTGTGTGATTGTGTGATTGAGTGATTGTGTGCTTGTGTGATTGTATACTTGTGTGATTGTGTGATTGTATACTCGTGTGATTGTCTGATTGTGTGATTGTGCGATTGTGTGCTTGTGTGATTGTGTGATTGTGATTGTGTGATTGTGTGATTGTGTGATTGTGTGATTGTGTGATTTTGTGATTGTGTGATTGTGTGATTGTGTGATTGTGTGATTGTGTGATTGTGTGATTGTGTGATTGTGTGATTGTGTGATTGTGTGATTGTGTGATTGTGTGATTGTGTGATTGTGTGATTGTGTGATTGTGTGATTGTGTGATTGTGTGATTTTGTGATTGTGTGATTGTGTGATTGTGTGATTGTGTGATTGTGTGATTGTGTGATTGTGTGATTGTGTGATTGTGACTGTGTGATTGTGTGAGTGTGTGATTGTGTGATTGAGTGATTGTGTGCTTGTGTGATTGTGTGGTTGTGTGGTTGTGTGATTGTGTGATTGTGTGATTGTGTGATTGTGTGATTGTGTGATTGTGTGATTGGGTGATTGTGTGATTGCGTGATTGTGTGATTGTGTGATTGTGTGATCGTGTGATTGTGTGGTTGTGAGATTGTGTGATTGTGTGATTAGGTGATTGTGTGATTGTGTGACCGTGATTTTGTGATTGTGTGATTGTGTGGTTGTGTGATTGTGTGATTGTGTGATGGTGTGATTGTGTGAATGTGTGATTGTGTGATCGTGTGATCGTGTGATCGTGTGATCGTGTGATTGTGTGATCGTGTGGTTGTGCGATTGTGTGATTGTGTGATTGTGTGATTGTGTGATTGTGTGATTGTGTGGGTGTGTGATTGTGTGATTGAGTGATGGTGTGGTTGTGTGATTGCGTGGTTGTGTGATTGTGTGATTAGGTGATTGTGTGATTGTGTGATTGTGTGATTGTGTGATGGTGTGATTGTGTGAATGTGTGATCGTGTGATCGTGTGATCGTGTGATCGTGTGATTGTGTGATCGTGTGATTGTGCGATTGTGTGATTGTGTGATTGTGTGATTGTGTGATTGTGTGAGTTTGTGATTGTGTGATGGAGTGATGGTGTGGTTGTGTGATTGTGTGGTTGTGTGATTGTGTGATTGTGTGATTGTGCGATTGTGTGCTTGTGTGATTGTGTGATTGTGATTGCGTGATTGTGTGATTGTGTGATTGTGTGATTGTGTGATTGTGTGATTGTGTGATTGTGTGATTGTGTGATTGTGTGATTGAGTGATTGTGTGCTTGTGTGATTGTGTGGTTGTGTGGTTGTGTGATTGTGTGATTGTGTGATCGTGTGATTGTGTGATTGTGTGATTGTGTGATTGGGTGATTGTGTGATTGCGTGATTGTGTGATTGTGTGATTGTGTGATTGTGTGAGTGTGTGATTGTGTGATTGTGTGATTGAGTGATTGTGTGCTTGTGTGATTGTATACTTGTGTGATTGTGTGATTGTATACTCGTGTGATTTTCTGATTGTGTGATTGTGCGATTGTGTGCTTGTGTGATTGTGTGATTGTGATTGTGTGATTGTGTGATTGTGTGATTGTGTGATTGTGTGATTGTGTGATTGTGTGATTGTGTGATTGTGTGATTGTGTGATTGTGTGATTGTGTGATTGTGTGATTGTGTGATTGTGTGATTGTGTGATTGTGTGATTGTGTGATTGTGTGATTGTGTGATTGTGTGATTGTGTGATTTTGTGATTGTGTGATTGTGTGATTGTGTGATTGTGTGATTGTGTGATTGTGTGATTGTGTGATTGTGACTGTGTGATTGTGTGAGTGTGTGATTGTGTGATTGAGTGATTGTGTGCTTGTGTGATTGTGTGGTTGTGTGGTTGTGTGATTGTGTGATTGTGTGATTGTGTGATTGTGTGATTGTGTGATTGTGTGATTGGGTGATTGTGTGATTGCGTGATTGTGTGATTGTGTGATTGTGTGATCGTGTGATTGTGTGGTTGTGAGATTGGGTGATTGTGTGATTAGGTGATTGTGTGATTGTGTGACCGTGATTTTGTGATTGTGTGATTGTGTGATTGTGTGATTGTGTGATTGTGTGATTGTGTGATGGTGTGATTGTGTGAATGTGTGATTGTGTGATCGTGTGATCGTGTGATCGTGTGATCGTGTGATTGTGTGATCGTGTGGTTGTGCGATTGTGTGATTGTGTGATTGTGTGATTGTGCGATTGTGTGATTGTGTGGGTGTGTGATTGTGTGATTGAGTGATGGTGTGGTTGTGTGATTGCGTGGTTGTGTGATTGTGTGATTAGGTGATTGTGTGATTGTGTGATTGTGTGATTGTGTGATGGTGTGATTGTGTGAATGTGTGATCGTGTGATCGTGTGATCGTGTGATCGTGTGATTGTGTGATCGTGTGATTGTGCGATTGTGTGATTGTGTGATTGTGTGATTGTGTGATTGTGTGATTGTGTGAGTGTGTGATTGTGTGATTGAGTGATGGTGTGGTTGTGTGATTGTGTGGTTGTGTGATTGTGTGATTAGGTGATTGTGTGATTGCGTGATTGTGTGATTGTGTGATTGTGTGATTGTGTGATTGTGATTGTGTGATTGTGTTTGTGTGATTGTGATTGTGTGATTGTGATTGTGTGATTGTGATTGTGTGATTGTGATTGTGTGATTGTGATTGTGTGATTGTGATTGTGTGATTGTGATTGTGTGATTGTGATTGTGTGATTGTGATTGTGTGATTGTGATTGTGTGATTGTGATTGTGTGATTGTGATTGTGCGATTGTGATTGTGTGATTGTGTGAGTGTGTGATTGTGTGATTGAGTGATTGTGTGCTTGTGTGATTGTGTGGTTGTGAGATTGTGTGATTGTGTGATTAGGTGATTGTGTGATTGTGTGACCGTGATTTTGTGATTGTGTGATTGTGTGATTGTGTGATTGTGTGACTGTGTGATTGTGTGAGTGTGTGATTGTGTGATTGAGTGATTGTGTGCTTGTGTGATTGTGTGGTTGTGTGGTTGTGTGATTGTGTGATTGTGTGATTGTGTGATTGTGTGATTGTGTGATTGTGTGATTGGGTGATTGGGTTATTGTGTGATTGCGTGATTGTGTGATTGTGTGATTGTGTGATTGTGTGAGTGTGTGATTGTGTGATTGTGTGATTGAGTGATTGTGTGCTTGTGTGATTGTATACTTGTGTGATTGTGTGATTGTATACTCGTGTGATTGTCTTATTGTGTGATTGTGCGATTGTGTGCTTGTGTGATTGTGTGACTGTGATTGCGTGATTGTGTGATTGTGTGATTGTGTGATTGTGTGATTGTGTGATTGTGTGATTGTGTGATTGTGTGATTGTGTGATTGAGTGATTGTGTGCTTGTGTGATTGTGTGGTTGTGTGGTTGTGTGATTGTGTGATTGTGTGATCGTGTGATTGTGTGATTGTGTGATTGTGTGATTGGGTGATTGTGTGATTGCGTGATTGTGTGATTGTGTGATTGTGTGATTGTGTGAGTGTGTGATTGTGTGATTGTGTGATTGTGTGATTGAGTGATTGTGTGATTGTGTGATTGTGACTGTGTGATTGTGTGAGTGTGTGATTGTGTGATTGAGTGATTGTGTGCTTGTGTGATTGTGTGATTGTGTGATTGTGTGATTGTGTGATTGTGTGATTGTGTGATCGTGTGATTGTGTGATTGTGTGATTGTGTGATTGTGTGAATGTGTGATTGTGTGATTGTGTGATTGTGTGATTGTGTGATTGTGTGATTGTGTGATTGTGTGATTGTGTGATTGTGTGATTGTGTGATTGTGTGATCGTGTGATTGTGTGATTGTGTGATTGTGTGATTGTGACTGTGTGATTGTGTGAGTGTGTGATTGTGTGATTGAGTGATTGTGTGCTTGTGTGATTGTGTGGTTGTGTGGTTTTGTGATTGTGAGATTGTGTGAGTGTGTGCTTGTGTGATTGTGTGATTGTGATTGTGTGATTGTGATTGTGTGATTGTGATTGTGTGATTGTGATTGTGTGATTGTGATTGTGTGATTGTGATTGTGTGATTGTGATTGTGTGATTGTGATTGTGTGATTGTGATTGTGTGATTGTGATTGTGTGATTGTGATTGTGTGATTGTGATTGTGTGATTGTGATTGTGTGATTGTGATTGTGTGATTGTGATTGTGTGATTGTGATTGTGTGATTGTGATTGTGTGATTGTGATTGTGTGATTGTGATTGTGTGATTGTGATTGTGTGATTGTGATTGTGTGATTGTGATTGTGTGATTGTGATTGTGTGATTGTGATTGTGTGATTGTGATTGTGTGATTGTGATTGTGTGATTGTGATTGTGTGACTGTGATTGTGTGATTGTGATTGTGTGATTGTGATTGTGTGATTGTGATTGTGTGATTGTGATTGTGTGATTGTGATTGTGTGATTGTGATTGTGTGATTGTGATTGTGTGATTGTGATTGTGTGATTGTGATTGTGTGATTGTGATTGTGTGATTGTGATTGTGTGATTGTGATTGTGTGATTGTGATTGTGTGATTGTGATTGTGTGATTGTGATTGTGTGATTGTGATTGTGTGATTGTGATTGTGTGATTGTGATTGTGTGATTGTGATTGTGTGATTGTGATTGTGTGATTGTGATTGTGTGATTGTGATTGTGTGATTGTGATTGTGTGATTGTGATTGTGTGAGTGTGTGATTGTGTGATTGAGTGATTGTGTGCTTGTGTGATTGTGTGGTTGTGAGATTGTGTGATTGTGTGATTAGGTGATTGTGTGATTGTGTGACCGTGATTTTGTGATTGTGTGATTGTGTGATTGTGTGATTGTGTGACTGTGTGATTGTGTGAGTGTGTGATTGTGTGATTGAGTGATTGTGTGCTTGTGTGATTGTGTGGTTGTGTGGTTGTGTGATTGTGTGATTGTGTGATTGTGTGATTGTGTGATTGTGTGATTGTCTGATTGGGTGATTGGGTGATTGTGTGATTGCGTGATTGTGTGATTGTGTGATTGTGTGATTGTGTGATTGTGTGATTGAGTGATTGTGTGCTTGTGTGATTGTATACTTGTGTGATTGTGTGATTGTATACTCGTGTGATTGTCTGATTGTGTTATTGTGCGATTGTGTGCTTGTGTGATTGTGTGATTGTGATTGCGTGATTGTGTGATTGTGTGATTGTGTGATTGTGTGATTGTGTGATTGTGTGATTGTGTGATTGTGTGATTGTGTGATTGAGTGATTGTGTGCTTGTGTGATTGTGTGGTTGTGTGGTTGTGTGATTGTGTGATTGTGTGATTGTGTGATTGTGTGATTGTGTGATTGGGTGATTGTGTGATTGCGTGATTGTGTGATTGTGTGATTGTGTGATTGTGTGAGTGTGTGATTGTGTGATTGTGTGATTGAGTGATTGTGTGCTTGTGTGATTGTATACTTGTGTGATTGTGTGATTGTATACTCGTGTGATTGTCTGATTGTGTGATTGTGCGATTGTGTGCTTGTGTGATTGTGTGATTGTGATTGTGTGATTGTGTGATTGTGTGATTGTGTGATTGTGTGATTGTGTGATTGTGTGATTGTGTGACCGTGATTTTGTGATTGTGTGATTGTGTGATTGTGTGATTGTGTGATTGTGTGATTGTGTGATGGTGTGATTGTGTGAATGTGTGATTGTGTGATCGTGTGATCGTGTGATCGTGTGATCGTGTGATTGTGTGATCGTGTGGTTGTGCGATTGTGTGATTGTGTGATTGTGTGATTGTGTGATTGTGTGGGTGTGTGATTGTGTGATTGAGTGATGGTGTGGTTGTGTGATTGCGTGGTTGTGTGATTGTGTGATTAGGTGATTGTGTGATTGTGTGATTGTGTGATTGTGTGATGGTGTGATTGTGTGAATGTGTGATCGTGTGATCGTGTGATCGTGTGATCGTGTGATTGTGTGATCGTGTGATTGTGCGATTGTGTGATTGTGTGACTATGTGATTGTGTGATTGTGTGCGTGTGTGATTGTGTGATTGAGTGATGGTGTAGTTGTGTGATTGTGTGGTTGTGTGATTGTGTGATTAGGTGATTGTGTGATTGCGTGATTGTGTGATTGTGTGATTGTGTGATTGTGTGATTGTGATTGTGGGATTGTGATTGTGTGATTGTGATTGTGTGATTGTGATTGTGTGATTGTGATTGTGTGATTGTGATTGTGTGATTGTGATTGTGTGATTGTGATCGTGTGATTGTGATTGTGTGATTGTGATTGTGTGATTGTGATTGTGTGATTGTGTGATTGGGTGATTGTGTGATTGTGTGATTGTGTGATTGTGTGATTGTGTGATTGTGTGATTGTGTGATTGTGTGATTGTGTGATTGTGTGATTGTGTGATTGTGTGATTGTGTGATTGTGTGATTGTGTGATTGTGTGATTTTGTGATTGTGTGATTGTGTGATTGTGTGATTGTGTGATTGTGTGATTGTGTGATTGTGTGATTGTGACTGTGTGATTGTGTGAGTGTGTGATTGTGTGATTGAGTGATTGTGTGCTTGTGTGATTGTGTGGTTGTGTGGTTGTGTGATTGTGTGATTGTGTGATTGTGTGATTGTGTGATTGTGTGATTGGGTGATTGTGTGATTGCGTGATTGTGTGATTGTGTGATTGTGTGATCGTGTGATTGTGTGGTTGTGAGATTGGGTGATTGTGTGATTAGGTGATTGTGTGATTGTGTGACCGTGATTTTGTGATTGTGTGATTGTGTGATTGTGTGATTGTGTGATTGTGTGATGGTGTGATTGTGTGAATGTGTGATTGTGTGATCGTGTGATCGTGTGATCGTGTGATCGTGTGATTGTGTGATCGTGTGGTTGTGCGATTGTGTGATTGTGTGATTGTGTGATTGTGTGATTGTGTGATTGTGTGGGTGTGTGATTGTGTGATTGAGTGATGGTGTGGTTGTGTGATTGCGTGGTTGTGTGATTGTGTGATTAGGTGATTGTGTGATTGTGTGATTGTGTGATTGTGTGATGGTGTGATTGTGTGAATGTGTGATCGTGTGATCGTGTGATCGTGTGATCGTGTGATTGTGTGATCGTGTGATTGTGCGATTGTGTGATTGTGTGATTGTGTGATTGTGTGATTGTGTGAGTGTGTGATTGTGTGATTGAGTGATGGTGTGGTTGTGTGATTGTGTGGTTGTGTGATTGTGTGATTAGGTGATTGTGTGATTGCGTGATTGTGTGATTGTGTGATTGTGTGATTGTGTGATTGTGATTGTGTGATTGTGTTTGTGTGATTGTGATTGTGTGATTGTGATTGTGTGATTGTGATTGTGTGATTGTGATTGTGTGATTGTGATTGTGTGATTGTGATTGTGTGATTGTGATTGTGTGATTGTGATTGTGTGATTGTGATTGTGTGATTGTGATTGTGTGATTGTGATTGTGCGATTGTGATTGTGTGATTGTGTGAGTGTGTGATTGTGTGATTGAGTGATTGTGTGCTTGTGTGATTGTGTGGTTGTGAGATTGTGTGATTGTGTGATTAGGTGATTGTGTGATTGTGTGACCGTGATTTTGTGATTGTGTGATTGTGTGATGGTGTGATTGTGTGACTGTGTGATTGTGTGAGTGTGTGATTGTGTGATTGAGTGATTGTGTGCTTGTGTGATTGTGTGGTTGTGTGGTTGTGTGATTGTGTGATTGTGTGATTGTGTGATTGTGTGATTGTGTGATTGTGTGATTGGGTGATTGGGTTATTGTGTGATTGCGTGATTGTGTGATTGTGTGATTGTGTGATTGTGTGAGTGTGTGATTGTGTGATTGTGTGATTGAGTGATTGTGTGCTTGTGTGATTGTATACTTGTGTGATTGTGTGATTGTATACTCGTGTGATTGTCTGATTGTGTGATTGTGCGATTGTGTGCTTGTGTGATTGTGTGACTGTGATTGCGTGATTGTGTGATTGTGTGATTGTGTGATTGTGTGATTGTGTGATTGTGTGATTGTGTGATTGTGTGATTGTGTGATTGAGTGATTGTGTGCTTGTGTGATTGTGTGGTTGTGTGGTTGTGTGATTGTGTGATTGTGTGATCGTGTGATTGTGTGATTGTGTGATTGTGTGATTGGGTGATTGTGTGATTGCGTGATTGTGTGATTGTGTGATTGTGTGATTGTGTGAGTGTGTGATTGTGTGATTGTGTGATTGTGTGATTGAGTGATTGTGTGCTTGTGTGATTGTATACTTGTGTGATTGTGTGATTGTATACTCGTGTGATTGTCTGATTGTGTGATTGTGCGATTGTGTGCTTGTGTGATTGTGTGATTGTGATTGTGTGATTGTGTGATTGTGTGATTGTGTGATTGTGTGATTTTGTGATTGTGTGATTGTGTGATTGTGTGATTGTGTGATTGTGTGATTGTGTGATTGTGTGATTGTGTGATTGTGTGATTGTGTGATTGTGTGATTGTGTGATTGTGTGATTGTGTGATTGTGTGATTGTGTGATTGTGTGATTTTGTGATTGTGTGATTGTGTGATTGTGTGATTGTGTGATTGTGTGATTGTGTGATTGTGTGATTGTGACTGTGTGATTGTGTGAGTGTGTGATTGTGTGATTGAGTGATTGTGTGCTTGTGTGATTGTGTGGTTGTGTGGTTGTGTGATTGTGTGATTGTGTGATTGTGTGATTGTGTGATTGTGTGATTGTGTGATTGGGTGATTGTGTGATTGCGTGATTGTGTGATTGTGTGATTGTGTGATCGTGTGATTGTGTGGTTGTGAGATTGCGTGATTGTGTGATTAGGTGATTGTGTGATTGTGTGACCGTGATTTTGTGATTGTGTGATTGTGTGGTTGTGTGATTGTGTGATTGTGTGATGGTGTGATTGTGTGAATGTGTGATTGTGTGATCGTGTGATCGTGTGATCGTGTGATCGTGTGATTGTGTGATCGTGTGGTTGTGCGATTGTGTGATTGTGTGATTGTGTGATTGTGTGATTGTGTGATTGTGTGGGTGTGTGATTGTGTGATTGAGTGATGGTGTGGTTGTGTGATTGCGTGGTTGTGTGATTGTGTGATTAGGTGATTGTGTGATTGTGTGATTGTGTGATTGTGTGATGGTGTGATTGTGTGAATGTGTGATCGTGTGATCGTGTGATTGTGTGATTGTGTGATTGGGTGATTGGGTTATTGTGTGATTGCGTGATTGTGTGATTGTGTGATTGTGTGATTGTGTGAGTGTGTGATTGTGTGATTGTGTGATTGAGTGATTGTGTGCTTGTGTGATTGTATACTTGTGTGATTGTGTGATTGTATACTCGTGTGATTGTCTGATTGTGTGATTGTGCGATTGTGTGCTTGTGTGATTGTGTGACTGTGATTGCGTGATTGTGTGATTGTGTGATTGTGTGATTGTGTGATTGTGTGATTGTGTGATTGTGTGATTGTGTGATTGTGTGATTGAGTGATTGTGTGCTTGTGTGATTGTGTGGTTGTGTGGTTGTGTGATTGTGTGATTGTGTGATCGTGTGATTGTGTGATTGTGTGATTGTGTGATTGGGTGATTGTGTGATTGCGTGATTGTGTGATTGTGTGATTGTGTGATTGTGTGAGTGTGTGATTGTGTGATTGTGTGATTGTGTGATTGAGTGATTGTGTGCTTGTGTGATTGTATACTTGTGTGATTGTGTGATTGTATACTCGTGTGATTGTCTGATTGTGTGATTGTGCGATTGTGTGCTTGTGTGATTGTGTGATTGTGATTGTGTGATTGTGTGATTGTGTGATTGTGTGATTGTGTGATTTTGTGATTGTGTGATTGTGTGATTGTGTGATTGTGTGATTGTGTGATTGTGTGATTGTGTGATTGTGTGATTGTGTGATTGTGTGATTGTGTGATTGTGTGATTGTGTGATTGTGTGATTGTGTGATTGTGTGATTGTGTGATTTTGTGATTGTGTGATTGTGTGATTGTGTGATTGTGTGATTGTGTGATTGTGTGATTGTGTGATTGTGACTGTGTGATTGTGTGAGTGTGTGATTGTGTGATTGAGTGATTGTGTGCTTGTGTGATTGTGTGGTTGTGTGGTTGTGTGATTGTGTGATTGTGTGATTGTGTGATTGTGTGATTGTGTGATTGTGTGATTGGGTGATTGTGTGATTGCGTGATTGTGTGATTGTGTGATTGTGTGATCGTGTGATTGTGTGGTTGTGAGATTGCGTGATTGTGTGATTAGGTGATTGTGTGATTGTGTGACCGTGATTTTGTGATTGTGTGATTGTGTGGTTGTGTGATTGTGTGATTGTGTGATGGTGTGATTGTGTGAATGTGTGATTGTGTGATCGTGTGATCGTGTGATCGTGTGATCGTGTGATTGTGTGATCGTGTGGTTGTGCGATTGTGTGATTGTGTGATTGTGTGATTGTGTGATTGTGTGATTGTGTGGGTGTGTGATTGTGTGATTGAGTGATGGTGTGGTTGTGTGATTGCGTGGTTGTGTGATTGTGTGATTAGGTGATTGTGTGATTGTGTGATTGTGTGATTGTGTGGTGGTGTGATTGTGTGAATGTGTGATCGTGTGATCGTGTGATCGTGTGATCGTGTGATTGTGTGATCGTGTGATTGTGCGATTGTGTGATTGTGTGATTGTGTGATTGTGTGATTGTGTGAGTTTGTGATTGTGTGATGGAGTGATGGTGTGGTTGTGTGATTGTGTGGTTGTGTGATTGTGTGATTGTGTGATTGTGCGATTGTGTGCTTGTGTGATTGTGTGATTGTGATTGCGTGATTGTGTGATTGTGTGATTGTGTGATTGTGTGATTGTGTGATTGTGTGATTGTGTGATTGTGTGATTGTGTGATTGAGTGATTGTGTGCTTGTGTGATTGTGTGGTTGTGTGGTTGTGTGATTGTGTGATTGTGTGATCGTGTGATTGTGTGATTGTGTGATTGTGTGATTGGGTGATTGTGTGATTGCGTGATTGTGTGATTGTGTGATTGTGTGATTGTGTGAGTGTGTGATTGTGTGATTGTGTGATTGAGTGATTGTGTGCTTGTGTGATTGCATACTTGTGTGATTGTGTGATTGTATACTCGTGTGATTTTCTGATTGTGTGATTGTGCGATTGTGTGCTTGTGTGATTGTGTGATTGTGATTGTGTGATTGTGTGATTGTGTGATTGTGTGATTGTGTGATTGTGTGATTGTGTGATTGTGTGATTGTGTGATTGTGTGATTGTGTGATTGTGTGATTGTGTGATTGTGTGATTGTGTGATTGTGTGATTGTGTGATTGTGTGATTGTGTGATTGTGTGATTGTGTGATTTTGTGATTGTGTGATTGTGTGATTGTGTGATTGTGTGATTGTGTGATTGTGTGATTGTGTGATTGTGTGATTGTGACTGTGTGATTGTGTGAGTGTGTGATTGTGTGATTGAGTGATTGTGTGCTTGTGTGATTGTGTGGTTGTGTGGTTGTGTGATTGTGTGATTGTGTGATTGTGTGATTGTGTGATTGTGTGATTGTGTGATTGGGTGATTGTGTGATTGCGTGATTGTGTGATTGTGTGATTGTGTGATCGTGTGATTGTGTGGTTGTGAGATTGGGTGATTGTGTGATTAGGTGATTGTGTGATTGTGTGACCGTGATTTTGTGATTGTGTGATTGTGTGGTTGTGTGATTGTGTGATTGTGTGATGGTGTGATTGTGTGAATGTGTGATTGTGTGATCGTGTGATCGTGTGATCGTGTGATCGTGTGATTGTGTGATCGTGTGGTTGTGCGATTGTGTGATTGTGTGATTGTGTGATTGTGCGATTGTGTGATTGTGTGGGTGTGTGATTGTGTGATTGAGTGATGGTGTGGTTGTGTGATTGCGTGGTTGTGTGATTGTGTGATTAGGTGATTGTGTGATTGTGTGATTGTGTGATTGTGTGATGGTGTGATTGTGTGAATGTGTGATCGTGTGATCGTGTGATCGTGTGATCGTGTGATTGTGTGATCGTGTGATTGTGCGATTGTGTGATTGTGTGATTGTGTGATTGTGTGATTGTGTGAGTGTGTGATTGTGTGATTGAGTGATGGTGTGGTTGTGTGATTGTGTGGTTGTGTGATTGTGTGATTAGGTGATTGTGTGATTGCGTGATTGTGTGATTGTGTGATTGTGTGATTGTGTGATTGTGATTGTGTGATTGTGTTTGTGTGATTGTGATTGTGTGATTGTGATTGTGTGATTGTGATTGTGTGATTGTGATTGTGTGATTGTGATTGTGTGATTGTGATTGTGTGATTGTGATTGTGTGATTGTGATTGTGTGATTGTGATTGTGTGATTGTGATTGTGTGATTGTGATTGTGCGATTGTGATTGTGTGATTGTGTGAGTGTGTGATTGTGTGATTGAGTGATTGTGTGCTTGTGTGATTGTGTGGTTGTGAGATTGTGTGATTGTGTGATTAGGTGATTGTGTGATTGTGTGACCGTGATTTTGTGATTGTGTGATTGTGTGATTGTGTGATTGTGTGACTGTGTGATTGTGTGAGTGTGTGATTGTGTGATTGAGTGATTGTGTGCTTGTGTGATTGTGTGGTTGTGTGGTTGTGTGATTGTGTGATTGTGTGATTGTGTGATTGTGTGATTGTGTGATTGTGTGATTGGGTGATTGGGTTATTGTGTGATTGCGTGATTGTGTGATTGTGTGATTGTGTGATTGTGTGAGTGTGTGATTGTGTGATTGTGTGATTGAGTGATTGTGTGCTTGTGTGATTGTATACTTGTGTGATTGTGTGATTGTATACTCGTGTGATTGTCTGATTGTGTGATTGTGCGATTGTGTGCTTGTGTGATTGTGTGACTGTGATTGCGTGATTGTGTGATTGTGTGATTGTGTGATTGTGTGATTGTGTGATTGTGTGATCGTGTGATTGTGTGATTGTGTGATTGTGTGATTGGGTGATTGTGTGATTGCGTGATTGTGTGATTGTGTGATTGTGTGATTGTGTGATTGTGTGATGGTGTGATTGTGTGAATGTGTGATTGTGTGATCGTGTGATCGTGTGATCGTGTGATCGTGTGATTGTGTGATCGTGTGGTTGTGCGATTGTGTGATTGTGTGATTGTGTGATTGTGCGATTGTGTGATTGTGTGGGTGTGTGATTGTGTGATTGAGTGATGGTGTGGTTGTGTGATTGCGTGGTTGTGTGATTGTGTGATTAGGTGATTGTGTGATTGTGTGATTGTGTGATGGTGTGATTGTGTGAATGTGTGATCGTGTGATCGTGTGATCGTGTGATCGTGTGGTTGTGCGATTGTGTGATTGTGTGATTGTGTGATTGTGCGATTGTGTGATTGTGTGGGTGTGTGATTGTGTGATTGAGTGATGGTGTGGTTGTGTGATTGCGTGGTTGTGTGATTGTGTGATTAGGTGATTGTGTGATTGTGTGATTGTGTGATTGTGTGATGGTGTGATTGTGTGAATGTGTGATCGTGTGATCGTGTGATCGTGTGATCGTGTGATTGTGTGATCGTGTGATTGTGCGATTGTGTGATTGTGTGATTGTGTGATTGTGTGATTGTGTGAGTGTGTGATTGTGTGATTGAGTGATGGTGTGGTTGTGTGATTGTGTGATTGTGTGATTGTGTGATTAGGTGATTGTGTGATTGCGTGATTGTGTGATTGTGTGATTGTGTGATTGTGTGATTGTGATTGTGTGATTGTGTTTGTGTGATTGTGATTGTGTGATTGTGATTGTGTGATTGTGATTGTGTGATTGTGATTGTGTGATTGTGATTGTGTGATTGTGATTGTGTGATTGTGATTGTGTGATTGTGATTGTGTGATTGTGATTGTGTGATTGTGATTGTGTGATTGTGATTGTGTGATTGTGATTGTGCGATTGTGATTGTGTGATTGTGTGAGTGTGTGATTGTGTGATTGAGTGATTGTGTGCTTGTGTGATTGTGTGGTTGTGAGATTGTGTGATTGTGTGATTAGGTGATTGTGTGATTGTGTGACCGTGATTTTGTGATTGTGTGATTGTGTGATTGTGTGATTGTGTGACTGTGTGATTGTGTGAGTGTGTGATTGTGTGATTGAGTGATTGTGTGCTTGTGTGATTGTGTGGTTGTGTGGTTGTGTGATTGTGTGATTGTGTGATTGTGTGATTGTGTGATTGTGTGATTGTGTGATTGGGTGATTGGGTTATTGTGTGATTGCGTGATTGTGTGATTGTGTGATTGTGTGATTGTGTGAGTGTGTGATTGTGTGATTGTGTGATTGAGTGATTGTGTGCTTGTGTGATTGTATACTTGTGTGATTGTGTGATTGTATACTCGTGTGATTGTCTGATTGTGTGATTGTGCGATTGTGTGCTTGTGTGATTGTGTGACTGTGATTGCGTGATTGTGTGATTGTGTGATTGTGTGATTGTGTGATTGTGTGATTGTGTGATTGTGTGATTGTGTGATTGTGTGATTGAGTGATTGTGTGCTTGTGTGATTGTGTGGTTGTGTGGTTGTGTGATTGTGTGATTGTGTGATCGTGTGATTGTGTGATTGTGTGATTGTGTGATTGGGTGATTGTGTGATTGCGTGATTGTGTGATTGTGTGATTGTGTGATTGTGTGAGTGTGTGATTGTGTGATTGTGTGATTGTGTGATTGAGTGATTGTGTGCTTGTGTGATTGTATACTTGTGTGATTGTGTGATTGTATACTCGTGTGATTGTCTGATTGTGTGATTGTGCGATTGTGTGCTTGTGTGATTGTGTGATTGTGATTGTGTGATTGTGTGATTGTGTGATTGTGTGATTGTGTGATTTTGTGATTGTGTGATTGTGTGATTGTGTGATTGTGTGATTGTGTGATTGTGTGATTGTGTGATTGTGTGATTGTGTGATTGTGTGATTGTGTGATTGTGTGATTGTGTGATTGTGTGATTGTGTGATTGTGTGATTGTGTGATTTTGTGATTGTGTGATTGTGTGATTGTGTGATTGTGTGATTGTGTGATTGTGTGATTGTGTGATTGTGACTGTGTGATTGTGTGAGTGTGTGATTGTGTGATTGAGTGATTGTGTGCTTGTGTGATTGTGTGGTTGTGTGGTTGTGTGATTGTGTGATTGTGTGATTGTGTGATTGTGTGATTGTGTGATTGTGTGATTGGGTGATTGTGTGATTGCGTGATTGTGTGATTGTGTGATTGTGTGATCGTGTGATTGTGTGGTTGTGAGATTGTGTGATTGTGTGATTAGGTGATTGTGTGATTGTGTGACCGTGATTTTGTGATTGTGTGATTGTGTGGTTGTGTGATTGTGTGATTGTGTGATGGTGTGATTGTGTGAATGTGTGATTGTGTGATCGTGTGATCGTGTGATCGTGTGATCGTGTGATTGTGTGATCGTGTGGTTGTGCGATTGTGTGATTGTGTGATTGTGTGATTGTGTGATTGTGTGATTGTGTGATTGTGTGGGTGTGTGATTGTGTGATTGAGTGATGGTGTGGTTGTGTGATTGCGTGGTTGTGTGATTGTGTGATTAGGTGATTGTGTGATTGTGTGATTGTGTGATTGTGTGATTGTGTGATGGTGTGATTGTGTGAATGTGTGATCGTGTGATCGTGTGATCGTGTGATCGTGTGATTGTGTGATCGTGTGATTGTGCGATTGTGTGATTGTGTGATTGTGTGATTGTGTGATTGTGTGAGTTTGTGATTGTGTGATGGAGTGATGGTGTGGTTGTGTGATTGTGTGGTTGTGTGATTGTGTGATTAGGTGATTGTGTGATTGCGTGATTGTGTGATTGTGTGATTGTGTGATTGTGTGATTGTGTGATTGTGTGATTGTGTGATTGTGTGATTGTGTGATTGTGTGATTGTGTGATTGTGTGAGTGTGTGTTTGTGTGATTGAGCGATTGTGTGATTGTGTGATTGTGTGGTTGTGTGATTGTGTGATTGTGTGGTTGTGTGACCGTGATTGTGTGACCGTGATTGTGTGATCGTGATTGTGTGATCGTGATTGTGGGTCCGTGATTGAGTGACCGTGATCGTGTGACCGTGATTGTGTGACCGTGATAGTGTGACCGTGAATGTGTGATTGCGTGATGGTGATTGCGTGATTGTGATTGCGTGATTGTGATTGCGTGATTGTGTGATTGTGTGATGGTGTGATTGTGTGAATGTGTGATTGTGTGATCGTGTGATTGTCTGATCGTGTGATCGTGTGATCCTGTGATTGTGTGATTGTGTGATTTTGCGATTGTGTGATTGTGTGATTGTGTGATTGTGTGATTGTGTGATTGTGTGGTTGTGCGATCGTGATTGTGTGATCGTGATTGTCTGATCGTGATTGTGTGGTCGTGATTGTGTGATCGTGATTGTGCGATTGCGTGCTTGTGACTGTGTGATTGTGTGACTGTGTGATTGTGTGATTGTGTGAGTGTGTGATTGTGTGATTGAGCGATTGTGTGATTGTGTGATTGTGTGGTTGTGTGATTGTGTGATTGTGTGATTGTGTGATTGTGTGATTGTGCGATTGTGTGATTGTGTGATTGTGTGATTGTGTGATAGTGTGATTGTGTGATTGTGTGATTGAGTGATTGTGTGATTGTGTGATTGTGTGAATGTGAGATTGTGTGATTGTGTGATTGTGTGATTGTGTGATTGTGTGATTGTGTGATTGTGTGATTGTGTGATTGTGTGATTGTGTGATTGCGTGATTGTGTGATTGTGTGATTGTGTGATTGTGTGAGTGTGTGATTGTGTGATTGTGTGATTGAGTGATTGTGTGCTTGTGTGATTGTATACTTGTGTGATTGTGTGATTGTATACTCGTGTGATTTTCTGATTGTGTGATTGTGCGATTGTGTGCTTGTGTGATTGTGTGATTGTGATTGTGTGATTGTGTGATTGTGTGATTGTGTGATTGTGTGATTGTGTGATTGTGTGATTGTGTGATTGTGTGATTGTGTGATTGTGTGATTGTGTGATTGTGTGATTGTGTGATTGTGTGATTGTGTGATTGTGTGATTGTGTGATTGTGTGATTGTGTGATTGTGTGATTTTGTGATTGTGTGATTGTGTGATTGTGTGATTGTGTGATTGTGTGATTGTGTGATTGTGTGATTGTGTGATTGTGACTGTGTGATTGTGTGAGTGTGTGATTGTGTGATTGAGTGATTGTGTGCTTGTGTGATTGTGTGGTTGTGTGGTTGTGTGATTGTGTGATTGTGTGATTGTGTGATTGTGTGATTGTGTGATTGTGTGATTGGGTGATTGTGTGATTGCGTGATTGTGTGATTGTGTGATTGTGTGATCGTGTGATTGTGTGGTTGTGAGATTGGGTGATTGTGTGATTAGGTGATTGTGTGATTGTGTGACCGTGATTTTGTGATTGTGTGATTGTGTGATTGTGTGATTGTGTGATTGTGTGATGGTGTGATTGTGTGAATGTGTGATTGTGTGATCGTGTGATCGTGTGATCGTGTGATCGTGTGATTGTGTGATCGTGTGGTTGTGCGATTGTGTGATTGTGTGATTGTGTGATTGTGTGATTGTGTGATTGTGTGGGTGTGTGATTGTGTGATTGAGTGATGGTGTGGTTGTGTGATTGCGTGGTTGTGTGATTGTGTGATTAGGTGATTGTGTGATTGTGTGATTGTGTGATTGTGTGATGGTGTGATTGTGTGAATGTGTGATCGTGTGATCGTGTGATCGTGTGATCGTGTGATTGTGTGATCGTGTGATTGTGCGATTGTGTGATTGTGTGATTGTGTGATTGTGTGATTGTGTGAGTGTGTGATTGTGTGATTGAGTGATGGTGTGGTTGTGTGATTGTGTGGTTGTGTGATTGTGTGATTAGGTGATTGTGTGATTGCGTGATTGTGTGATTGTGTGATTGTGTGATTGTGTGATTGTGATTGTGTGATTGTGTTTGTGTGATTGCGATTGTGTGATTGTGATTGTGTGATTGTGATTGTGTGATTGTGATTGTGTGATTGTGATTGTGTGATTGTGATTGTGTGATTGTGATTGTGTGATTGTGATTGTGTGATTGTGATTGTGTGATTGTGATTGTGTGATTGTGATTGTGTGATTGTGATTGTGTGATTGTGATTGTGCGATTGTGATTGTGTGATTGTGTGAGTGTGTGATTGTGTGATTGAGTGATTGTGTGCTTGTGTGATTGTGTGGTTGTGAGATTGTGTGATTGTGTGATTAGGTGATTGTGTGATTGTGTGACCGTGATTTTGTGATTGTGTGATTGTGTGATTGTGTGATTGTGTGACTGTGTGATTGTGTGAGTGTGTGATTGTGTGATTGAGTGATTGTGTGCTTGTGTGATTGTGTGGTTGTGTGGTTGTGTGATTGTGTGATTGTGTGATTGTGTGATTGTGTGATTGTGTGATTGTGTGATTGGGTGATTGGGTTATTGTGTGATTGCGTGATTGTGTGATTGTGTGATTGTGTGATTGTGTGAGTGTGTGATTGTGTGATTGTGTGATTGAGTGATTGTGTGCTTGTGTGATTGTATACTTGTGTGATTGTGTGATTGTATACTCGTGTGATTGTCTGATTGTGTGATTGTGCGATTGTGTGCTTGTGTGATTGTGTGACTGTGATTGCGTGATTGTGTGATTGTGTGATTGTGTGATTGTGTGATTGTGTGATTGTGTGATTGTGTGATTGTGTGATTGTGTGATTGAGTGATTGTGTGCTTGTGTGATTGTGTGGTTGTGTGGTTGTGTGATTGTGTGATTGTGTGATCGTGTGATTGTGTGATTGTGTGATTGTGTGATTGGGTGATTGTGTGATTGCGTGATTGTGTGATTGTGTGATTGTGTGATTGTGTGAGTGTGTGATTGTGTGATTGTGTGATTGTGTGATTGAGTGATTGTGTGCTTGTGTGATTGTATACTTGTGTGATTGTGTGATTGTATACTCGTGTGATTGTCTGATTGTGTGATTGTGCGATTGTGTGCTTGTGTGATTGTGTGATTGTGATTGTGTGATTGTGTGATTGTGTGATTGTGTGATTGTGTGATTGTGTGATTGAGCGATTGTGTGATTGTGTGATTGTGTGATTGTGTGATTGTGTGATTGTGTGATTGGGTGATTGTGTGATTGCGTGATTGTGTGATTGTGTGATTGTGTGATCGTGTGATTGTGTGGTTGTGAGATTGTGTGATTGTGTGATTAGGTGATTGTGTGATTGTGTGACCGTGATTTTGTGATTGTGTGATTGTGTGGTTGTGTGATTGTGTGATTGTGTGATGGTGTGATTGTGTGAATGTGTGATTGTGTGATCGTGTGATCGTGTGATCGTGTGATCGTGTGATTGTGTGATCGTGTGGTTGTGCGATTGTGTGATTGTGTGATTGTGTGATTGTGTGATTGTGTGATTGTGTGATTGTGTGGGTGTGTGATTGTGTGATTGAGTGATGGTGTGGTTGTGTGATTGCGTGGTTGTGTGATTGTGTGATTAGGTGATTGTGTGATTGTGTGATTGTGTGATTGTGTGATTGTGTGATGGTGTGATTGTGTGAATGTGTGATCGTGTGATCGTGTGATCGTGTGATCGTGTGATTGTGTGATCGTGTGATTGTGCGATTGTGTGATTGTGTGATTGTGTGATTGTGTGATTGTGTGAGTTTGTGATTGTGTGATGGAGTGATGGTGTGGTTGTGTGATTGTGTGGTTGTGTGATTGTGTGATTAGGTGATTGTGTGATTGCGTGATTGTGTGATTGTGTGATTGTGTGATTGTGTGATTGTGTGATTGTGTGATTGTGTGATTGTGTGATTGTGTGATTGTGTGATTGTGTGATTGTGTGAGTGTGTGTTTGTGTGATTGAGCGATTGTGTGATTGTGTGATTGTGTGGTTGTGTGATTGTGTGATTGTGTGGTTGTGTGACCGTGATTGTGTGACCGTGATTGTGTGATCGTGATTGTGTGATCGTGATTGTGGGTCCGTGATTGAGTGACCGTGATCGTGTGACCGTGATTGTGTGACCGTGATAGTGTGACCGTGAATGTGTGATTGCGTGATGGTGATTGCGTGATTGTGATTGCGTGATTGTGATTGCGTGATTGTGTGATTGTGTGATGGTGTGATTGTGTGAATGTGTGATTGTGTGATCGTGTGATTGTCTGATCGTGTGATCGTGTGATCCTGTGATTGTGTGATTGTGTGATTTTGCGATTGTGTGATTGTGTGATTGTGTGATTGTGTGATTGTGTGATTGTGTGGTTGTGCGATCGTGATTGTGTGATCGTGATTGTCTGATCGTGATTGTGTGGTCGTGATTGTGTGATCGTGATTGTGCGATTGCGTGCTTGTGACTGTGTGATTGTGTGACTGTGTGATTGTGTGATTGTGTGAGTGTGTGATTGTGTGATTGAGCGATTGTGTGATTGTGTGATTGTGTGGTTGTGTGATTGTGTGATTGTGTGATTGTGTGATTGTGTGATTGTGCGATTGTGTGATTGTGTGATTGTGTGATTGTGTGATAGTGTGATTGTGTGATTGTGTGATTGAGTGATTGTGTGATTGTGTGATTGTGTGAATGTGAGATTGTGTGATTGTGTGATTGTGTGATTGTGTGATTGTGTGATTGTGTGATTGTGTGATTGTGTGATTGTGTGATTGTGTGATTGCGTGATTGTGTGATTGTGTGATTGTGTGATTGTGTGAGTGTGTGATTGTGTGATTGTGTGATTGAGTGATTGTGTGCTTGTGTGATTGTATACTTGTGTGATTGTGTGATTGTATACTCGTGTGATTTTCTGATTGTGTGATTGTGCGATTGTGTGCTTGTGTGATTGTGTGATTGTGATTGTGTGATTGTGTGATTGTGTGATTGTGTGATTGTGTGATTGTGTGATTGTGTGATTGTGTGATTGTGTGATTGTGTGATTGTGTGATTGTGTGATTGTGTGATTGTGTGATTGTGTGATTGTGTGATTGTGTGATTGTGTGATTGTGTGATTGTGTGATTTTGTGATTGTGTGATTGTGTGATTGTGTGATTGTGTGATTGTGTGATTGTGTGATTGTGTGATTGTGTGATTGTGACTGTGTGATTGTGTGAGTGTGTGATTGTGTGATTGAGTGATTGTGTGCTTGTGTGATTGTGTGGTTGTGTGGTTGTGTGATTGTGTGATTGTGTGATTGTGTGATTGTGTGATTGTGTGATTGTGTGATTGGGTGATTGTGTGATTGCGTGATTGTGTGATTGTGTGATTGTGTGATCGTGTGATTGTGTGGTTGTGAGATTGGGTGATTGTGTGATTAGGTGATTGTGTGATTGTGTGACCGTGATTTTGTGATTGTGTGATTGTGTGATTGTGTGATTGTGTGATTGTGTGATGGTGTGATTGTGTGAATGTGTGATTGTGTGATCGTGTGATCGTGTGATCGTGTGATCGTGTGATCGTGTGATTGTGTGATCGTGTGGTTGTGCGATTGTGTGATTGTGTGATTGTGTGATTGTGTGATTGTGTGATTGTGTGGGTGTGTGATTGTGTGATTGAGTGATGGTGTGGTTGTGTGATTGCGTGGTTGTGTGATTGTGTGATTAGGTGATTGTGTGATTGTGTGATTGTGTGATTGTGTGATGGTGTGATTGTGTGAATGTGTGATCGTGTGATCGTGTGATCGTGTGATCGTGTGATTGTGTGATCGTGTGATTGTGCGATTGTGTGATTGTGTGATTGTGTGATTGTGTGATTGTGTGAGTGTGTGATTGTGTGATTGAGTGATGGTGTGGTTGTGTGATTGTGTGGTTGTGTGATTGTGTGATTAGGTGATTGTGTGATTGCGTGATTGTGTGATTGTGTGATTGTGTGATTGTGTGATTGTGATTGTGTGATTGTGTTTGTGTGATTGCGATTGTGTGATTGTGATTGTGTGATTGTGATTGTGTGATTGTGATTGTGTGATTGTGATTGTGTGATTGTGATTGTGTGATTGTGATTGTGTGATTGTGATTGTGTGATTGTGATTGTGTGATTGTGATTGTGTGATTGTGATTGTGTGATTGTGATTGTGTGATTGTGATTGTGCGATTGTGATTGTGTGATTGTGTGAGTGTGTGATTGTGTGATTGAGTGATTGTGTGCTTGTGTGATTGTGTGGTTGTGAGATTGTGTGATTGTGTGATTAGGTGATTGTGTGATTGTGTGACCGTGATTTTGTGATTGTGTGATTGTGTGATTGTGTGATTGTGTGACTGTGTGATTGTGTGAGTGTGTGATTGTGTGATTGAGTGATTGTGTGCTTGTGTGATTGTGTGGTTGTGTGGTTGTGTGATTGTGTGATTGTGTGATTGTGTGATTGTGTGATTGTGTGATTGTGTGATTGGGTGATTGGGTTATTGTGTGATTGCGTGATTGTGTGATTGTGTGATTGTGTGATTGTGTGAGTGTGTGATTGTGTGATTGTGTGATTGAGTGATTGTGTGCTTGTGTGATTGTATACTTGTGTGATTGTGTGATTGTATACTCGTGTGATTGTCTGATTGTGTGATTGTGCGATTGTGTGCTTGTGTGATTGTGTGACTGTGATTGCGTGATTGTGTGATTGTGTGATTGTGTGATTGTGTGATTGTGTGATTGTGTGATTGTGTGATTGTGTGATTGTGTGATTGAGTGATTGTGTGCTTGTGTGATTGTGTGGTTGTGTGGTTGTGTGATTGTGTGATTGTGTGATCGTGTGATTGTGTGATTGTGTGATTGTGTGATTGGGTGATTGTGTGATTGCGTGATTGTGTGATTGTGTGATTGTGTGATTGTGTGAGTGTGTGATTGTGTGATTGTGTGATTGTGTGATTGAGTGATTGTGTGCTTGTGTGATTGTATACTTGTGTGATTGTGTGATTGTATACTCGTGTGATTGTCTGATTGTGTGATTGTGCGATTGTGTGCTTGTGTGATTGTGTGATTGTGATTGTGTGATTGTGTGATTGTGTGATTGTGTGATTGTGTGATTTTGTGATTGTGTGATTGTGTGATTGTGTGATTGTGTGATTGTGTGATTGTGTGATTGTGTGATTGTGTGATTGTGTGATTGTGTGATTGTGTGATTGTGTGATTGTGTGATTGTGTGATTGTGTGATTGTGTGATTTTGTGATTGTGTGATTGTGTGATTGTGTGATTGTGTGATTGTGTGATTGTGTGATTGTGTGATTGTGACTGTGTGATTGTGTGAGTGTGTGATTGTGTGATTGAGTGATTGTGTGCTTGTGTGATTGTGTGGTTGTGTGGTTGTGTGATTGTGTGATTGTGTGATTGTGTGATTGTGTGATTGTGTGATTGGGTGATTGTGTGATTGCGTGATTGTGTGATTGTGTGATTGTGTGATCGTGTGATTGTGTGGTTGTGAGATTGTGTGATTGTGTGATTAGGTGATTGTGTGATTGTGTGACCGTGATTTTGTGATTGTGTGATTGTGTGGTTGTGTGATTGTGTGATTGTGTGATGGTGTGATTGTGTGAATGTGTGATTGTGTGATCGTGTGATCGTGTGATCGTGTGATCGTGTGATTGTGTGATCGTGTGGTTGTGCGATTGTGTGATTGTGTGATTGTGTGATTGTGTGATTGTGTGATTGTGTGGGTGTGTGATTGTGTGATTGAGTGATGGTGTGGTTGTGTGATTGCGTGGTTGTGTGATTGTGTGATTAGGTGATTGTGTGATTGTGTGATTGTGTGATTGTGTGATGGTGTGATTGTGTGAATGTGTGATCGTGTGATCGTGTGATCGTGTGATCGTGTGATTGTGTGATCGTGTGATTGTGCGATTGTGTGATTGTGTGATTGTGTGATTGTGTGATTGTGTGAGTTTGTGATTGTGTGATGGAGTGATGGTGTGGTTGTGTGATTGTGTGGTTGTGTGATTGTGTGATTAGGTGATTGTGTGATTGCGTGATTGTGTGATTGTGTGATTGTGTGATTGTGTGATTGTGTGATTGTGTGATTGTGTGATTGTGTGATTGTGTGATTGTGTGATTGTGTGATTGTGTGATTGTGTGAGTGTGTGTTTGTGTGATTGAGCGATTGTGTGATTGTGTGATTGTGTGGTTGTGTGATTGTGTGATTGTGTGGTTGTGTGACCGTGATTGTGTGACCGTGATTGTGTGATCGTGATTGTGTGATCGTGATTGTGGGTCCGTGATTGAGTGACCGTGATCGTGTGACCGTGATTGTGTGACCGTGATAGTGTGACCGTGAATGTGTGATTGCGTGATGGTGATTGCGTGATTGTGATTGCGTGATTGTGATTGCGTGATTGTGTGATTGTGTGATGGTGTGATTGTGTGAATGTGTGATAGTGTGATCGTGTGATTGTCTGATCGTGTGATCGTGTGATCCTGTGATTGTGTGATTGTGTGATTTTGCGATTGTGTGATTGTGTGATTGTGTGATTGTGTGATTGTGTGATTGTGTGATTGTGTGATTGTGTGGTTGTGCGATCGTGATTGTGTGATCGTGATTGTCTGATCGTGATTGTGTGGTCGTGATTGTGTGATCGTGATTGTGCGATTGCGTGCTTGTGACTGTGTGATTGTGTGACTGTGTGATTGTGTGATTGTGTGAGTGTGTGATTGTGTGATTGAGCGATTGTGTGATTGTGTGATTGTGTGGTTGTGTGATTGTGTGATTGTGTGATTGTGTGATTGTGTGATTGTGCGATTGTGTGATTGTGTGATTGTGTGATTGTGTGATAGTGTGATTGTGTGATTGTGTGATTGAGTGATGGTGTGATTGTGTGATTGTGTGAATGTGAGATTGTGTGATTGTGTGATTGTGTGATTGTGTGATTGTGTGATTGTGTGATTGTGTGATTGTGTGATTGTGTGATTGTGTGATTGTGTGATTGTGTGATTGTGTGATTGTGTGGTTGTGTGAGTGTGTAATTGTGATTGTGCGATTGTGTGATTGTGTGATTGTGTGATTGTGTGATTGTGTGATTGTGTGATTGTGTGATTGAGTGATTGTGTGCTTGTGTGATTGTGTGGTTGTGTGATTGTGTGATGAGGTGATTGTGTGATGAGGTGATTGTGTGATTGTGTGATTGTGTAATTGTGATTGCGCGATTGTGATTGTGTGATTGTGTGATTGTGTGATTGTGTGATTGTGTGATTGTGTGATTGTGTGATTGTGAGATTGTGTGATTGTGTGATTGTGTGATTGTGTGATTGTGTGATTATGTGATTGTGTGGTTGTGTGATTGTGTGATTGTGTGATTGTGTGATTGAGTGATTGTGTGATTGTGTGATTGTGTAATTGTGTGATTGTGTGACCGTGATTGTGTGATTGTGTGATTGTGTGATTGTCTGATTGTGTGATTGTGTGATTGTGTGGTTGTGTGATTGTGTGATTGTTTGATTGTGTGATTGTGTGACTGTGTGATTGTGATTGTGTGATTGTGATTGTGTGATTGTGATTGTGTGATTGTGATTGTGCGATTGTGTGATTGTGTGATTGTGTTACTGAATGATTGTGTGACTGTGTGATTGAGAGACTGTGTGATTGTGTGACCATGATTGTGTGACCGTGATTGTGTAACCGTGATTGTGTGACCGATTGTGTGACCGTGATTGTGTGACCGTGATTTTGTCATCGTTATTGTGTGATCGTGATTGTGTGATCGTGATTGTGTGATTGTGATTGTGGGTCCGTGATTGAGTGACCGTGATTGTGTGACCGTGATTGTGTGACCGTGATAGTGTAACCGTGAATGTGTGATCGCGTGATTGTGATTCCGTGATTGTGATTGCGTGATTGTGATTGCGTGATTGTGATTGCGTGATTGTGATTGCATGATTGTGATTGCGTGATTGTGATTGCGTGATTGTGATTGCGTGATTGTGTGATTGTGTGATTGTGTGAATGTGTGATGGGGTGATTGTGTGAACGTGTGATTGTGTGATCGTGTGATTGTGTGATCGTGTGATCGTGTGATCGTGTGATTGTGTGATTGTGTGATTTTGCGATTGTGTGATTGTGTGATTGTGTGATTGTGTGAGTGTGTGATTGTGCGATTGCGTGATTGTGTGCTTGTGTGATTGTGTGGTTGTGTGATTGTGTGATTAGGTGATTGTGTGATTGTGTGATTGTGTGATTGTGTGATTGTGTGATTGTGTGATTGTGTGATTGTGTGATTGTGTAATTGTGTGATTGTGTAATTGTGATTGTGCGATTGTGATTGTGTGATTGTGTGATTGTGTGATTGTGTGATTGGGTGATTGTGTGATTGTGTGATTGTGTGATTGTGTGATTGTGAGATTGTGTGATTGTGTGATTGTGTGATTGTGTGATTGTGTGATTATGTGATTGTGTGGTTGTGTGATTGTGTGATTGTGTGATTGTGTGATTGAGTGATTGTGTGATTGTGTGATTGTGTGATTGTGTGATTGTGTGACCGTGATTGTGTGATTGTGTGATTGTGTGATTGTCTGATTGTGTGATTGTGTGATTGTGTGGTTGTGTGATTGTGTGATTGTTTGATTGTGTGATTGTGTGACTATGTGATTGTGATTGTGTGATTGTGTGATTGTGTGATTGTGTGATTGTGTGATTGTGTGATCGTGTGATTGTGTGATTGCGTGATTGTGTGATTGTGTGATTGTGTGATTGTGTGATTGTGTGATTGTGTGATTGTGTGATTGTGTAATTGTGGTTGTGCGATTGTGATTGTGTGATTGTGTGATTGTGTGATTGTGTGATCGTGAGATTGTGTGATTGTGTGATTGTGTGATTGTGTGATCGTGATTGTGATTGTGTGATTGTGATTGTGTGATTGAGTGATTGTGTGATTGTGTGATTGTGTGATTGTGTGATTGTGTGGTTGTGTGATTGTGTGATTGTGTGATTGTGTGATTGTGTGATTGTGTGATGGTGTGATTGTGTGAATGTGTGATTGTGTGATCGTGTGATTGTGTGATCGTGTGATCGTGTGATCGTGTGATTGTGTGATCGTGTGATTGTGTGATTGCGTGATTGTGTGATTGTGTGATTGTGTGATTGTGTGATTGTGTGATTGTGTGATTGTGTGATTGTGTAATTGTGGTTGTGCGATTGTGATTGTGTGATTGTGTGATTGTGTGATTGTGAGATTGTGTGATTGTGTGATTGTGTGATTGTGTGATTGTGATTGTGATTGTGTGATTGTGTGATTGTGTGATTGTGACTGTGTGATTATGTGAGTGTGTGATTGTGTGATTGAGTGATTGTGTGCTTGTGTGATTGTGTGGTTGTGTGGTTGTGTGATTGTGTGATTGTGTGATTGTGTGATTGTGTGATTGTGTGATTGGGTGATTGTGTGATTGCGTGATTGTGTGATTGTGTGATTGTGTGATTGTGTGATCGTGTGATTGTGTGGTTGTGAGATTGTGTGATTGTGTGATTAGGTGATTGTGTGATTGTGTGACCGTGATTGTGTGATTGTGTGATTGTGTGATTGTGTGATTGTGTGATTGTGTGATGGTGTGATTGTGTGAATGTGTGATTGTGTGATCGTGTGATCGTGTGATCGTGTGATCGTGTGATTGTGTGATCGTGTGATTGTGCGATTGTGTGATCGTGTGATTGTGTGATCGTGTGATCGTGTGATCCTGTGATTGTGTGATTGTGTGATTTTGCGATTGTGTGATTGTGTGATTGTGTGATTGTGTGATTGTGTGATTGTGTGATTGTGTGATTGTGTGATTGTGTGGTTGTGCGATCGTGATTGTGTGATCGTGATTGTGTGGTCGTGATTGTGTGATCGTGATTGTGCGATTGCGTGCTTGTGACTGTGTGATTGTGTGACTGTGTGATTGTGTGATTGTGTGATTGTGTGATTGTGTGATTTTGCGATTGTGTGATTGTGTGATTGTGTGATTGTGTGATTGTGTGATTGTGTGATTGTGTGTTTGTGTGATTGTGTGATTGTGTGGTTGTGCGATCGTGATTGTGTGATCGTGATTGTCTGACCGTGATAGTGTGACCGTGAATGTGTGATTGCGTGATTGTGATTGCGTGATTGTGTGATTGTGTGATTGTGTGATGGTGTGATTGTGTGAATGTGTGATTGTGTGATCGTGTGATCGTGTGATCGTGTGATTGTGTGATCGTGTGATTGTGCGATTGTGTGATTCTGTGATTGTGTGATTGTGTGATTGTGTGATTGTGTGATTGTGTGATTGTGTGATTGTGTGATTGTGTGGTTGTGTGATTGTGTGATTGTGTGATTGTGTGATTGTGTGATTGTGCGATTGTGTGATTGTGTGATTGTGTGATTGTGTGATAGTGTGATTGTGTGATTGTGTGATTGAGTGATGGTGTGATTGTGTGATTGTGTGAATGTGAGATTGTGTGATTGTGTGATTGTGTGATTGTGTGATTGTGTGATTGTGTGATTGTGTGATTGTGTGATTGTGTGATTGTGTGATTGTGTGATTGTGTGATTGTGTGATTGTGTGGTTGTGTGAGTGTGTAATTGTGATTGTGCGATTGTGTGATTGTGTGATTGTGTGATTGTGTGATTGTGTGATTGTGTGATTGTGTGATTGAGTGATTGTGTGCTTGTGTGATTGTGTGGTTGTGTGATTGTGTGATGAGGTGATTGTGTGATGAGGTGATTGTGTGATTGTGTGATTGTGTAATTGTGATTGCGCGATTGTGATTGTGTGATTGTGTGATTGTGTGATTGTGTGATTGTGTGATTGTGTGATTGTGTGATTGTGAGATTGTGTGATTGTGTGATTGTGTGATTGTGTGATTGTGTGATTATGTGATTGTGTGGTTGTGTGATTGTGTGATTGTGTGATTGTGTGATTGAGTGATTGTGTGATTGTGTGATTGTGTAATTGTGTGATTGTGTGACCGTGATTGTGTGATTGTGTGATTGTGTGATTGTCTGATTGTGTGATTGTGTGATTGTGTGGTTGTGTGATTGTGTGATTGTTTGATTGTGTGATTGTGTGACTGTGTGATTGTGATTGTGTGATTGTGATTGTGTGATTGTGATTGTGTGATTGTGATTGTGCGATTGTGTGATTGTGTGATTGTGTTACTGAATGATTGTGTGACTGTGTGATTGAGAGACTGTGTGATTGTGTGACCATGATTGTGTGACCGTGATTGTGTAACCGTGATTGTGTGACCGATTGTGTGACCGTGATTGTGTGACCGTGATTTTGTCATCGTTATTGTGTGATCGTGATTGTGTGATCGTGATTGTGTGATTGTGATTGTGGGTCCGTGATTGAGTGACCGTGATTGTGTGACCGTGATTGTGTGACCGTGATAGTGTAACCGTGAATGTGTGATCGCGTGATTGTGATTCCGTGATTGTGATTGCGTGATTGTGATTGCGTGATTGTGATTGCGTGATTGTGATTGCATGATTGTGATTGCATGATTGTGATTGCGTGATTGTGATTGCGTGATTGTGTGATTGTGTGATTGTGTGAATGTGTGATGGGGTGATTGTGTGAACGTGTGATTGTGTGATCGTGTGATTGTGTGATCGTGTGATCGTGTGATCGTGTGATTGTGTGATTGTGTGATTTTGCGATTGTGTGATTGTGTGATTGTGTGATTGTGTGAGTGTGTGATTGTGCGATTGCGTGATTGTGTGCTTGTGTGATTGTGTGGTTGTGTGATTGTGTGATTAGGTGATTGTGTGATTGTGTGATTGTGTGATTGTGTGATTGTGTGATTGTGTGATTGTGTGATTGTGTAATTGTGTGATTGTGTAATTGTGATTGTGCGATTGTGATTGTGTGATTGTGTGATTGTGTGATTGTGTGATTGAGTGATTGTGTGATTGTGTGATTGTGTGATTGTGTGATTGTGTGATTGTGTGACCGTGATTGTGTGATTGTGTGATTGTGTGATTGTCTGATTGTGTGATTGTGTGATTGTGTGGTTGTGTGATTGTGTGATTGTTTGATTGTGTGATTGTGTGACTATGTGATTGTGATTGTGTGATTGTGTGATTGTGTGATTGTGTGATTGTGTGATTGTGTGATCGTGTGATTGTGTGATTGCGTGATTGTGTGATTGTGTGATTGTGTGATTGTGTGATTGTGTGATTGTGTGATTGTGTGATTGTGTAATTGTGGTTGTGCGATTGTGATTGTGTGATTGTGTGATTGTGTGATTGTGTGATCGTGAGATTGTGTGATTGTGTGATTGTGTGATTGTGTGATCGTGATTGTGATTGTGTGATTGTGATTGTGTGATTGAGTGATTGTGTGATTGTGTGATTGTGTGATTGTGTGATTGTGTGGTTGTGTGATTGTGTGATTGTGTGATTGTGTGATTGTGTGATTGTGTGATGGTGTGATTGTGTGAATGTGTGATTGTGTGATCGTGTGATTGTGTGATCGTGTGATCGTGTGATCGTGTGATTGTGTGATCGTGTGATTGTGTGATTGCGTGATTGTGTGATTGTGTGATTGTGTGATTGTGTGATTGTGTGATTGTGTGATTGTGTGATTGTGTAATTGTGGTTGTGCGATTGTGATTGTGTGATTGTGTGATTGTGTGATTGTGAGATTGTGTGATTGTGTGATTGTGTGATTGTGTGATTGTGATTGTGATTGTGTGATTGTGTGATTGTGTGATTGTGACTGTGTGATTATGTGAGTGTGTGATTGTGTGATTGAGTGATTGTGTGCTTGTGTGATTGTGTGGTTGTGTGGTTGTGTGATTGTGTGATTGTGTGATTGTGTGATTGTGTGATTGTGTGATTGGGTGATTGTGTGATTGCGTGATTGTGTGATTGTGTGATTGTGTGATTGTGTGATCGTGTGATTGTGTGGTTGTGAGATTGTGTGATTGTGTGATTAGGTGATTGTGTGATTGTGTGACCGTGATTGTGTGATTGTGTGATTGTGTGATTGTGTGATTGTGTGATTGTGTGATGGTGTGATTGTGTGAATGTGTGATTGTGTGATCGTGTGATCGTGTGATCGTGTGATCGTGTGATTGTGTGATCGTGTGATTGTGCGATTGTGTGATCGTGTGATTGTGTGATCGTGTGATCGTGTGATCCTGTGATTGTGTGATTGTGTGATTTTGCGATTGTGTGATTGTGTGATTGTGTGATTGTGTGATTGTGTGATTGTGTGATTGTGTGATTGTGTGATTGTGTGGTTGTGCGATCGTGATTGTGTGATCGTGATTGTGTGGTCGTGATTGTGTGATCGTGATTGTGCGATTGCGTGCTTGTGACTGTGTGATTGTGTGACTGTGTGATTGTGTGATTGTGTGATTGTGTGATTGTGTGATTTTGCGATTGTGTGATTGTGTGATTGTGTGATTGTGTGATTGTGTGATTGTGTGATTGTGTGTTTGTGTGATTGTGTGATTGTGTGGTTGTGCGATCGTGATTGTGTGATCGTGATTGTCTGACCGTGATAGTGTGACCGTGAATGTGTGATTGCGTGATTGTGATTGCGTGATTGTGTGATTGTGTGATTGTGTGATGGTGTGATTGTGTGAATGTGTGATTGTGTGATCGTGTGATCGTGTGATCGTGTGATTGTGTGATCGTGTGATTGTGCGATTGTGTGATTCTGTGATTGTGTGATTGTGTGATTGTGTGATTGTGTGATTGTGTGATTGTGTGATTGTGTGAATGTGTGATTGTGTGATTGTGTGATTGTGTGATTGTGTGATTGTGTGATTGTGTGATTGTGTGATTGTGTGATTGTGTGATTGTGTGATCGTGTGATTGTGTGATTGTGTGATTGTGTGATTGTGACTGTGTGATTGTGTGAGTGTGTGATTGTGTGATTGAGTGATTGTGTGCTTGTGTGATTGTGTGGTTGTGTGGTTTTGTGATTGTGAGATTGTGTGAGTGTGTGCTTGTGTGATTGTGTGATTGTGATTGTGTGATTGTGATTGTGTGATTGTGATTGTGTGATTGTGATTGTGTGATTGTGATTGTGTGATTGTGATTGTGTGATTGTGATTGTGTGATTGTGATTGTGTGATTGTGATTGTGTGATTGTGATTGTGTGATTGTGATTGTGTGATTGTGATTGTGTGATTGTGATTGTGTGATTGTGATTGTGTGATTGTGATTGTGTGATTGTGATTGTGTGATTGTGATTGTGTGATTGTGATTGTGTGATTGTGATTGTGTGATTGTGATTGTGTGATTGTGATTGTGTGATTGTGATTGTGTGATTGTGATTGTGTGATTGTGATTGTGTGATTGTGATTGTGTGATTGTGATTGTGTGATTGTGATTGTGTGATTGTGATTGTGTGATTGTGATTGTGTGATTGTGATTGTGTGATTGTGATTGTGTGATTGTGATTGTGTGATTGTGATTGTGTGATTGTGATTGTGTGATTGTGATTGTGTGATTGTGATTGTGTGATTGTGATTGTGTGATTGTGATTGTGTGATTGTGATTGTGTGATTGTGATTGTGTGATTGTGATTGTGTGATTGTGTGAGTGTGTGATTGTGTGATTGAGTGATTGTGTGCTTGTGTGATTGTGTGGTTGTGAGATTGTGTGATTGTGTGATTAGGTGATTGTGTGATTGTGTGACCGTGATTTTGTGATTGTGTGATTGTGTGATTGTGTGATTGTGTGACTGTGTGATTGTGTGAGTGTGTGATTGTGTGATTGAGTGATTGTGTGCTTGTGTGATTGTGTGGTTGTGTGGTTGTGTGATTGTGTGATTGTGTGATTGTGTGATTGTGTGATTGTCTGATTGGGTGATTGGGTGATTGTGTGATTGCGTGATTGTGTGATTGCGTGATTGTGTGATTGTGTGATTGTGTGATTGTGTGATTGTGTGAGTGTGTGATTGTGTGATTGTGTGATTGAGTGATTGTGTGCTTGTGTGATTGTATACTTGTGTGATTGTGTGATTGTATACTCGTGTGATTGTCTGATTGTGTGATTGTGCGATTGTGTGCTTGTGTGATTGTGTGATTGTGATTGTGTGATTGTGTGATTGTGTGATTGTGTGATTGTGTGATTGTGTGATTGTGTGATTGTGTGACCGTGATTTTGTGATTGTGTGATTGTGTGATTGTGTGATTGTGTGATTGTGTGATGGTGTGATTGTGTGAATGTGTGATTGTGTGATCGTGTGATCGTGTGATCGTGTGATCGTGTGATTGTGTGATCGTGTGGTTGTGCGATTGTGTGATTGTGTGATTGTGTGATTGTGTGATTGTGTGGGTGTGTGATTGTGTGATTGAGTGATGGTGTGGTTGTGTGATTGCGTGGTTGTGTGATTGTGTGATTAGGTGATTGTGTGATTGTGTGATTGTGTGATTGTGTGATGGTGTGATTGTGTGAATGTGTGATCGTGTGATCGTGTGATCGTGTGATCGTGTGATTGTGTGATCGTGTGATTGTGCGATTGTGTGATTGTGTGACTGTGTGATTGTGTGATTGTGTGAGTGTGTGATTGTGTGATTGAGTGATGGTGTAGTTGTGTGATTGTGTGGTTGTGTGATTGTGTGATTAGGTGATTGTGTGATTGCGTGATTGTGTGATTGTGTGATTGTGTGATTGTGTGATTGTGATTGTGGGATTGTGATTGTGTGATTGTGATTGTGTGATTGTGATTGTGTGATTGTGATTGTGTGATTGTGATTGTGTGATTGTGATTGTGTGATTGTGATTGTGTGATTGTGATTGTGTGATTGTGATTGTGTGATTGTGATTGTGTGATTGTGTGGTTGTGAGATTGTGTGATTGTGTGATTAGGTGATTGTGTGATTGTGTGACCGTGATTTTGTGATTGTGTGATTGTGTGATTGTGTGACTGTGTGATTGTGTGAGTGTGTGATTGTGTGATTGAGTGATTGTGTGCTTGTGTGATTGTGTGGTTGTGTGGTTGTGTGATTGTGTGATTGTGTGATTGTGTGATTGTGTGATTGTGTGATTGTGTGATTGTGCGATTGTGTGCTTGTGTGATTGTGTGATTGTGATTGCGTGATTGTGTGATTGTGTGATTGTGTGATTGTGTGATTGTGTGATTGTGTGATTGTGTGATTGTGTGATTGAGTGATTGTGTGCTTGTGTGATTGTGTGGTTGTGTGGTTGTGTGATTGTGTGATTGTGTGATCGTGTGATTGTGTGATTGTGTGATTGTGTGATTGGGTGATTGTGTGATTGCGTGATTGTGTGATTGTGTGATTGTGTGATTGTGTGAGTGTGTGATTGTGTGATTGTGTGATTGAGTGATTGTGTGCTTGTGTGATTGTATACTTGTGTGATTGTGTGATTGTATACTCGTGTGATTTTCTGATTGTGTGATTGTGCGATTGTGTGCTTGTGTGATTGTGTGATTGTGATTGTGTGATTGTGTGATTGTGTGATTGTGTGATTGTGTGATTGTGTGATTGTGTGATTGTGTGATTGTGTGATTGTGTGATTGTGTGATTGTGTGATTGCGTGATTGTGTGATTGTGTGATTGTGTGATCGTGTGATTGTGTGGTTGTCAGATTGGGTGATTGTGTGATTAGGTGATTGTGTGATTGTGTGACCGTGATTTTGTGATTGTGTGATTGTGTGATTGTGTGATTGTGTGATTGTGTGATGGTGTGATTGTGTGAATGTGTGATTGTGTGATCGTGTGATCGTGTGATCGTGTGATCGTGTGATTGTGTGATCGTGTGGTTGTGCGATTGTGTGATTGTGTGATTGTGTGATTGTGTGATTGTGTGATTGTGTGGGTGTGTGATTGTGTGATTGAGTGATGGTGTGGTTGTGTGATTGCGTGGTTGTGTGATTGTGTGATTAGGTGATTGTGTGATTGTGTGATGGTGTGATTGTGTGAATGTGTGATCGTGTGATCGTGTGATCGTGTGATCGTGTGATTGTGTGATCGTGTGATTGTGCGATTGTGTGATTGTGTGATTGTGTGATTGTGTGATTGTGTGAGTGTGTGATTGTGTGATTGAGTGATGGTGTGGTTGTGTGATTGTGTGGTTGTGTGATTGTGTGATTAGGTGATTGTGTGATTGCGTGATTGTGTGATTGTGTGATTGTGTGATTGTGTGATTGTGATTGTGTGATTGTGTTTGTGTGATTGTGATTGTGTGATTGTGATTGTGTGATTGTGATTGTGTGATTGTGATTGTGTGATTGTGATTGTGTGATTGTGATTGTGTGATTGTGATTGTGTGATTGTGATTGTGTGATTGTGATTGTGTGATTGTGATTGTGTGATTGTGATTGTGCGATTGTGATTGTGTGATTGTGTGAGTGTGTGAATGTGTGATTGAGTGATTGTGTGCTTGTGTGATTGTGTGGTTGTGAGATTGTGTGATTGTGTGATTAGGTGATTGTGTGATTGTGTGACCGTGATTTTGTGATTGTGTGATTGTGTGATTGTGTGATTGTGTGACTGTGTGATTGTGTGAGTGTGTGATTGTGTGATTGAGTGATTGTGTGCTTGTGTGATTGTGTGGTTGTGTGGTTGTGTGATTGTGTGATTGTGTGATTGTGTGATTGTGTGATTGTGTGATTGTGTGATTGGGTGATTGGGTTATTGTGTGATTGCGTGATTGTGTGATTGTGTGATTGTGTGATTGTGTGGGTGTGTGATTGTGTGATTGTGTGATTGAGTGATTGTGTGCTTGTGTGATTGTATACTTGTGTGATTGTGTGATTGTATACTCGTGTGATTGTCTGATTGTGTGATTGTGCGATTGTGTGCTTGTGTGATTGTGTGACTGTGATTGCGTGATTGTGTGATTGTGTGATTGTGTGATTGTGTGATTGTGTGATTGTGTGATTGTGTGATTGTGTGATTGTGTGATTGAGTGATTGTGTGCTTGTGTGATTGTGTGGTTGTGTGGTTGTGTGATTGTGTGATTGTGTGATCGTGTGATTGTGTGATTGTGTGATTGTGTGATTGGGTGATTGTGTGATTGCGCGATTGTGTGATTGTGTGATTGTGTGATTGTGTGAGTGTGTGATTGTGTGATTGTGTGATTGTGTGATTGAGTGATTGTGTGCTTGTGTGATTGTATACTTGTGTGATTGTGTGATTGTATACTCGTGTGATTGTCTGATTGTGTGATTGTGCGATTGTGTGCTTGTGTGATTGTGTGATTGTGATTGTGTGATTGTGTGATTGTGTGATTGTGTGATTGTGTGATCGTGTGATTGTGTGATTGCGTGATTGTGTGATTGTGTGATTGTGTGATTGTGTGATTGTGTGATTGTGTGATTGTGTGATTGTGTAATTGTGGTTGTGCGATTGTGATTGTGTGATTGTGTGATTGTGTGATTGTGTGATCGTGAGATTGTGTGATTGTGTGATTGTGTGATTGTGTGATCGTGATTGTGATTGTGTGATTGTGATTGTGTGATTGAGTGATTGTGTGATTGTGTGATTGTGTGATTGTGTGATTGTGTGGTTGTGTGATTGTGTGATTGTGTGATTGTGTGATTGTGTGATTGTGTGATGGTGTGATTGTGTGAATGTGTGATTGTGTGATCGTGTGATTGTGTGATCGTGTGATCGTGTGATCGTGTGATTGTGTGATCGTGTGATTGTGTGATTGCGTGATTGTGTGATTGTGTGATTGTGTGATTGTGTGATTGTGTGATTGTGTGATTGTGTGATTGTGTAATTGTGGTTGTGCGATTGTGATTGTGTGATTGTGTGATTGTGTGATTGTGAGATTGTGTGATTGTGTGATTGTGTGATTGTGTGATTGTGATTGTGATTGTGTGATTGTGTGATTGTGTGATTGTGACTGTGTGATTATGTGAGTGTGTGATTGTGTGATTGAGTGATTGTGTGCTTGTGTGATTGTGTGGTTGTGTGGTTGTGTGATTGTGTGATTGTGTGATTGTGTGATTGTGTGATTGTGTGATTGGGTGATTGTGTGATTGCGTGATTGTGTGATTGTGTGATTGTGTGATTGTGTGATCGTGTGATTGTGTGGTTGTGAGATTGTGTGATTGTGTGATTAGGTGATTGTGTGATTGTGTGACCGTGATTGTGTGATTGTGTGATTGTGTGATTGTGTGATTGTGTGATTGTGTGATGGTGTGATTGTGTGAATGTGTGATTGTGTGATCGTGTGATCGTGTGATCGTGTGATCGTGTGATTGTGTGATCGTGTGATTGTGCGATTGTGTGATCGTGTGATTGTGTGATCGTGTGATCGTGTGATCCTGTGATTGTGTGATTGTGTGATTTTGCGATTGTGTGATTGTGTGATTGTGTGATTGTGTGATTGTGTGATTGTGTGATTGTGTGATTGTGTGATTGTGTGGTTGTGCGATCGTGATTGTGTGATCGTGATTGTGTGGTCGTGATTGTGTGATCGTGATTGTGCGATTGCGTGCTTGTGACTGTGTGATTGTGTGACTGTGTGATTGTGTGATTGTGTGATTGTGTGATTGTGTGATTTTGCGATTGTGTGATTGTGTGATTGTGTGATTGTGTGATTGTGTGATTGTGTGATTGTGTGTTTGTGTGATTGTGTGATTGTGTGGTTGTGCGATCGTGATTGTGTGATCGTGATTGTCTGACCGTGATAGTGTGACCGTGAATGTGTGATTGCGTGATTGTGATTGCGTGATTGTGTGATTGTGTGATTGTGTGATGGTGTGATTGTGTGAATGTGTGATTGTGTGATCGTGTGATCGTGTGATCGTGTGATTGTGTGATCGTGTGATTGTGCGATTGTGTGATTCTGTGATTGTGTGATTGTGTGATTGTGTGATTGTGTGATTGTGTGATTGTGTGATTGTGTGAATGTGTGATTGTGTGATTGTGTGATTGTGTGATTGTGTGATTGTGTGATTGTGTGATTGTGTGATTGTGTGATTGTGTGATTGTGTGATCGTGTGATTGTGTGATTGTGTGATTGTGTGATTGTGACTGTGTGATTGTGTGAGTGTGTGATTGTGTGATTGAGTGATTGTGTGCTTGTGTGATTGTGTGGTTGTGTGGTTTTGTGATTGTGAGATTGTGTGAGTGTGTGCTTGTGTGATTGTGTGATTGTGATTGTGTGATTGTGATTGTGTGATTGTGATTGTGTGATTGTGATTGTGTGATTGTGATTGTGTGATTGTGATTGTGTGATTGTGATTGTGTGATTGTGATTGTGTGATTGTGATTGTGTGATTGTGATTGTGTGATTGTGATTGTGTGATTGTGATTGTGTGATTGTGATTGTGTGATTGTGATTGTGTGATTGTGATTGTGTGATTGTGATTGTGTGATTGTGATTGTGTGATTGTGATTGTGTGATTGTGATTGTGTGATTGTGATTGTGTGATTGTGATTGTGTGATTGTGATTGTGTGATTGTGATTGTGTGATTGTGATTGTGTGATTGTGATTGTGTGATTGTGATTGTGTGATTGTGATTGTGTGATTGTGATTGTGTGATTGTGATTGTGTGATTGTGATTGTGTGATTGTGATTGTGTGATTGTGATTGTGTGATTGTGATTGTGTGATTGTGATTGTGTGATTGTGATTGTGATTGTGTGATTGTGATTGTGTGATTGTGATTGTGTGATTGTGATTGTGTGATTGTGATTGTGTGATTGTGATTGTGTGATTGTGATTGTGTGATTGTGATTGTGTGATTGTGATTGTGTGATTGTGATTGTGTGATTGTGTGAGTGTGTGATTGTGTGATTGAGTGATTGTGTGCTTGTGTGATTGTGTGGTTGTGAGATTGTGTGATTGTGTGATTAGGTGATTGTGTGATTGTGTGACCGTGATTTTGTGATTGTGTGATTGTGTGATTGTGTGATTGTGTGACTGTGTGATTGTGTGAGTGTGTGATTGTGTGATTGAGTGATTGTGTGCTTGTGTGATTGTGTGGTTGTGTGGTTGTGTGATTGTGTGATTGTGTGATTGTGTGATTGTGTGATTGTGTGATTGTCTGATTGGGTGATTGGGTGATTGTGTGATTGCGTGATTGTGTGATTGTGTGATTGTGTGATTGTGTGATTGTGTGATTGAGTGATTGTGTGCTTGTGTGATTGTATACTTGTGTGATTGTGTGATTGTATACTCGTGTGATTGTCTGATTGTGTGATTGTGCGATTGTGTGCTTGTGTGATTGTGTGATTGTGATTGCGTGATTGTGTGATTGTGTGATTGTGTGATTGTGTGATTGTGTGATTGTGTGATTGTGTGATTGTGTGATTGTGTGATTGAGTGATTGTGTGCTTGTGTGATTGTGTGGTTGTGTGGTTGTGTGATTGTGAGATTGTGTGATTGTGTGATTAGGTGATTGTGTGATTGTGTGACCGTGATTTTGTGATTGTGTGATTGTGTGATTGTGTGATTGTGTGACTGTGTGATTGTGTGAGTGTGTGATTGTGTGATTGAGTGATTGTGTGCTTGTGTGATTGTGTGGTTGTGTGGTTGTGTGATTGTGTGATTGTGTGATTGTGTGATTGTGTGATTGTCTGATTGGGTGATTGGGTGATTGTGTGATTGCGTGATTGTGTGATTGCGTGATTGTGTGATTGTGTGATTGTGTGATTGTGTGATTGTGTGAGTGTGTGATTGTGTGATTGTGTGATTGAGTGATTGTGTGCTTGTGTGATTGTATACTTGTGTGATTGTGTGATTGTATACTCGTGTGATTGTCTGATTGTGTGATTGTGCGATTGTGTGCTTGTGTGATTGTGTGATTGTGATTGTGTGATTGTGTGATTGTGTGATTGTGTGATTGTGTGATTGTGTGATTGTGTGATTGTGTGACCGTGATTTTGTGATTGTGTGATTGTGTGATTGTGTGATTGTGTGATTGTGTGATGGTGTGATTGTGTGAATGTGTGATTGTGTGATCGTGTGATCGTGTGATCGTGTGATCGTGTGATTGTGTGATCGTGTGGTTGTGCGATTGTGTGATTGTGTGATTGTGTGATTGTGTGATTGTGTGGGTGTGTGATTGTGTGATTGAGTGATGGTGTGGTTGTGTGATTGCGTGGTTGTGTGATTGTGTGATTAGGTGATTGTGTGATTGTGTGATTGTGTGATTGTGTGATGGTGTGATTGTGTGAATGTGTGATCGTGTGATCGTGTGATCGTGTGATCGTGTGATTGTGTGATCGTGTGATTGTGCGATTGTGTGATTGTGTGACTGTGTGATTGTGTGATTGTGTGAGTGTGTGATTGTGTGATTGAGTGATGGTGTAGTTGTGTGATTGTGTGGTTGTGTGATTGTGTGATTAGGTGATTGTGTGATTGCGTGATTGTGTGATTGTGTGATTGTGTGATTGTGTGATTGTGATTGTGGGATTGTGATTGTGTGATTGTGATTGTGTGATTGTGATTGTGTGATTGTGATTGTGTGATTGTGATTGTGTGATTGTGATTGTGTGATTGTGATTGTGTGATTGTGATTGTGTGATTGTGATTGTGTGATTGTGATTGTGTGATTGTGATTGTGTGATTGTGTGGTTGTGAGATTGTGTGATTGTGTGATTAGGTGATTGTGTGATTGTGTGACCGTGATTTTGTGATTGTGTGATTGTGTGATTGTGTGACTGTGTGATTGTGTGAGTGTGTGATTGTGTGATTGAGTGATTGTGTGCTTGTGTGATTGTGTGGTTGTGTGGTTGTGTGATTGTGTGATTGTGTGATTGTGTGATTGTGTGATTGTGTGATTGTGTGATTGTGCGATTGTGTGCTTGTGTGATTGTGTGATTGTGATTGCGTGATTGTGTGATTGTGTGATTGTGTGATTGTGTGATTGTGTGATTGTGTGATTGTGTGATTGTGTGATTGAGTGATTGTGTGCTTGTGTGATTGTGTGGTTGTGTGGTTGTGTGATTGTGTGATTGTGTGATCGTGTGATTGTGTGATTGTGTGATTGTGTGATTGGGTGATTGTGTGATTGCGTGATTGTGTGATTGTGTGATTGTGTGATTGTGTGAGTGTGTGATTGTGTGATTGTGTGATTGAGTGATTGTGTGCTTGTGTGATTGTATACTTGTGTGATTGTGTGATTGTATACTCGTGTGATTTTCTGATTGTGTGATTGTGCGATTGTGTGCTTGTGTGATTGTGTGATTGTGATTGTGTGATTGTGTGATTGTGTGATTGTGTGATTGTGTGATTGTGTGATTGTGTGATTGTGTGATTGTGTGATTGTGTGATTGTGTGATTGTGTAATTGCGTGATTGTGTGATTGTGTGATTGTGTGATCGTGTGATTGTGTGGTTGTGAGATTGGGTGATTGTGTGATTAGGTGATTGTGTGATTGTGTGACCGTGATTTTGTGATTGTGTGATTGTGTGATTGTGTGATTGTGTGATTGTGTGATGGTGTGATTGTGTGAATGTGTGATTGTGTGATCGTGTGATCGTGTGATCGTGTGATCGTGTGATTGTGTGATCGTGTGGTTGTGCGATTGTGTGATTGTGTGATTGTGTGATTGTGTGATTGTGTGATTGTGTGGGTGTGTGATTGTGTGATTGAGTGATGGTGTGGTTGTGTGATTGCGTGGTTGTGTGATTGTGTGATTAGGTGATTGTGTGATTGTGTGATGGTGTGATTGTGTGAATGTGTGATCGTGTGATCGTGTGATCGTGTGATCGTGTGATTGTGTGATCGTGTGATTGTGCGATTGTGTGATTGTGTGATTGTGTGATTGTGTGATTGTGTGAGTGTGTGATTGTGTGATTGAGTGATGGTGTGGTTGTGTGATTGTGTGGTTGTGTGATTGTGTGATTAGGTGATTGTGTGATTGCGTGATTGTGTGATTGTGTGATTGTGTGATTGTGTGATTGTGATTGTGTGATTGTGTTTGTGTGATTGTGATTGTGTGATTGTGATTGTGTGATTGTGATTGTGTGATTGTGATTGTGTGATTGTGATTGTGTGATTGTGATTGTGTGATTGTGATTGTGTGATTGTGATTGTGTGATTGTGATTGTGTGATTGTGATTGTGTGATTGTGATTGTGCGATTGTGATTGTGTGATTGTGTGAGTGTGTGAATGTGTGATTGAGTGATTGTGTGCTTGTGTGATTGTGTGGTTGTGAGATTGTGTGATTGTGTGATTAGGTGATTGTGTGATTGTGTGACCGTGATTTTGTGATTGTGTGATTGTGTGATTGTGTGATTGTGTGACTGTGTGATTGTGTGAGTGTGTGATTGTGTGATTGAGTGATTGTGTGCTTGTGTGATTGTGTGGTTGTGTGGTTGTGTGATTGTGTGATTGTGTGATTGTGTGATTGTGTGATTGTGTGATTGTGTGATTGGGTGATTGGGTTATTGTGTGATTGCGTGATTGTGTGATTGTGTGATTGTGTGATTGTGTGGGTGTGTGATTGTGTGATTGTGTGATTGAGTGATTGTGTGCTTGTGTGATTGTATACTTGTGTGATTGTGTGATTGTATACTCGTGTGATTGTCTGATTGTGTGATTGTGCGATTGTGTGCTTGTGTGATTGTGTGACTGTGATTGCGTGATTGTGTGATTGTGTGATTGTGTGATTGTGTGATTGTGTGATTGTGTGATTGTGTGATTGTGTGATTGTGTGATTGTGTGATTGAGTGATTGTGTGCTTGTGTGATTGTGTGGTTGTGTGGTTGTGTGATTGTGTGATTGTGTGATCGTGTGATTGTGTGATTGTGTGATTGTGTGATTGGGTGATTGTGTGATTGCGCGATTGTGTGATTGTGTGATTGTGTGATTGTGTGAGTGTGTGATTGTGTGATTGTGTGATTGTGTGATTGAGTGATTGTGTGCTTGTGTGATTGTATACTTGTGTGATTGTGTGATTGTATACTCGTGTGATTGTCTGATTGTGTGATTGTGCGATTGTGTGCTTGTGTGATTGTGTGATTGTGATTGTGTGATTGTGTGATTGTGTGATTGTGTGATTGTGTGATTTTGTGATTGTGTGATTGTGTGATTGTGTGATTGTGTGATTGTGTGATTGTGTGATTGTGTGATTGTGTGATTGTGTGATTGTGTGATTGTGTGATTGTGTGATTGTGTGATTGTGTGATTGTGTGATTGTGTGATTGTGTGATTGTGTGATTTTGTGATTGTGTGATTGTGTGATTGTGTGATTGTGTGATTGTGTGATTGTGTGATTGTGACTGTGTGATTGTGTGAGTGTGTGATTGTGTGATTGAGTGATTGTGTGCTTGTGTGATTGTGTGGTTGTGTGGTTGTGTGATTGTGTGATTGTGTGATTGTGTGATTGTGTGATTGTGTGATTGTGTGATTGGGTGATTGTGTGATTGCGTGATTGTGTGATTGTGTGATTGTGTGATCGTGTGATTGTGTGGTTGTGAGATTGTGTGATTGTGTGATTAGGTGATTGTGTGATTGTGTGACCGTGATTTTGTGATTGTGTGATTGTGTGGTTGTGTGATTGTGTGATTGTGTGATGGTGTGATTGTGTGAATGTGTGATTGTGTGATCGTGTGATCGTGTGATCGTGTGATCGTGTGATTGTGTGATCGTGTGGTTGTGCGATTGTGTGATTGTGTGATTGTGATTGCGTGATTGTGTGATTGTGTGATTGTGTGATTGTGTGATTGTGTGATTGTGTGATTGTGTGATTGTGTGATTGTGTGATTGAGTGATTGTGTGCTTGTGTGATTGTGTGGTTGTGTGGTTGTGTGATTGTGTGATTGTGTGATCGTGTGATTGTGTGATTGTGTGATTGTGTGATTGGGTGATTGTGTGATTGCGTGATTGTGTGATTGTGTGATTGTGTGATTGTGTGAGTGTGTGATTGTGTGATTGTGTGATTGAGTGATTGTGTGCTTGTGTGATTGTATACTTGTGTGATTGTGTGATTGTATACTCGTGTGATTTTCTGATTGTGTGATTGTGCGATTGTGTGCTTGTGTGATTGTGTGATTGTGATTGTGTGATTGTGTGATTGTGTGATTGTGTGATTGTGTGATTGTGTGATTGTGTGATTGTGTGATTGTGTGATTGTGTGATTGTGTGATTGTGTGATTGTGTGATTGTGTGATTGTGTGATTATGTGATTGTGTGATTGTGTGATTGTGTGATTGTGTGATTGTGTGATTGTGTGATTTTGTGATTGTGTGATTGTGTGATTGTGTGATTGTGTGATTGTGTGATTGTGTGATTGTGTGATTGTGACTGTGTGATTGTGTGAGTGTGTGATTGTGTGATTGAGTGATTGTGTGCTTGTGTGATTGTGTGGTTGTGTGGTTGTGTGATTGTGTGATTGTGTGATTGTGTGATTGTGTGATTGTGTGATTGTGTGATTGGGTGATTGTGTGATTGCGTGATTGTGTGATTGTGTGATTGTGTGATCGTGTGATTGTGTGGTTGTGAGATTGGGTGATTGTGTGATTAGGTGATTGTGTGATTGTGTGACCGTGATTTTGTGATTGTGTGATTGTGTGATTGTGTGATTGTGTGATTGTGTGATGGTGTGATTGTGTGAATGTGTGATTGTGTGATCGTGTGATCGTGTGATCGTGTGATCGTGTGATTGTGTGATCGTGTGGTTGTGCGATTGTGTGATTGTGTGATTGTGTGATTGTGCGATTGTGTGATTGTGTGGGTGTGTGATTGTGTGATTGAGTGATGGTGTGGTTGTGTGATTGCGTGGTTGTGTGATTGTGTGATTAGGTGATTGTGTGATTGTGTGATTGTGTGATTGTGTGATGGTGTGATTGTGTGAATGTGTGATCGTGTGATCGTGTGATCGTGTGATCGTGTGATTGTGTGATCGTGTGATTGTGCGATTGTGTGATTGTGTGATTGTGTGATTGTGTGATTGTGTGAGTGTGTGATTGTGTGATTGAGTGATGGTGTGGTTGTGTGATTGTGTGGTTGTGTGATTGTGTGATTAGGTGATTGTGTGATTGCGTGATTGTGTGATTGTGTGATTGTGTGATTGTGTGATTGTGATTGTGTGATTGTGTTTGTGTGATTGTGATTGTGTGATTGTGATTGTGTGATTGTGATTGTGTGATTGTGATTGTGTGATTGTGATTGTGTGATTGTGATTGTGTGATTGTGATTGTGTGATTGTGATTGTGTGATTGTGATTGTGTGATTGTGATTGTGTGATTGTGATTGTGCGATTGTGATTGTGTGATTGTGTGAGTGTGTGATTGTGTGATTGAGTGATTGTGTGCTTGTGTGATTGTGTGGTTGTGAGATTGTGTGATTGTGTGATTAGGTGATTGTGTGATTGTGTGACCGTGATTTTGTGATTGTGTGATTGTGTGATTGTGTGATTGTGTGACTGTGTGATTGTGTGAGTGTGTGATTGTGTGATTGAGTGATTGTGTGCTTGTGTGATTGTGTGGTTGTGTGGTTGTGTGATTGTGTGATTGTGTGATTGTGTGATTGTGTGATTGTGTGATTGTGTGATTGGGTGATTGGGTTATTGTGTGATTGCGTGATTGTGTGATTGTGTGATTGTGTGATTGTGTGAGTGTGTGATTGTGTGATTGTGTGATTGAGTGATTGTGTGCTTGTGTGATTGTATACTTGTGTGATTGTGTGATTGTATACTCGTGTGATTGTCTGATTGTGTGATTGTGCGATTGTGTGCTTGTGTGATTGTGTGACTGTGATTGCGTGATTGTGTGATTGTGTGATTGTGTGATTGTGTGATTGTGTGATTGTGTGATTGTGTGATTGTGTGATTGTGTGATTGAGTGATTGTGTGCTTGTGTGATTGTGTGGTTGTGTGGTTGTGTGATTGTGTGATTGTGTGATCGTGTGATTGTGTGATTGTGTGATTGTGTGATTGGGTGATTGTGTGATTGCGTGATTGTGTGATTGTGTGATTGTGTGATTGTGTGAGTGTGTGATTGTGTGATTGTGTGATTGTGTGATTGAGTGATTGTGTGCTTGTGTGATTGTATACTTGTGTGATTGTGTGATTGTATACTCGTGTGATTGTCTGATTGTGTGATTGTGCGATTGTGTGCTTGTGTGATTGTGTGATTGTGATTGTGTGATTGTGTGATTGTGTGATTGTGTGATTGTGTGATTGTGTGATTGTGTGATTGTGTGATTGTGTGATTGTGTGATTGTGACTGTGTGATTGTGTGAGTGTGTGATTGTGTGATTGAGTGATTGTGTGCTTGTGTGATTGTGTGGTTGTGTGGTTGTGTGATTGTGTGATTGTGTGATTGTGTGATTGTGTGATTGTGTGATTGTGTGATTGGGTGATTGTGTGATTGCGTGATTGTGTGATTGTGTGATTGTGTGATTGTGTGATTGTGTGATCGTGTGATTGTGTGGTTGTGAGATTGTGTGATTGTGTGATTAGGTGATTGTGTGATTGTGTGACCGTGATTTTGTGATTGTGTGATTGTGTGGTTGTGTGATTGTGTGATTGTGTGATGGTGTGATTGTGGGAATGTGTGATTGTGTGATCGTGTGATCGTGTGATCGTGTGATCGTGTGATTGTGTGATCGTGTGGTTGTGCGATTGTGTGATTGTGTGATTGTGTGATTGTGTGATTGTGTGATTGTGTGGGTGTGTGATTGTGTGATTGAGTGATGGTGTGGTTGTGTGATTGCGTGGTTGTGTGATTGTGTGATTAGGTGATTGTGTGATTGTGTGATTGTGTGATTGTGTGATGGTGTGATTGTGTGAATGTGTGATCGTGTGATCGTGTGATCGTGTGATCGTGTGATTGTGTGATCGTGTGATTGTGCGATTGTGTGATTGTGTGATTGTGTGATTGTGTGATTGTGTGAGTTTGTGATTGTGTGATGGAGTGATGGTGTGGTTGTGTGATTGTGTGGTTGTGTGATTGTGTGATTAGGTGATTGTGTGATTGCGTGATTGTGTGATTGTGTGATTGTGTGATTGTGTGATTGTGTGATTGTGTGATTGTGTGATTGTGTGATTGTGTGATTGTGTGATTGTGTGATTGTGTGAGTGTGTGTTTGTGTGATTGAGCGATTGTGTGATTGTGTGATTGTGTGGTTGTGTGATTGTGTGATTGTGTGGTTGTGTGACCGTGATTGTGTGACCGTGATTGTGTGATCGTGATTGTGTGATCGTGATTGTGGGTCCGTGATTGAGTGACCGTGATCGTGTGACCGTGATTGTGTGACCGTGATAGTGTGACCGTGAATGTGTGATTGCGTGATGGTGATTGCGTGATTGTGATTGCGTGATTGTGATTGCGTGATTGTGTGATTGTGTGATGGTGTGATTGTGTGAATGTGTGATTGTGTGATCGTGTGATTGTCTGATCGTGTGATCGTGTGATCCTGTGATTGTGTGATTGTGTGATTTTGCGATTGTGTGATTGTGTGATTGTGTGATTGTGTGATTGTGTGATTGTGTGATTGTGTGATTGTGTGATTGTGTGATTGTGTGGTTGTGCGATCGTGATTGTGTGATCGTGATTGTCTGATCGTGATTGTGTGGTCGTGATTGTGTGATCGTGATTGTGCGATTGCGTGCTTGTGACTGTGTGATTGTGTGACTGTGTGATTGTGTGATTGTGTGAGTGTGTGATTGTGTGATTGAGCGATTGTGTGATTGTGTGATTGTGTGGTTGTGTGATTGTGTGATTGTGTGATTGTGTGATTGTGTGATTGTGCGATTGTGTGATTGTGTGATTGTGTGATTGTGTGATAGTGTGATTGTGTGATTGTGTGATTGAGTGATTGTGTGATTGTGTGATTGTGTGAATGTGAGATTGTGTGATTGTGCGATTGTGTGATTGTGTGATTGTGTGATTGTGTGATTGTGTGATTGTGTGATTGTGTGATTGTGTGATTGTGTGATTGCGTGATTGTGTGATTGTGTGATTGTGTGATTGTGTGAGTGTGTGATTGTGTGATTGTGTGATTGAGTGATTGTGTGCTTGTGTGATTGTATACTTGTGTGATTGTGTGATTGTATACTCGTGTGATTTTCTGATTGTGTGATTGTGCGATTGTGTGCTTGTGTGATTGTGTGATTGTGATTGTGTGATTGTGTGATTGTGTGATTGTGTGCTTGTGTGATTGTGTGATTGTGTGATTGTGTGATTGTGTGATTGTGTGATTGTGTGATTGTGTGATTGTGTGATTGTGTGATTGTGTGATTGTGTGATTGTGTGATTGTGTGATTGTGTGATTGTGTGATTGTGTGATTGTGTGATTTTGTGATTGTGTGATTGTGTGATTGTGTGATTGTGTGATTGTGTGATTGTGTGATTGTGTGATTGTGTGATTGTGTGATTGTGACTGTGTGATTGTGTGAGTGTGTGATTGTGTGATTGAGTGATTGTGTGCTTGTGTGATTGTGTGGTTGTGTGGTTGTGTGATTGTGTGATTGTGTGATTGTGTGATTGTGTGATTGTGTGATTGTGTGATTGGGTGATTGTGTGATTGCGTGATTGTGTGATTGTGTGATTGTGTGATCGTGTGATTGTGTGGTTGTGAGATTGGGTGATTGTGTGATTAGGTGATTGTGTGATTGTGTGACCGTGATTTTGTGATTGTGTGATTGTGTGATTGTGTGATTGTGTGATTGTGTGATGGTGTGATTGTGTGAATGTGTGATTGTGTGATCGTGTGATCGTGTGATCGTGTGATCGTGTGATTGTGTGATCGTGTGGTTGTGCGATTGTGTGATTGTGTGATTGTGTGATTGTGTGATTGTGTGATTGTGTGGGTGTGTGATTGTGTGATTGAGTGATGGTGTGGTTGTGTGATTGCGTGGTTGTGTGATTGTGTGATTAGGTGATTGTGTGATTGTGTGATTGTGTGATTGTGTGATGGTGTGATTGTGTGAATGTGTGATCGTGTGATCGTGTGATCGTGTGATCGTGTGATTGTGTGATCGTGTGATTGTGCGATTGTGTGATTGTGTGATTGTGTGATTGTGTGATTGTGTGAGTGTGTGATTGTGTGATTGAGTGATGGTGTGGTTGTGTGATTGTGTGGTTGTGTGATTGTGTGATTAGGTGATTGTGTGATTGCGTGATTGTGTGATTGTGTGATTGTGTGATTGTGTGATTGTGATTGTGTGATTGTGTTTGTGTGATTGTGATTGTGTGATTGTGATTGTGTGATTGTGATTGTGTGTGATTGTGTGATTGTCTGATTGTGTGATTGTGTGATTGTGTGGTTGTGTGATTGTGTGATTGTTTGATTGTGTGATTGTGTGACTATGTGATTGTGATTGTGTGATTGTGTGATTGTGTGATTGTGTGATTGTGTGATTGTGTGATCGTGTGATTGTGTGATTGCGTGATTGTGTGATTGTGTGATTGTGTGATTGTGTGATTGTGTGATTGTGTGATTGTGTGATTGTGTAATTGTGGTTGTGCGATTGTGATTGTGTGATTGTGTGATTGTGTGATTGTGTGATCGTGAGATTGTGTGATTGTGTGATTGTGTGATTGTGTGATCGTGATTGTGATTGTGTGATTGTGATTGTGTGATTGAGTGATTGTGTGATTGTGTGATTGTGTGATTGTGTGATTGTGTGGTTGTGTGATTGTGTGATTGTGTGATTGTGTGATTGTGTGATTGTGTGATGGTGTGATTGTGTGAATGTGTGATTGTGTGATCGTGTGATTGTGTGATCGTGTGATCGTGTGATCGTGTGATTGTGTGATCGTGTGATTGTGTGATTGCGTGATTGTGTGATTGTGTGATTGTGTGATTGTGTGATTGTGTGATTGTGTGATTGTGTGATTGTGTAATTGTGGTTGTGCGATTGTGATTGTGTGATTGTGTGATTGTGTGATTGTGAGATTGTGTGATTGTGTGATTGTGTGATTGTGTGATTGTGATTGTGATTGTGTGATTGTGTGATTGTGTGATTGTGACTGTGTGATTATGTGAGTGTGTGATTGTGTGATTGAGTGATTGTGTGCTTGTGTGATTGTGTGGTTGCGTGATTGTGTGATTGTGTGATTGTGTGATTGTGTGAGTGTGTGATTGTGTGATTGTGTGATTGTGTGATTGAGTGATTGTGTGCTTGTGTGATTGTATACTTGTGTGATTGTGTGATTGTATACTCGTGTGATTGTCTGATTGTGTGATTGTGCGATTGTGTGCTTGTGTGATTGTGTGATTGTGATTGTGTGATTGTGTGATTGTGTGATTGTGTGATTGTGTGATTTTGTGATTGTGTGATTGTGTGATTGTGTGATTGTGTGATTGTGTGATTGTGTGATTGTGTGATTGTGTGATTGTGTGATTGTGTGATTGTGTGATTGTGTGATTGTGTGATTGTGTGATTGTGTGATTGTGTGATTTTGTGATTGTGTGATTGTGTGATTGTGTGATTGTGTGATTGTGTGATTGTGTGATTGTGTGATTGTGACTGTGTGATTGTGTGAGTGTGTGATTGTGTGATTGAGTGATTGTGTGCTTGTGTGATTGTGTGGTTGTGTGGTTGTGTGATTGTGTGATTGTGTGATTGTGTGATTGTGTGATTGTGTGATTGTGTGATTGGGTGATTGTGTGATTGCGTGATTGTGTGATTGTGTGATTGTGTGATCGTGTGATTGTGTGGTTGTGAGATTGTGTGATTGTGTGATTAGGTGATTGTGTGATTGTGTGACCGTGATTTTGTGATTGTGTGATTGTGTGGTTGTGTGATTGTGTGATTGTGTGATGGTGTGATTGTGTGAATGTGTGATTGTGTGATCGTGTGATCGTGTGATCGTGTGATCGTGTGATTGTGTGATCGTGTGGTTGTGCGATTGTGTGATTGTGTGATTGTGTGATTGTGTGATTGTGTGATTGTGTGGGTGTGTGATTGTGTGATTGAGTGATGGTGTGGTTGTGTGATTGCGTGGTTGTGTGATTGTGTGATTAGGTGATTGTGTGATTGTGTGATTGTGTGATTGTGTGATGGTGTGATTGTGTGAATGTGTGATCGTGTGATCGTGTGATCGTGTGATCGTGTGATCGTGTGATTGTGCGATTGTGTGATTGTGTGATTGTGTGATTGTGTGATTGTGTGAGTTTGTGATTGTGTGATGGAGTGATGGTGTGGTTGTGTGATTGTGTGGTTGTGTGATTGTGTGATTAGGTGATTGTGTGATTGCGTGATTGTGTGATTGTGTGATTGTGTGATTGTGTGATTGTGTGATTGTGTGATTGTGTGATTGTGTGATTGTGTGATTGTGTGATTGTGTGATTGTGTGATTGTGTGAGTGTGTGTTTGTGTGATTGAGCGATTGTGTGATTGTGTGATTGTGTGGTTGTGTGATTGTGTGATTGTGTGGTTGTGTGACCGTGATTGTGTGACCGTGATTGTGTGATCGTGATTGTGTGATCGTGATTGTGGGTCCGTGATTGAGTGACCGTGATCGTGTGACCGTGATTGTGTGACCGTGATAGTGTGACCGTGAATGTGTGATTGCGTGATGGTGATTGCGTGATTGTGATTGCGTGATTGTGATTGCGTGATTGTGTGATTGTGTGATGGTGTGATTGTGTGAATGTGTGATTGTGTGATCGTGTGATTGTCTGATCGTGTGATCGTGTGATCCTGTGATTGTGTGATTGTGTGATTTTGCGATTGTGTGATTGTGTGATTGTGTGATTGTGTGATTGTGTGATTGTGTGATTGTGTGATTGTGTGATTGTGTGATTGTGTGGTTGTGCGATCGTGATTGTGTGATCGTGATTGTCTGATCGTGATTGTGTGGTCGTGATTGTGTGATCGTGATTGTGCGATTGCGTGCTTGTGACTGTGTGATTGTGTGACTGTGTGATTGTGTGATTGTGTGAGTGTGTGATTGTGTGATTGAGCGATTGTGTGATTGTGTGATTGTGTGGTTGTGTGATTGTGTGATTGTGTGATTGTGTGATTGTGTGATTGTGCGATTGTGTGATTGTGTGATTGTGTGATTGTGTGATAGTGTGATTGTGTGATTGTGTGATTGAGTGATTGTGTGATTGTGTGATTGTGTGAATGTGAGATTGTGTGATTGTGTGATTGTGTGATTGTGTGATTGTGTGATTGTGTGATTGTGTGATTGTGTGATTGTGTGATTGTGTGATTGTGTGATTGTGTGATTGTGTGATTGTGTGATTGTGTGGTTGTGTGAGTGTGTAATTGTGATTGTGCGATTGTGTGATTGTGTGATTGTGTGATTGTGTGATTGTGTGATTGTGTGATTGTGTGATTGAGTGATTGTGTGCTTGTGTGATTGTGTGGTTGTGTGATTGTGTGATGAGGTGATTGTGTGATGAGGTGATTGTGTGATTGTGTGATTGTGTAATTGTGATTGCGCGATTGTGATTGTGTGATTGTGTGATTGTGTGATTGTGTGATTGTGTGATTGTGTGATTGTGAGATTGTGTGATTGTGTGATTGTGTGATTGTGTGATTGTGTGATTATGTGATTGTGTGGTTGTGTGATTGTGTGATTGTGTGATTGTGTGATTGAGTGATTGTGTGATTGTGTGATTGTGTAATTGTGTGATTGTGTGACCGTGATTGTGTGATTGTGTGATTGTGTGATTGTCTGATTGTGTGATTGTGTGATTGTGTGGTTGTGTGATTGTGTGATTGTTTGATTGTGTGATTGTGTGACTGTGTGATTGTGATTGTGTGATTGTGATTGTGTGATTGTGATTGTGTGATTGTGATTGTGCGATTGTGTGATTGTGTGATTGTGTTACTGAATGATTGTGTGACTGTGGGATTGTGTGACTGTGTGATTGAGAGACTGTGTGATTGTGTGACCATGATTGTGTGACCGTGATTGTGTAACCGTGATTGTGTGACCGATTGTGTGACCGTGATTGTGTGACCGTGATTTTGTCATCGTTATTGTGTGATCGTGATTGTGTGATCGTGATTGTGTGATTGTGATTGTGGGTCCGTGATTGAGTGACCGTGATTGTGTGACCGTGATTGTGTGACCGTGATAGTGTAACCGTGAATGTGTGATCGCGTGATTGTGATTCCGTGATTGTGATTGCGTGATTGTGATTGCGTGATTGTGATTGCGTGATTGTGATTGCATGATTGTGATTGCGTGATTGTGATTGCGTGATTGTGATTGCGTGATTGTGTGATTGTGTGATTGTGTGAATGTGTGATGGGGTGATTGTGTGAACGTGTGATTGTGTGATCGTGTGATTGTGTGATCGTGTGATCGTGTGATCGTGTGATTGTGTGATTGTGTGATTTTGCGATTGTGTGATTGTGTGATTGTGTGATTGTGTGAGTGTGTGATTGTGCGATTGCGTGATTGTGTGCTTGTGTGATTGTGTGGTTGTGTGATTGTGTGATTAGGTGATTGTGTGATTGTGTGATTGTGTGATTGTGTGATTGTGTGATTGTGTGATTGTGTGATTGTGTAATTGTGTGATTGTGTAATTGTGATTGTGCGATTGTGATTGTGTGATTGTGTGATTGTGTGATTGTGTGATTGGGTGATTGTGTGATTGTGTGATTGTGTGATTGTGTGATTGTGAGATTGTGTGATTGTGTGATTGTGTGATTGTGTGATTGTGTGATTATGTGATTGTGTGGTTGTGTGATTGTGTGATTGTGTGATTGTGTGATTGAGTGATTGTGTGATTGTGTGATTGTGTGATTGTGTGATTGTGTGACCGTGATTGTGTGATTGTGTGATTGTGTGATTGTCTGATTGTGTGATTGTGTGATTGTGTGATTGTGTGGTTGTGTGATTGTGTGATTGTTTGATTGTGTGATTGTGTGACTATGTGATTGTGATTGTGTGATTGTGTGATTGTGTGATTGTGTGATTGTGTGATTGTGTGATCGTGTGATTGTGTGATTGCGTGATTGTGTGATTGTGTGATTGTGTGATTGTGTGATTGTGTGATTGTGTGATTGTGTGATTGTGTAATTGTGGTTGTGCGATTGTGATTGTGTGATTGTGTGATTGTGTGATTGTGTGATCGTGAGATTGTGTGATTGTGTGATTGTGTGATTGTGTGATCGTGATTGTGATTGTGTGATTGTGATTGTGTGATTGAGTGATTGTGTGATTGTGTGATTGTGTGATTGTGTGATTGTGTGGTTGTGTGATTGTGTGATTGTGTGATTGTGTGATTGTGTGATTGTGTGATGGTGTGATTGTGTGAATGTGTGATTGTGTGATCGTGTGATTGTGTGATCGTGTGATCGTGTGATCGTGTGATTGTGTGATCGTGTGATTGTGTGATTGCGTGATTGTGTGATTGTGTGAATGTGTGATTGTGTGATTGTGTGATTGTGTGATTGTGTGATTGTGTAATTGTGGTTGTGCGATTGTGATTGTGTGATTGTGTGATTGTGTGATTGTGAGATTGTGTGATTGTGTGATTGTGTGATTGTGTGATTGTGATTGTGATTGTGTGATTGTGTGATTGTGTGATTGTGACTGTGTGATTATGTGAGTGTGTGATTGTGTGATTGAGTGATTGTGTGCTTGTGTGATTGTGTGGTTGTGTGGTTGTGTGATTGTGTGATTGTGTGATTGTGTGATTGTGTGATTGTGTGATTGGGTGATTGTGTGATTGCGTGATTGTGTGATTGTGTGATTGTGTGATTGTGTGATCGTGTGATTGTGTGGTTGTGAGATTGTGTGATTGTGTGATTAGGTGATTGTGTGATTGTGTGACCGTGATTGTGTGATTGTGTGATTGTGTGATTGTGTGATTGTGTGATTGTGTGATGGTGTGATTGTGTGAATGTGTGATTGTGTGATCGTGTGATCGTGTGATCGTGTGATCGTGTGATTGTGTGATCGTGTGATTGTGCGATTGTGTGATCGTGTGATTGTGTGATCGTGTGATCGTGTGATCCTGTGATTGTGTGATTGTGTGATTTTGCGATTGTGTGATTGTGTGATTGTGTGATTGTGTGATTGTGTGATTGTGTGATTGTGTGATTGTGTGATTGTGTGGTTGTGCGATCGTGATTGTGTGATCGTGATTGTGTGGTCGTGATTGTGTGATCGTGATTGTGCGATTGCGTGCTTGTGACTGTGTGATTGTGTGACTGTGTGATTGTGTGATTGTGTGAGTGTGTGATTGTGTGATTGAGCGATTGTGTGATTGTGTGATTGTGTGGTTGTGTGATTGTGTGATTGTGTGATTGTGTGATTGTGTGATTTTGCGATTGTGTGATTGTGTGATTGTGTGATTGTGTGATTGTGTGATTGTGTGATTGTGTGTTTGTGTGATTGTGTGATTGTGTGGTTGTGCGATCGTGATTGTGTGATCGTGATTGTCTGATCGTGATTGTGTGGTCGTGATTGTGTGATCGTGATTGTGCGATTGCGTGCTTGTGACTGTGTGATTGTGTGACTGTGTGATTGTGTGACTGTGTGATTGTGTGATTGTGTGAGTGTGTGATTGTGTGATTGAGCGATTGTGTGATTGTGTGATTGTGTGGTTGTGTGATTGTGTGATTGTGTGATTGTGTGACTGTGTGATTGTGTGATTGTGTGATTGTGTGATTGTGTGATTGTGTGATAGTGTGATTGTGTGATTGTGTGATTGAGTGATTGTGTGATTGTGTGATTGTGTGATTGTGTGAATGTGAGATTGTGTGATTGTGTGATTGTGTGATTGTGTGATTGTGTGATTGTGTAATTGTGTGATTGTGTGATTGTGTGATTGTGTGATTGTGTGATTGTGTGATTGTGTGATTGTGTGATTGTGTGATTGGGTGATTGTGTGATTGCGTGATTGTGTGATTGTGTGATTGTGTGATCGTGTGATTGTGTGGTTGTGAGATTGTGTGATTGTGTGATTAGGTGATTGTGTGATTGTGTGACCGTGATTTTGTGATTGTGTGATTGTGTGGTTGTGTGATTGTGTGATTGTGTGATGGTGTGATTGTGTGAATGTGTGATTGTGTGATCGTGTGATCGTGTGATCGTGTGATCGTGTGATTGTGTGATCGTGTGGTTGTGCGATTGTGTGATTGTGTGATTGTGTGATTGTGTGATTGTGTGATTGTGTGATTGTGTGGGTGTGTGATTGTGTGATTGAGTGATGGTGTGGTTGTGTGATTGCGTGGTTGTGTGATTGTGTGATTAGGTGATTGTGTGATTGTGTGATTGTGTGATTGTGTGATGGTGTGATTGTGTGAATGTGTGATCGTGTGATCGTGTGATCGTGTGATCGTGTGATTGTGTGATCGTGTGATTGTGCGATTGTGTGATTGTGTGATTGTGTGATTGTGTGATTGTGTGATTGTGTGAGTTTGTGATTGTGTGATGGAGTGATGGTGTGGTTGTGTGATTGTGTGGTTGTGTGATTGTGTGATTAGGTGATTGTGTGATTGCGTGATTGTGTGATTGTGTGATTGTGTGATTGTGTGATTGTGTGATTGTGTGATTGTGTGATTGTGTGATTGTGTGATTGTGTGATTGTGTGATTGTGTGAGTGTGTGTTTGTGTGATTGAGCGATTGTGTGATTGTGTGATTGTGTGGTTGTGTGATTGTGTGATTGTGTGGTTGTGTGACCGTGATTGTGTGACCGTGATTGTGTGATCGTGATTGTGTGATCGTGATTGTGGGTCCGTGATTGAGTGACCGTGATCGTGTGACCGTGATTGTGTGACCGTGATAGTGTGACCGTGAATGTGTGATTGCGTGATGGTGATTGCGTGATTGTGATTGCGTGATTGTGATTGCGTGATTGTGTGATTGTGTGATGGTGTGATTGTGTGAATGTGTGATTGTGTGATCGTGTGATTGTCTGATCGTGTGATCGTGTGATCCTGTGATTGTGTGATTGTGTGATTTTGCGATTGTGTGATTGTGTGATTGTGTGATTGTGTGATTGTGTGATTGTGTGATTGTGTGATTGTGTGATTGTGTGATTGTGTGATTGTGTGGTTGTGCGATCGTGATTGTGTGATCGTGATTGTCTGATCGTGATTGTGTGGTCGTGATTGTGTGATCGTGATTGTGCGATTGCGTGCTTGTGACTG